>NW_013581188.1:0-505329 GCF_000721765.1 Aureobasidium namibiae CBS 147.97 | reverse complement strand
GAATGACAAAAGGCACAAGTACTGTACTGTACAAATGTCAAGAGCACAAGTACACAAGTAACAAAGTCTTTAGTGTCGACAGCAATCGAGCTGAATGCCAGAGGGCATCAACAACAGCGACGGAGCGCCACGTACGGAAAACCCCACCACTCCACAAATGAACAAAGTTGTCGGAGAAAGGTCCACCGACAAAGCCGGACTACCACTGGACTACCCAGCGGCAGTGACAGATAGCTCATTTTCAGCCAGGCTCCACCTCTGTGGTTTTCGGTGTACGGCCGGACCTCTAGGCCTTCAAGCCATGATCCAGGGAATTTGAAATAATAGCATGTGAAATATTACAGTGGATCCAGCGACAGGAAGAGGCAAAAGGAGGAAAGCAGAGAAGGAACAACCGAAGACGTGGATAGGATCCATTTTCCTTACTATCTTACGAAAAGAAGGATTGCCCCCAGGGAATTTGACTCAGCTTGGCTGCGCATCAGCACTAAGTACTGCGTACCTCGACAGCATCCTGCGAGGGTCACGACAATCGAGCTCGTATTTTGCTTTCGTTCGACTCTTGGGATTTCGTTCATCGCAAAGCAGAGATAGAGTTGGATAGCAGCATGCGAGTCGGGGATATTCGGCTAGCAGCATGCATGTTGCTAGGGTGAGGGAACATGGAAGGGCTGAGGTTTGCCCGTCATGAACGCATCATCCATGTCTTGATGTAAGCAGGTGAGGTTGAGGTGGGCTGGTTTGGCTCGTGCATTCGGCATGTCAGCGGCTTGCATGATTGTGAATGTGCATATATTGTGACCGTGCATATCTTTCCTGTGCAGGTATTGTGCTTGCAGCGATTGCTTGCACAGTCTGCACAAAGAGCGGATGCAAGCAAGAGCAAACAGCTCCCAAACACGACGTAACTTGCACATTCAGAAGCAACATTCACATGCCCAAGTGCTCAAGCTCGTAAACAATTCTAAAACCAAGAGCGCACTACAACCTACACACACCTTTGCTCTTCCACCCACCCAACACCGCAAACATGGCGACAACAACAACAGCAAGGTGCGCACAATCAAGCAATCCTCCAATCTACCACCCTCAACTCCAACCCTTCTATACCACAGCCAAACCCTCCAAGCACACAACGACATTCCAAACTGACACCTCTCGCCACCAGCAAAAAATCCGACGCACCCACAAACCCCCGCGGCATCCCCTTCGCCCCCTTCGTAGACGCCGTATCCGACTACTGCACCACCCGCGCCGAAGTCGAACCAACCCTAAAGTCCTTTTCCGAAATGATCCAAAAGTACCAATTCATGGAAGTAAACACCTCTCGCCGCGCTGCCGGGCTGCGCGAAAAGATCCCAGACGTCCAAAAGACTTTGGAAACTGTCAGGTTTTTGAAGAGCAGAGATGCGGATGCCGAAGAGTTGGAAAGTTATTTTGAGCTCAATGATACGCTGTTTGCCAAGGCCAAGGTGCCGAGGACGGAGGAGGTGTATTTGTGGTTGGGTGCTAATGTCATGCTGGCGTATCCGATGGGCGAGGCCGAGGAGTTGTTGGAGGGCAAGTTGGAGGCGGCCAAGAGTGGCTTGGAGAATGCAGAGGAGGATATGGATTTTTTGCGTGAGCAGATTACGGTGAGTCCCTTCTTCCTTTGTTCTTGACTGCTGGACACTGGAGGGGTTGTGCAGTGGGTGTGGATCGCGACAAGAGGCTGATGATGTGACAAAACAGACGCTCGAGGTCGCTACTGCTCGTGTCTACAACTGGGATGTCGGTATGCGCAGGAAGGAAAAGGCCGAGGGCAAGACCTCCGAGCCTAGCGAGTGAAGTCGTCGACCACAAGAAGAGAAGAGACACGATCACGTCTCATCATCACACATTCCGCTGTCTTGGCACAGCCGAGAACGAGAAGCAACACTCAACACGCATCAAGGTAAACACACCTTTGGGATTACCAATGCATTATCGACCTCGAACGGCGAGATCCCGTTGTCGTAGACCGAAGTCTGAATCGCCGTGAAAAGGGAAACGGACGCATTGGAAGAGCCTCGTACGGACTTGGCTGTTCGTAGATTATCCTGGTTGGCTTCTACCGCCTCTCGCCATGGAAAAGCGTTTACACTGTATATATATGCATACCACAAAAGAACAAAAGCATTCTCATCAAAAGTAGAATGGGACATATCATAACAATCATGATGACGAAGTGACTAAGCTACAACAGTCACGTGGTGACATAGGTCGAGATAGCTATGTGGCATCCGTCCTCTCTGCCACTTTCGCCCGCAACATATCAACCACATGCTTGCCTAACCATCTCAGTCTCCCATCTCCATTATCCACTGCATCCTGAGCCCACGCAAACAGCAACCTCAGACTCCACAGCGCATCCGCCTTTCCAGAGTCCACACTCCGAATCAACGCCAATCTACTATCCACAGACGTCAACTTTTCATCCATGTGCGTCGCGCTGCGTGGGTCAGAAGGCAAGACCAAGCCAAAGTCTGCTTGATCAAAGTCTTGGAAGGCAGGCAGGTTGCAGATCCACTCCCACATCTGGCGACCGCCGATACTCGACTGGGCCTCGACCAGTGCCGATAAAGTGGTGCTGAAGACACTGTTTGACGCTTCTCCTGGCGGGCAACGGCGCACATAGACTGTTTGCGAGCGGCGGAATGTGGCGAGATGCTTTGGATTCGCTGCAAAGTCGAGTGTGACTTGCCAATAAGTGGGATCGTCTGTGCTGATACGTGAGATTGTACTCAGTTCTGGCAGCAAGCATGGAGAAGTCATGTGTTTCTGTCTGCCGTCTTGTGTCACGACTCGGAGCTTGACATGGATGGGCCGCTTCGTGTCGACATCTTGTACAACGATACAACGAGGCTCTGCAGCGAAGACCCAGAGATGTCGAAGCGCCTGCAAATGTACTCTGTTGTCAAGGACATCGCTGGGAAAGAGGGGATAGAACCCACACATCAAAGACGCAATCGCAAAGTCGGACGTGCCAAACGTGTATGTGCCACCACCTAGGAACAACGTGCCAATCGCAAGATGAGCTGCAAGATGCGATCCGTACGTTGTTTCTGCGTCGACTCGGCCATGCAGTGAACGTAAATACCTGAAACTTTGGAGATCACCAGTACCTGCCATGATCGTAGCCATAGCGAGAGCCAATACATCGATACAGCGCTTGACCGTTGCTCGGGTCAATTTCGCATCGTAGAAGAATGCATCTTGCTTGGAAACAGCAATAAATGCTTTCAGAACTGCAATGACTTGGTCTCTCGCTCGCTCGTTACCACTACCTGCGAATCGAAGGGCTAGACTCCAGGCAAGACCACTTAATATGTTGAACACTGGCACATCCTTGCTTCGTAGTTGGGGCAAGGTCATCATCTCCATCGAATTCCTTGAATTGTGGCCATAGTAACGGTGTGCATACTCGCTAGGAAGATTCTTCTGGATCCAATCGGGCTCATCAGTGATTTCGTTCCACATGATGAGGTGGCTTGCAACAGTCCGGAGAAGCAGCATGTCCGGACGACAATGCTCGAGCTGGGTAATGGTGTCAGGTATGTCGATCTTGCGTGCCACGGATTGGTCTCCGGTCTTCATATAGATCAAAGTGATTGCAATGACCGCACCGGCAGTGGCTTTGTCAACGACATGAACAAGTTCGACAGGTCGAGGACCAATGGCTACTGTCAATAGACGTTCCAGTAGATTCATGCCATGGAGACCACGAAGATCTCGACCCTTCCCAATGTTGATGTATCCAAGAGCAAAACCTGCAGCAAGTCGATATGACTCGTCACGTAACTGGTCCATTGTGCTCCCTGGGTCTTCGATCTCACGATGTTCGACCTCAGAGAGCATAATCTCGCTCATTCGTCGATGCTGCGTGTTGTAGTACACCAGTCCAATACCCATTAGCCCAGCAGTCTGTGTGCTTGGCGAAACGTTGAGCTCGGCAGCACCATGAGGAAGCATTCTCGTGATATGTACAGACAGCATCCGAGTAAGCAGAGTATCCATGGTACCGAGATACGATGCTGACAACCCCAGCAGAAGACCTATAGAGGTCATATTGTGTTTAGGGGTTAGATACTTGAATGCAAGCCACTTAGCAAGAGTTCTCAGATGACCATTTATACCAAGAGCGAGAAGGAATCCAGCATGACGATTGTTGAGTTCCGCAGGCTTGTTGAATACAATCCATGAAGTATCGATGCCGGTAGCATTTCGCGAGATGCTTAACCCTGCAGAGACACCAGCGTGGAAGAATGTCCAGGCAAACTTCTCCTCGGTGAAACCACTTCGGTCCGCGCTGATGGTATTGTCCATCGGCTTCATCTGACATGATGTACTAAAGCCCTTGATATGGAACTTCTCAGAGAGTAGAGGACGCTGACTCTCGAAGTGGATCATACCATCGCCGGGGGACAACGCAAGCGTACGTATCATCACCCATTGCATGACTCGCTTCTGCTGTTCCAGATGCTCAACTTCTGACCATTCTGGTTGAGGCGGACATTCGGCGACTTGGACTGCAGTTGGGTTCATCAACTGAGCAGCATCAACAAAGCGTCGATCTTCGGAGAAAATGAGCGATATCACCGCGTGTCTTTCTGCTTCGTGCGTTTTGGCTGTGAGAGGAGCACGGTCGGCAGAACTGTAAATGGTCTGCACATCATGTGGAACTAGCACGTTATTTGGCGCCCCTCGACTGGATGGGCGACTGGCGTCCTTGTTGAATTGCGACAATTCAATCAAATCTTCACGCGCGACGAACTCTAGAAGGTCTGGAGTCCATGTTGTCGGAGGGGCTGTCTGACAACGGCTGATAGCTTCCCGGAGCGGAGCAAGTACGCCTTCAGGCAGGGTTTCGAAGGCTCCGGAACCGAGTTTGGCTTGCTTCATCGTTTCCACCAAAGCACTTGGCGAGGTTTTGATCGCAGAGAAGTGAGCAGCCAATGACTGTAGAGAGGTCAATCGAGGTAGAACCTCTTCTGTGAGTTTTGAGGCCGGACCAGGCGACGTATCTGTCCACAGACAGGCAACAGTTTCGACATCCAAGAATTGTTCAGGCACCCCCTGAATAAAGTTCTTCTCGACCCAAGCAAAGACAGATTGAGGAAGAGGACAGGTGCTCTGCAAAGCCTTGACAGTTGTGTTCATCGTAGACGAAGACAACTCCCAGTCACCAATCTCGCTATCGGCCTCACGGTAAGATCCTGCTTTGTGAGACCACGAATCAAGCGAAAGCCAGTGTCCAAGTTGGGCGATGATGGCAGAGAGAGAACTAGCGACCATGCCTTCCACATCGTCAGCGAGTGAATTGAGCTTCTGCTCTTCCCTGAAAAGAGATAACACAAGCATGATCTTAATGCAACACAGATATCGTGAGTTGGCAGAGTCAGAAGACACTAGCCAATCCAGTTCGTCCACCGCAATATCGTGCAATAATTGACGGGCCATCGTCTCATACTCAATCAACGAGAAAGAGTGCTTTTTAGCTTTATGTGTGCTTCGAGGGGTTCTGAGCCTTGATCTCGGAGTGATAGCACTGAGTTTCGAACTTGTAGTAGGCTTTTCGAGCCAGCTCCAGGCAGGTGATTTGAATTTGTCAAGATCTGACTTCAGGTTACGAGATCGTAACTGGCTTCCATATGTACCGTGTCGTGTTGCATCAGCCGTTGAAGACTTGCTTCTCGGGTTGCCGCGCAATGTTCTTCCAATCGAACCAGCCGCAAAGGCGAAGAGCGTTACAATCATTGCTTCCCATTCAACATCAAGACAGCTGGTCAGTTGTATCTCATCAGCTGTAAATCGATGATGTATGTTGCACCAAATGGCGGCAATTGAACCTCCTTCTTTCGCCGGAAGTACAGTCTGACACAACTCCAGAATTTGGCGCACAGGGATAGACCTTGGACTAAGGCGTACCTGAAACCGGTTCTGGAGACCATCTGATGAGACTACGGTAATGTTACCATAAGTTCCAGGATGCTGTAACTTGCATGGCCATTGCAGTGATATAGACTTCTGCGTGGTCTCTCTTGTGTGTAGGATGCTTGCAACATCGGAAGGATGCGAAATGCGTATGTGTCGCGAGATTGGTATCGACCATGTGATGCCTCGCGCGGGTATAATTCCTAGTTCTTGAGAGTTGCTTGATAGGTAAGCAATGGCTGTGACTCGGCCATCCCGGAGTTTGGTGATATCGGCGATATTGTGTGTTATGTTGCGATCGCACAGAAAAGGTATAGGCATATACCGTGCTGGCGCATCTTTCCCCGGCACTAATTCATTCTTCTTCTGCACACGCAATTTGACTGTTGTCATGGACTTTGATGACGCGTCGAGGATGTATAGTGAGATCAAAGAACTGCTTTGGTCAGATTGAGGGGGGTGGACTAGCGGAGAGACCCTGATAAGATCCTCAATCGCGGCAGATCCAAAATTCGACACATCAGTCATGAAAACATCGAGCTTGCGGATGACCAGCTCTTTTCTGAGCCCATCAGGCGAAGAGCCCAGCACAGACTCTGTACCGGCAGATTTGTGAGTAGCTCCAATCAGTCGTTCAGCACTCTCGTACTCGTCAGTGTAGTCTTGCATTCGACTATTTTCGATTTCAGTGGCATCGTCTGGCCCAATGCTTTTGCTGAAGAGGCTTCCCGGTGTTGACGCCCGACTTTTACGGAGCACCTGATTGTTTCCAAAACTCCGGCGGTCGCGATCAGTAAAGCTTCCCATCGACGGATACCTGCGGCCAGCGCCGCTGAGACTAGCACCGAGGGCGGTTTGCTTGATCGACGGATCTGAATTGCCAACGTCACCACGCGAGAGAATGGAACTGACCCGTCTGACACCACCAGCAGGCTTCTTGAGCAGATACTCTGGATCCATTTGCGATGCCATAACCTCTTCATCATCTTGTGACGGTCTTGTGGTTGAAGCGACAGATAACCTCATAGAGGCAGCAAAACTTTCTCGCACTCTGTCACGATGATCACGGTGCTTCAGAGCGGGTGTGGTGGCACCCGCTGTACGGCCAGTCATCACAGAGCTAGGACGCTTAGCCTTAGCTGCCTGGTGTGCTGCGCGCTGTGATAGCAGGTCAGAGAGTTTGGGAGGCTGCAGGTACCATGCCTGCCAGACAGTGATTTGGCCCAATTCTCTGTTGACAGTAACCATCAGAAAGAGTGGAGCATCTTCAGAGTCTGCAGTCTCAGCAAGCTCGTCCTGAGAAGACACATAGACAAGCTCTTCCGCAGGGTCAAGCATGTCATACTCGACAATAGGACCGTTCGGAGCTCCAGGACGAGGGAATCGAGGTTGGCGACATACGCTAGCATGTGACACGGGGGCCAGATCTGACAGTGGATTCTCCAGAGAATAAAACCGAGGTAGCTCATCAGTCATCTGTGACCCTGAGCCTTTATTCAGATCCTGAAATAAGGCGTCGAGATTGAAGTGAGTCGACGGGCTAGGAGGCAGAACACTTGGACGATAGCGATTGGCCCTCAACTCAGGAGATTTTGGTTGAGAAAACAAGTACGGCTGGTTGGAAGCAAATGAGTTTGGAGGCGGAGCAGGCATGGTAGGGGTGGGAGGCTCTCTGGTAATCGTAGCAGCTTTTCTCTGCACGACCAGACCATCGATGGCAGGAAAGGCCTTTTCGACGTCGAAGGGCACGTTCAGGACATGATTTGAGCCGGACAGATAATGGATGTGCATCTCAGACTTCAAGATGATGACCAAAGCACGATTGAAGCCGCGTGGGTCGCTATTGCCTGAAGCGAGCAGATGACGGGGATCACGCTGAGGCCTTGTACCCCATCTGGATGCATAGGCTGTTGCGGCATACGAGATAACATGACTTGACGCTGCAGAGGAGGTAGATGGCTTGAGTAGCGGGTCATGGCGAAATCGGGTTATCAGAGCATGGCTGACAGGCTGTTTTATTGAATCGAATTTGAAGACCTTTCGAACATGACCATCCTGTGACCATACAACACAGTTTGATGTGTATAGAACTTCGTGTTCAGCATCGTCCGAGAGACCTGGATATACTTTCCAGACGTAGTCGTTTGGTGTTGGATTCTCAGGTAGGACAGACTCGGAGATTAGACAGGGCAGAGCAGAGGGGCGGTGGATGCCCAGTGGAAAGAAATCGGCCATGTGTCAGATGATAATGCGGCGGGGTGTATACACATTATTGTCGAATAATTGGATGTTTACGGAAAGTCCATAGGCCAAGCGGTAGAGAAATTGTTTGTTGTGTGCCAACAGTGGACAGATAGCAGTGCCAACGAGATACGTTCCGGTGAGCAGACGATGTTTACCAGATCATCGGCGATGTCTGAAGAAGTTGCAGCAGACAATTGGATATGTAGGGAGCAGATGGATCATGTCTTTGGTGCTTGAATGTTTCGGTGTTGGTCGACGCGCCGGCTCGGCTGCACCTTCCCTGGGCGCGTCAACAGCTTCGTCGTCTTCAAGCAGCAGCAGCGAGTTGATCATGTTTCTTTGCACACCCAATTCTCACACCAACCATGAAAACAACAACGTCTGACTCCGACAAGCTGCAGAAGCCACGCGTTTCCCGCCATGGCAAGCAGATGCACCTCAAGTATGCGCCTCCCTTGTCACCCCTCGGTCATGAGTTCCTAACAAATGTGTATAGCTACGAGTGCCCGCATCGACTGAACGTCACCAAAGTCTACCCTGTACAGACCCCACGCGGTGCCGACATTATCATCTCTGGATACGATCATGGTCTTCACATACTCTGGAGAGGTGGCAGGCCGCTGTCGACCGCCTCGCGCACTGTCCGCGAGCGTGTCGACGACTTAGCAGGAACCCGAACACACCGCACCGAGTGGAATCATCCCATCGACGTAACCACGTCTGCCGTAACCGAGGACATTCCTGATCAGGACAAGCCGCGCTACGATGCTGAAGACGAGGAGCTGGACGAAGATGAGCCATACCCGTCCTTCACACAAGAGCTGAAGTTGTCTTTTGGCAGTCCCGTCCTTCGTCTGGCCCTGCCAAACGTCCCACAAGCTTCTTCCTCGCTACAATCCAAGGCCCGCGTACCGCTCATAATCAGGCAACGCATTGTTCTGGCCGTCGCATGTGCCGATGCTACATTGCGCCTGATCACACTTCCCTTGACACCTCCATCGGCATCCGCCAAGAGAAATGGTCGCCTAGGTGCTCAGATTTGCGAACTTAGCCCATCTGCTGCGTCCTCCGCTATGGCTAGGGACATCGCCCTCACATGGACGAGCAGCTCAAGTCTGTCTGATGCAAATAACCAGATGGACCTCGACAATCCACAACAACAACAACCCACTGCAAACGACGAGAAGCTCGATCTACTGGTTGCCTCCTCGACCTCGGTTCACCTCGAGACTCTTACCTTCTACCGTATCCCTATCGCCTTTGACGAATTGACAGGCGGCAAAATCCCGACCGCCGTCATTCCATTCCACGCCGTACCGCTTTCATCCTCCTCTCAGTGTCTCCGCTTCAGCACAGCTCAATACCCCTCGCGCCATCATTCACGTCTCCTTGTTGCTGACGTAAAGGGTGCTTTGAAGATCTACGATCCGCTCGCGCCAAAAGGCCGTCCTTCGTCTCGTGCTTCTGCCGATGACTCGTCCGCCGAGACAGGTAGCTGGATTTCGGCCTTCAACACCTCTTTCCAGATGCCCAAGGGAGCCACAAGCAACTATCCCGGCCTTGCCCAGAGGAGAAAGATCGTAGACGTCGCTTGGGTTTCGGGAGCCAAGGCTGCTCTGGTCTTGTTGGATCGTGGTGAATGGGGCGTGTGGGATATCGACGGTGTAACACAGAAAAAGATGAACACTTTTGTCATACAGGGCTTTATCGGTAGTCCCGATGCTGCACCTACTTCGGAACTCAAATCTAGATCTGCTCAGGGACTTGCGCCATCGACACCCAACACTCGCCAGCAACGACAGGAATCACTCTTTGGCGCACCAAAGCCTGCTGCGCCAGCGACGACTACAGCCAGAGGAGGTGTGTGTGCCGTTGCAACAGCTGGAAACCATGGACATGTCGATGATTCGGTCGTTCTGTGGTACGGCAGTGACGCATACCACATCCCGAGCCTTGCAGCCCTCTGGCAGCGCAGTCTCAACAGCAGCGGCAAGGACATTGGATCCCTCTACGGACCTGGACTCTCACACATCGAAGGCTTGGATCTTTCTGGCGAGATCCTCAACGGTGTCACGCAATTTCCTGTTCGATCCACTGCAATCAACCTAGGATCCATGTCTCTACGCGACTTTGTAGTTACTGGCGAGTACAGTCTTATCATTATCCAGTCTATGCGGCCACAAAAACCATCTAGATCGCTATTCGCTCAAGCGACAGGCGGATCGAGCAATGGTCCTAGCGTTTTCGATCAACACCTACTAGAACGCGGAGAACTGGACCTCGGTGGCATGGACCGTTTGCTCGACGGCATGGGCAGCAGGAATGGTTTCGCACCTGCGGCGACCAAGAAACGCGTTGGATTTGCAGGGTAGGGGCTGATACACCACTGACACACAGCATAGATATCAGGAGTTCTGGGGACGAGAAAGACGAGACGGAATGTCTGTCGCGGATGGATGATTATACCCCCTTTGTTTTCAATCATGAAACAATCTTTTCAAGGCCCAAAGAAGGTCTGTACCACTTTTCTCCACACTCTCCTTTCCATGCCGCGATATTCGCTCCCTTTTATCCTCTGAACACTGCGACAAGAAACCATTGTGCAGAAACACACACAAAACCCCGCGTTGCAAGGTGGAGCATTGTCTTATCTTTCAAGAGTCATGATCCTTGCTCAGTATTCCACGCGGAAGATCAAACTTACATCTTTCTTCTCTTTTCGGTTTCCAGCCTTTCACGGTAAAGCCATTTCCTTTTTTGAAGGAGTTTGGTGGATAGAATTGAGAGAAATGTACGATACATGTAACCCCCCCTTTTCTTCTTGCTTTTCTATAGCAATTGAACACTGATGCTCTGCCCTGTTTGGTGGCGAGGATTGGTGGGTGGGGCTAAGAGATGTATCGAAACATTTTACTTTATATATATCAAAAACTCGATCGTCTTTGGTGCTTCATAACGGATTGCGGTATGAATTGCGTATCATCTATGTTCTCCCTTTTCCTTTTCTCAAATCCACGACTTGGAATTGTAAGCCCGCCAACTCGGATACGTGACCAGGTCTGGTGGCATCGGTGTATAGGTTATCTGTATCGTGAGGGTGGAAGAGGCCTGGTTTGTTGCAATTCAGGATGGCCTGTTTGCCTGGTGGATCCGTAAGGCGGAAGATACCATGACTGTTTTTTGGGGGGGATCTTTCGTCAGCAAAGCCCACCCATCTATTCAACCAGAAAGAGAAAGCGGGAAAAGGGGGGGGTTAGAACAACTCACTCGGGCTCCTTACTAGGCGCACACACGATCGCTACACTCTCGGGCAGCATGACTTGATAGCCCACGCTAGTGTGCAAATCCCTGGATGACAAGAAGCAAGTCTGGGTTGGATGCGTGTGTATCCAGCCGCACACCATCAATTGCTTTCCGTCCACATAATCGAACAAGTCTGTTTCTCCCTGATCGGTGGTTTCGCAGGTATCAGAGGTAGAGGTTTGATCAGGGATGACCAGGTGTGAGATGAACAGCGCGTTGGAGATTAGGGTGCCGCAGAGTATACCACAGGTTTCGAGGTTTGAGGAAGTGTTGGGGGCGGCGAGGGAGACGAAGGAGTGGCGGAGGGAGGTGGGGAGGAAGAGGGTGCGGAGGGGGGTGCCGTTTTCGGTGTGGGCGGCCGGTTGGAATTGGTAGGATTGCGTGGTGGATGAGAGGTCATGTTTGGGTGGTGGTGCTGGGACATTTCCTTTGGAGGGGAGGGGTGGTACTGAGGTGTCTGGTTTCGAGGGGAGTGGTGGGGGTGCGGCGTAGTTGAGTAGGTCGTTCTTCGGAGGTCGACTGGGTGCCAGAGGGACTGACGATTGAGGGATAGAGGCGTGGGTGGAGGGTACTGAAGGGTAGTGATATGCGGATGAGGATTGTGAGGACGACGAAGCTTGAGATGAACGACGAGGAGCATCGATGCGGCGGCCCAGGTCTTGTATACCACGACTCAGGTCGTCCATGACAGCATTGTCGTCGCGAGTATCTTTTGCCCGTCTCCTCAGTTCGCGGTTGGCCAGCTGCAGAGCCATGTCCTTGTGCTCAGCAGCACTCAGCACAAACGACTCGTGCGATGCAGCCGGCGTGTCGTTCTGTGACTTGAGCTGGTTCCTCGTCTTGACAAGATCCTGGTACTTTTGGTATCGAGTTGTGATGTCAGGCTTCAGGGCTTCCATGCGCGACAGATCAGACTTGACATGGTCGCGTGTGCGGGCCATCTGAGCCTTGTACTCTGGCTTCTTCGCATCCGGGTGCTTGGAGATGTGGGTAAAGAAGAAGTCGGCATGGCGGTAGAGAAAGTAGTAGGCATCTTGGAGGTTGGACTCGCGCTCGTAGTAGGCGGCCTGGTGGGCTCTCGATTAGGACGGCGTGGTCGGTCGAGGGAGTGTGTGACCATCTCACTTGGCTGATCATGTTCTGGGCGGTGCGCAGGGCCATGTTGAGGGGGATGTTGGCGGCATGGTCGAAGTTGGAGGCCTCGGAGACTATCTGCTCGACGCTCTTGGGTGCACTCATGTTGGCTGTCGGAGGTTGGTGGTTGTTGACAAGACCATGTTGTGGTGGTCTTGTCAAATGACGAAGCGCGACGCGACCAAAAAAGACGTTGATGGTTGGAGATTCCGAGCTCGTTGCGCCTCGACTTGAACGCGACAAGGACCATGCCACCGCCACTGTCCTCTGCCGCCAGAGTAGCAGTCAGACTAGCCAAAGCTGCGAGGAAGGCCGAGAAGACGGCAACCACCATCGACAGGGGAGAATTGGCCGCCGCCGTCGCCCAACTGAGAAAGTCCAAAAAATCATCAATCCCTGCCGACACTGCTGCCCGCCCTTTGCCCAATCCCACCGAGACTGCCAGTATAAAGACGGCCAAGCCTAGTGAGACTGCGAGTACAACTATACTCAAGGCCAGCGAGACTGCTATCAAGAAGCCTACCAAGGCCACCAAGACTGCCACCAAAAGCTCAACCAAGGCCGCCGACACTGCTGCCAAACCGACAAAAGCCAACAAGTCTGCTTCCAAAAAGTCCACCAAGGCCGCTGAGCACGCCGAACAAGACGAATTGGGTCCAGATGGTCTGCCCGTGCTAGAACAGGACATCGCAGACTCGTCTCGCCACCGGAATCTCTCGTCCTACCGCAACTCTCTCACCTACTATGTCCACCCGGACTATCCCATCGGACAAAGTCTCAGCGACGCCTTCCCCGATGGCAGACAATTTGGTCCCACTGCCGGCAAGGACAAGTTCCCAGACAGAGTCGACGTCGTGAGCGAGCCTCTGTGCGATGAAATCATCAACTACATCGGCCACGACTTGGACAAGCACAAAGGATGCGACATTATCGATCTCCATCCTGGCGCCTGTCTGTGGTCGCAAAAGATCCACCAACTTCTGAAACCCCGTCGCCATCTCCTCCTCGAGCCCGACGAGCGCTACCTGGAACCCTTCATCAAGCCTTTGTTGGACCAGAAGGACTCGGCTTACCGTCACACCACCCTTTCTGGCGCTGCCCCAAAGGGCTACTTTGACACATATGACAAGATCTTCGACGACCACCTCTTGCCGAGGAGGGATCCTCTTCCTGACTCGGATCCACGCCTGCGTGAACCCAACAATTCCTTACTCGTCATCGGCAGCCTGGTCCGCCGCTATCCCGAAATTCGTGGAGGCAGCAACCAAGTCTCTTTTCCGAGTATGGTCCTGCACCAGATGGCCGAAGCCGCCCAGATCAATACCATGTTCCAACGCTACGGGCTGGTGCGCTTGCTCCTCTGGATTCCCGACGAACTCAAACACGCTGCCTTGCCTGATTCTGTCATACACAAGGTCGGTTTCTCGGTCAATGTCGACTCCTCATTTGAAGTTGCCGAAATTGTTGGCAGTGATCGCTCTCAGCTCTCGCGTATCGATGCGCACAAGAAAGTCATGCACAGGCAGCGTCAAGATCAACTTGAAGTCTGGAGCGCCCGAAAAGTCCTTGAGCGCATGCAGTCCAAAGACATGTCTGTTCCGGAGCATCGCCGCCCTGATTTTCACCAGAAAGCCCTGGACACCGACGGCGATGCCCTCGAAGCCTACATCCCGATACACTTGCCCAAGGACAAACCTTTACAGACCCTTCTCGCCGACCATGAAGGCCAAGTCAGAAAGCTGCAAGAATTTGCAGCAACGCCCAGACCCCAACGAAAACGCATGAATATTCCAGCAAAAGTCAAACTTACAAATGTCAGCCAGGAGTATATCACGGTTACCGAACACGAGTCCGTTAGATATTACATTGATGTTTGGGGCGAACAGATTGCCCTTGAACACGAGTACAGTACAACCAAAACCAAACTATCAGAGGAAATACGGAAGGACTTGGAGGCGAGACTTGTTGAAACCAGCAACAATATTGCATCTGTTATGCAGACCCTGTTCAACGTTCAGGTGATAAAACAACTGCGCATCCTCCTTGACGAGTATTTCGCGCTGTGTAAGCCGAATCCAATGATGCAGTATGATCGACGACCCTTCGAGCCCATGACGGTAGCGATTGAGGAGTTTTGGCCTCGCTTCCCTATGCGACTGCTCGACCTCAAGCCGCGGTCAGAAGCACTCGGGGACGACTTGATGAACCCGACCGAAGCCACGCACATCAAGCGGGGCCTGCTCAAAGCACTGTTCACGCACCCTGCGGCGCCATTAATGGAGTCGATTGATAGACTTGGACCAGGAGCGCGCGATATCCTTCCGCCAGAATTCAGGGACTCGACTACAGGCGGAATGTTGAACCCTGAGCATCTGCTGACCAAAAACATCACGCGGGAGCAGCTGGTCGCCCTGACAAAAGCGTACATTGAATGGCCGTTTCGACCACTCGGATCAGAAGCGCTCGAAGCCTCCGAAAGCGAGGTGGTGTAGATATACCCGTTTTGAACATGATAGAAAATCTAGGCAAAATCTGTCATCTTGAGACAGATGCTGTACAGACTTGTAGAATACACACGAGGGGTATCAATATACCGAGCCTTTCGGTCCCGCCCCCCTCCCAGCTTTTTGTACATATAAATCAACCCCAAAAACGCCCGCTATGCATTGACGACCAAAAGGCACAAATATGGCTTTTGGGAGGTTACTTCTGGCCACCCTTGCCCTTGCCACTTGACTTGACCTCCTCCTTCTTGCCAGCAGCCTTGCCATCGGCCTCGGCTTCGTTGCCGTAGTTGGAGATGAGATCGAGCAGCGAGTCCTGTGACTCTTCCGGGGCGAGAGCTTCTTCGCCATCTCTCACCTGAGACAAAAGTCAGCGAATGTGGACACATACAACATCAGACCAAACAAGAACAAACCTCTTCAGCATCAGCAACAGCCTCAGCATCCCAACCGCGACCGAAACGACCTCTGAATCTCTTCAAACGACCAGCCTCATCCTCTTCAATGTTCAACAGCTTCTGACTGCTGGGGTTCCAGAGCGGGTTGTTGCGCACGTCCTTTGTGCTACGGTATACGGGTTGCGGGCTGGTGGTGCGCTGAACAAAGGTGCTGCCGTCGGAGAGAGTGACGAGCTGGGTGAAGGTGTATGGTCGCTTGGGGCGGCGGATCAACGAGGCATGGCGGACCTGTTGTGTCGAGGAAGAGACGATGCGCAGACTCGCGCGGGGTGTGTGATTGAGCAGCATTTCGGCGAGTGAAGCGGATGTGTGGTTGATGATTGCGCAAATGCTATGCTCACGACGGGCAGTATGCGACTTGGACGGCTCATGGAATGTCGATTTTGCGGGATTCCTCTCCGCTCCGCGAGTAGCGTGCCAAGATATCTCCGCCGCGGCTGGTTGCTTGCTTGCGGCGGGAAGCTTGAAGTCGAAGTGAGTTGCGACTTCTTTATTCCGTGTATAGACCATGGCAGTGGCAATTCGAGGGCCAGCGGCCGCTCGCTTCTACAAGACCTTCCATGCCTGGTCGAGACTCGGTAGCGTCTCTCACCAACAACGACGATGCTTTGTGCAGACCGGTCCTGTCTGCGAGGCCACCCACGCCCGGCCAGCCGACTGGCGACAAAATGCCCAACAGGTGCGGACTTCTGGAGCCCAGGATAAACTAGACGGCCTGGAGCCAGAGAAAACTCAGAACACCGGGCATGGGAGAAAACAAAAAAATGTCTATGTTCGCGAGCCTCGCTTTGCTCTAATGCAACAGCATCCCACCTTCCTCGACAGAATGCAAGCCGAACTCGACATCAAACTCACGCCCGCCGAACGGCCGACAGAACAGGGTCAACGCCACATTCTCGTTGATTCGCCGTCGTCTCATACTTCCAGATATGTCAGAACCGTCTTGCGGCGCCCCTTCGAGGAAATGCAAGATCTGGACAACTTCGTCTTCAACCCTTGCACCGATGCGCGAGCTGGAGCCACCGACCTTGACCTAAATCTGCCAAGCGCTACAGCTCGCTTTCTCCAGGACAACGACGACGAACTGAGGTTGCGTATCCAGAAGGCCTTTTCAGTGGAAGTGGACATCCGAAGCTTTGGACCGCGAACCACCGCCTTCATCACCGGCGACACTGGTCACGATGTATCCCGCGCCAGAGACTTTATAAACTCTATTGATCTTGGCCCAGTAGAGCCGTCGCAATCCCAACCAGACCAGCCAGAGAGACCGCTCGCGACTTCACCTAAGCCATCGTCTATACCCTCGCCGCCAACTCAGTCAAGTCCTCGGCCAATTCCTCAATCCGTCTCTCAGTCAAGTCTTCAGCCAAAACCCACGATTCTTGAGGACGTATACAAGCCAAGTCTCAAGGACGACTACAAGGCCACCATGCGTAGCGTTCCTTCTAGCGTTGTTGTTTTGACCACTCGTGTTCCGTCAGCAGAGTCAAACATCGACTCGCTCCGTGGAATGACCTTGTCGTCCTTGAGTTCCACCACTCTTGAACCGGAACCCATCGTCTCATTCAGTATTCGTGGTCCGAGCCGTACGCTTGACTGCATCATCGCCGGCCAACCTTTCACTGTCAACTTCCTCGGGACCCACCCCACAGCCGCTTCCATTGCCGACAGTTTTTCCAAGCCTCACGACGACCCTTCCCAACCTTTTCGTACCATCCTGGCCTCAGGCTGGGCCGAGTCCTTCGACGACCAAGCTAGTCCAGCTATAAAGAGCGACCACGTTCCTGCCCGCTTCACGTGCAAGTTGTTGCCCGGCAAATCCCTTGGTGTTGGTGATCACACTGTTGTCTTTGCCCGAGTTACCCAGATCTGGAGAGCTACGAGCGTAAAGAGCTCCAAACACCCACGTACCTTCCTTGCTTACGCCCAAGCCGGATACCGCTCACTTCATGGGTTCCAGATACCATTGACCAACGTGGAACCTCTGGAGCGTGCACAGCCTGTCAAGCTCATTCCTGAATCAGATCAAAAAGTCTCGATAGAAGACACGCTCGACAGGCGCACCGTTATCGAAGGTTTTCCGCCCACAGTACAAGCCAAGGAAGTAGGGCACTATTTGAAGAACGCTGGCTTCAACATCACTCGTCTGAGATCGAACGTCGTTGGGCGCAGAAATACGGGGTATTTCAGAGTCAGGTTCGATTCGGTAGAGGATGCCGAGAGAGCTGTGCGCACGCTTGACGGTGCCGTTTTCATGGGTCACTCCCTCAAAGTCCGCGCGGCACAAGAAAAACCTACACCTGCACCACAGCGTCCGCAACCGAAAGCAACGACAATGAAATCTCAAATCTTGGACGACTCCTTGTCCACTGGGCTCTCTCCCGCTGAGCCCACTTCTACTGAGGCCGCTTCCACTGAGCCTCCTTTCACCGAGCTCGCTTCCAATGAGCTCTCTTCCACCAATCCTACCTCCACCGGGTCCGGCGATGGCGATGTTGTCGACGCATATTGGCGAATGGCTTTGGATGGAGATAACGAAGACGATGTGCTCGAAGAGCGCGCCGCTGACCAGCGTGCATTAGGCGAGGCCCAAAAACCTGCCGATTATCCTGCCGCTGACACCAAGGGCAACAAGCAGGATAACTGAGACAGCTTCCTCTGCAAAGGAGCTGTTTCACTCATGGAAATGTAAGAATATATGTATATATATGTATGTGTATGCTAATGAGAAGGATATATTCACGATTGATGGACATTGTCATCTGTCTTTTCTGCTTGTTCCATTGCACGATTGTGATTTTTGGTTTACTTTGCTTTTGGTCTGCTTTTGTTGTCGCCATCTGTTCGTTTTCCTTTCACACGACCATGGCGGAGTTGAGCTGATGGTGCCGAAAGTTCATCTGATCGTTGAAAAAGCTCATCTGAGCACCCCGAAAGCTCATCTGAGTGCTCCGAAAGTTCATCTGAGCACTCCGAGAGTTCATCTGAGCATCCCGAAAGTTCACCTGAGCACCCCGAAAGTTCACCTGAGTATTCGAAACACTCATCTTGAGCGCTCCGAAAGCTCGACTGATGATTGCAAAAGATGAGCTTGACCATGCCAAACGCTGACTTTTGGCCCGACCATTCCAATCGAGAAGACAACCCGCCGACCATCCGAAAAGCTGACCCGACCATTTGGAAAGCTGACACGACCATGTCAAATGCTTACCCGACCATTTCCGATGAGGGGATCCGACCATTCCAATAGAAAAGCTAACCATTTCCAGTTATACTCCCCCCATCGAAGGCAAATGACAGTAATTTCCGTCGTTTGCAGAAGATAGACATGCACATTCGAGACATTGAGCTGAGCACTCCAGGGAGTCGAGCTGATCATTGCAAAACCTAAACTCATCTGAGAAGTTCGGGCAACTCGTCTGAGTGATGCCGAAAGTTCGGCTGAGTGATCAAAAAGTTCGGCTGAGTGATCCGAAAGTTCGGCTGAGCTGACCATGCCAAATGCTTACCCGACCATTCCAAATGACAATCTTGACCATTCCAAATCGAAACGCTGACACGACCATCTGAAGAGCTTACCCGACCATGTCAAACGCTGGCCCGGGAGAGACTATACCAATCGAAAATGCTGACCAACATCCAATTCCTGCGCAAACAGTTATAGTTCTAGGACCACAATCGAGTTAGTCACGCCAAGAACGTATTAGAATCAGCAACGGCAAGATCTTTCTTTGCTGTTGTGACATCTTTCGGATAGTTCAAATGATTGGTCGTCAAAGCTCGGCTTGACTGTTCGGAGGAAAAAAAGCTCATCTGATGCTCGCGAAAACTGAGCTGGGGTGATCCGATAAGCTCGGCTGAGTGGTCCGAAAGCTCATCTGACTACTCGGGATCTCATCTGAGCGATCCGAAAAGCTCACCTGAGCGTGCCGCACAGTTGCTGATGACGACCATGCCAATGGAAACAGTCATGCCAAAACGCTTACTCGACCATTCCAGTCAAAAGCCAACCATGCCAATCGAAACGCTGACCCGACCATCTGAGAAACCCAAGCCGACCACTTGCAAAGCAAATCCGACCATGCCAAATAGAATCACGACCATTCCAATGAGAAAACCCAGACTAGCACCAGTTTCCAATATACAGGCAGTCGTAAGATACGGTACCTGTCAGTCATGTCATGAGCATCAAATGTTGTCATTTCGACTTAGCCAAAAAGATTCAGTTGGGGCAGTTGGCCCGATGGTCGTGAAAGCTCACCCGATGGTCGCCAAAGCTAAGCTGATGGTCGCGGAGTTGAGTCAGATGGTCGGTTCAGCTTTCTAGGGTTGATTGGAATGGTCGGCTTATCTTTCGATTGGAATGGTTGGGCAAGCTCTTCGATCAATTCAACATTGCTCAGAGATATCAAGCGTCAAATATTTATTCCATATCAGCGTCAGACACTCTCTAGTAGCATTGCTTCTAGAATTCGTACTAAGCAGTGTCGTTGGTCGAATATTATCTTTGGTATGGTCGGGTAAGCTTCTAGGTGGTCGGGTTGTCTTTTAGATGGTCGGCTTGGCTTTTCAGGTGGTCGCGCCAGCTTTCGATTGGAATGGTCAAGTAAGCATTTGGCATGGTCAGGTCAGCTTTTCAACCATCAGGTCACTTTTCCGAGCGATTCATCTGGTCTGAGATGGCCCGATTAGCTGCTTAATCCACTATATCACTCATTCTGGACCTAGTCAGAAAGGCTCTCCATTGCAATAGCCGAGTCCGGCTTCAAAAATGGATTTTTCGAATCGGTATGTGGTGGTTTGGCATGCTCAGGTCAACATCTGGCATGGTTGGCTTAGCAACTCAGGTGGTCGCGTTGTCTTTCGGGTGGTCACGTTGTCTTTCGGGTGGTCGCGTTGTCTTTCAGGTGGTCGCGTTGTCTTTCAGGTGGTCGCGCCAGCTTTCCATTGGAATGGTCAGGTCAACGTTTGGCATGGTCGGGTCAATTTCTCGACCATCAGCTCAACTTTCGGAGTGGTCAGCTTTTCGATCAACCAGGTCGACTCAGAAATCTCTTTCCTGGCCTTACTCAAGTCTTCTTCCAAGCCTTGCTCTGAGATTTCATCCGATAATCATCAGTCGAGCTTTTGTTGGCGTTGGTTGATTCTCCAGTTTGGCATGGCGAGCTTGATTATTGGAATGGTCAGATTGGCTTCGTTAATGGTCGGGTTTTCCTGGCGGTGGTCGAATCGTTCTTTAGCATGGTCGGGCTGTTGATTGGAATGGTCAGCTTGGGTTTCCGTGTGGTCAGCTCAGCTTCTGACATGGTCAGGTCAGCAATGTTCAACACCGTCGGCATTTCGAACAAGTCAGCATCAGCCTTCTGACAGAGTCGGCGATTCACTGTCGTTGCAGTATTACTTTGGCTCGTCTATTGCATGGAGCGACTTCTGAATATCTCTGACAGGGGTCGAATCTCTGTTTGGAATGGTCTACTTTTTCTGGCAGTGGTCGGACTATTGATTGGCATGGTCGGCTTTCGGCTTTCGATTGGAATGGTCGGGTTCAGCAATGATCGGTCAGCGTTTGGAATGGTCGTGTTCTTCCAGTACTGGTCGGCTTTTTCCATTACTCGTCAGCATTTACCGACACCATATTTCTGTCGTTAGTAAACACTCACAAATAGTTGTCGCGAGGTGAACAATCATAGTCAAAGACAAAACAGATATTATGATCGAAGTTGTTGTCAGAAATTATTGATGCGAGAAAAGGTCTGTAAGCACCTGTGAGATAGGCAGGAGGGTATTTGAAAACAGAAGAAGGCAAGGTAGAACTCAGGGAAGGGACGACCCACCTGGACGTGGGTGTAATACAGACGGGTCAAGAGCGGGCAGGGAGAAAACAGTTGCAGTGACGAGGACCGACTGAAGACTGTTTGATCGTTGATATTCTTTCCATTTCTGTACATCCTCTGGCGAGAATAGTTTGTAACTAAAACTACCTATCTACCACACCGACAGCATCGTCATACATTTCCATCACTACTCTCTATACAGAGTATACCGTTCTCATCTAAAGGTCTTTAAGTAACAAAGGAAAAAGGGGTCAATGAAACAGCCATACACCACAACCCATGCCATCCCAACCGGAACACCGCGCTTGATCATTATGATAGAACACCGACGCTCCCAAATAGGCCTTTCAACGACGACAACAACAACAACAACAAAAAACGAAGGGGGTATAACGGAAAAGAGATAAGAAAACAGAAACGAAATTAAAGAATGGACAAGAAGGGATCATGAGGAGAAGAGATCCAATCAAACGATTGAGAAGGACGCTTGTCTCATGATGTAGTCGTACTCTTCGATGCTCTGCTCGACATTCAAGTGGCGAACAGAGTCATACTCTTCAATAGTCTGCTCGACGTCCAAAGTCTTGACAATGGCGCCGGCAGGTTTGAGGATGTCGAAGACAGAAGACTGAGCGAAGCTACCGAGCTCAAGGCTGGGTAGACGAGCAGGCTCTTCCGAGACGGTGCTGGTGATGGTGGTGAGGATGGGGAATTCAGCTGCTGGTTGGCGCTTGAATTCAGTCAGGAAAAGAGAGGTGTCTGAGAATTGTTGTTGTTGGTAGCTGGGGCGGGGGTAAGGAGACATGGGTGGCTCGAGGATCTCGGGAGTGTTGGAGCGAGAGGTGAGCTTGCTCTTGACGAAGATGATGCGACCGTCGGTGACGGAGAGGGAAGGCAAGCATGCGCAAGCGATGGCAATGTTGGTCTCAATGATGAGGAAGATAGTGGGAGCAAAAGATGAGTAGAGAGAGTCGGACGAGGCCAGGTAAGGAGTGTCGATCTGGTAGAGGACGCGAATGACAGTGATGACAATCTTGCATCCCCCGAGGAGGTAGACGGCAGCCAGGCCAGCCTTCTTACCACCGGTCAACTGCAGCTTGCGAAGGACCTGGAAAGGTGCCATCAAGCAGAGAAAATCAGTGGCCAGGTTGAAGATGGTGTCAAAGATGGCAATGGCTGTCCTTGAAGTCCAGCTGGTAGTGATGCATGTTCCGGTTACACTACTGTCCCAGAAGAATGAGACTGGTGTGCATTGGAAGATTGAGATAGCAGTGAAAGTGATGACCCATACAAAGATGAGGCAGAGAGAAAAGTAGACAGTCCAACGGAGAGTGTTGTTGGAGCTGGCAAACATGCGGTTGAAGAAGAGTAGCAATGAAGCCTTGATGCAGGCAAGAGCCCATAGATGAATCAAATTGTTGGTGAAAAGGATCTATCATACCAGGTTAGATTGTGTTATGATCCACGCTGTAGTCTGTACTAACCTTGAAGATGCCTTCGAGTTGTGATGACGAGACTTGGTCTTCGTATGCACCGAGACCCAGTTGTGCTCCTGTACATATTGTTATCACTCTGTTCCAAGTCTTGAACATGCTTCGAGACCTACCATGGATGAAGAGAGCATTCATCACAAGAGTCATGCAACCACCCAACCATAATAAACTGTCATCCCACCATACCGAGGCTTTTGCTAGGCGCCTTGAGACAATGTGAAAGATGACGAGTATACTTGAGAGTCCGATGGCAGCGCCCGCGATGCCTTGGACACTCGATCTCGATGATGAGAGCAGTGAGGTATCCATCACGATCTGACGGTTTGTGAAAAATGAACGATGACGGCGGAGAAGGGTTCACAAAAGTAGTTCGCAAGAGTCGCGTTATGTGTAGTTATCGTCGTGCAGGGGTACCTGATAACACAACGTTGGAGCAAAGGAGGGTAAGTTGGAATGAACGTGGAAGGAATTAGATGTCTGGATGATGGGAAAGGGGAGGGGGAAGAAACGTTGTTATACTCGCAAGCTAGGAACCCACCTATGCTATCAACGTCTTCCAACGTTCGTAGGAAGCATGAACTTGAATGTGTATATGCACGCAACAACCACCTATCCCACCACCATGACGCCCATTGCAATATTAGTTTCAAATCATTTATTGCAACCCAGGTACCTGGAAGATACAGGCACCCCATGCCAGATAGATTAAAAAAGGCACATTGCGCAAAGATGCCTTTGCAGCTTCCAACTTCAGGCCAGAAAGCATCCAGGAAGAGATGCAAGCTGCACGGCACGGAACACGCGCGCCATCGTAAAAGGAGGAAAAGGGAAGAAAACGTTGCGAGCGCGCGATGGAACAAGGTTAGACGACACTCGGGCGCGCCGCGCCGAACAGCCTTAGCGCCATCGCCAGTGCCGACGCATTGGGATAGGGCACCGGCGATGCGCCGAACCTGACCTGTCTAGACCTGCTGCATGAAAGGCGCGACACCTAATGCACTGCTGCCATCATCATTCATGGACGTGTTTCGTGAACGCGGGTGGATTGAACATGGGCAGACCCAACGCTTTGGTGCCCGGTTTATGTCTGCACTTGCTGACCGACAGTCTCGTTGTGTTCGGCGTTCATACCTGTAATCCTCCACATACGGGGAGTCCGGGGACACATGGCAGCTGGAATACGGGCGTAGTGCCCCGATTTGTGCATGGCATGGCACGGGAGAGGTCTGTTCGCATATAGTATGTCGGACTTGGAGTTGGAGTTGAATGATGTGGATTTGCGAGGCTTGTGCGGATCGAAGATGCCGTGAGCCTCCAATATGTAATTCTTGCAGGGCTGCTACGCCAGCCCAACTTTCGGTCATTGGGTCGAGAATCCTTGCTGAGGCACAGATGAGGTACACCTGCTGCAGGCTCTCAAGTCTAATATATGGTATGACTGTGGTTTTGTTTGTTTTGACGTTGCAAAAAGCTGATTAGAAGGTTTGCAAAGCTTCCGCAGTTTTCGTGACAGGCTCGCTTGGCGGACCCCTGTTGGACATGTTGAACGAACGACGGGTTCAGGGGATTTCTCATAGCAACGACAGCCTTTGACGAGAAAACTATAACGCCTACGCCGACGGCAGTTGCGACTACTGGTCATAGAGGCTGTGACGATCAGTAATGTCCAAATTTGGTGTTTGTGAGGAGGGCCTCCACCAATCTCGCAAATCAGAGACTTGCGCAATGTGGACGGACAGCCGCAGACTAGTGGGCTAGCTGCTGTCAGGGGGATTGACGCGCGATAGGATCCCAGGCTAATGCACGCAATATATTCCAGCTACCATTTCTCAAATCATGCAACCGCAATTCATATCTCAGCATTGTCTCATAACCCCAGCTGATCCACTGTGCAGTGCAGAACACAAGCCCGAGTGGCAGGTTTAAATTGGAAAAGAGGGCCGCCCATGGCTTTCTCAGATGCAATGGCTTTGTCATGCACAATAAGTTCCAATTTATTTGCGCTCCTGCGAAGATTTTCTACCCTGATTGGTTACCATCGTCATACACGATACCGTAGTGTTGGTCTTGGATGGCATCGATGGCTGGAGATTTGATATGCTGATTGCAATATGCGCGAGTCCGAGACATCCCAGACTTCCGGTGCGTCCAGGTAGATTGTTCAAGGCTTTGTTTGAGACGTGGAGATAGAGTAGTTCGCAGGCTTGGATTGTTGCTTGGACACCACCAGCAGTCTGGTCCGAGACGCACCGCGTGGTCTTGATCTGAGACTCTTCGGCCCTGTTCATTGTCGGCTCCTTTGGTTGGCAGCATTGCATGAACAGACGCTCGAGTCTCTCGTTCTTGTGTTTGAAGATTGTGAAACCTTTCGGAGGTATGCTCAATATAAGCAGCTGCTCGCACTACCTTGAAACATGATCTATCATCGTTCAGATGCTGGGTGTCAGAAAGATGCAGCATGTTGTCCTTGGTACGAGAAAAGTGTTGCTGGCGTTGGGAATAGTTGATGGCAACAAAGCATCAAGCTTGTTCTCGGCTTCCCTGGAGCTCTTGCCAAAATCGTTGGCCAAGACGCGAACGCGAAAGTGATACGCGCATGACTCGACCGTTCAACGTCCATCCTCGAAGCTGTTTTCACGCGCACCACTCCTTCCTTAACCACACGCCCATACCGCTGTGAACTCCAACATCGAAATCACGCGCTATACCTCTCTTGCTCGGCCTGTCTCTGCGTGCTACCTTTTGTACGGTGTCTGTCCGATTCTTCGCCTGGTATCTGCGATCTCGTGGTGTCCTACAAGAATTGTTTGACGGTATCTGTATGACTGGAAGCCCACAGCGTCCGAACCTGGGAGAACACACGTCTTCCTCTTTTCATCGCGATACTGTGCGCTCTTCTTTCTGTATTGCCGAGTCAGGGCTGCTCGCCGTCGACGAAAGCCCGGGTGGGAGGGTTTCTGACGCGTCTTGTGTCAGGGCATTCTCTTGAAAATTGATTTCTATCTTGCAGTACATATCCCAATACAACCATGTATCCATCTCCCCCATCTGTCGCGTTTGAGCCTGAGCATGAGCCTGTATGGCACCTCAAAGAACGAGTCGTTTTGACATGGCAGAATGAGCACAATCAGGCGATGCACCTCGGAGAGCCGTCTCCTCTCAACAAGGATGCGAGCCTTGTGCTATGGCTTGGTCTTGACAGTAACCAAGCTGTGGTCATGCTACAACTTACAGTCACGCACTATACAAAGGGAAAAAGAAAAAAGTTTGACATATTTTCGGTGCCTGAAAGCTTAAAGCTTGACAGCAATGAAATTTCCGTCCTTGGTATCGACGACATAGCTGAAGACATCTCTCGCATGTTCGAAGCTATCGAGGGATCGTCCAAATCACGCTTCCTGCGACTGTCTTTGTCCAAAACCATCCCGAGTCAGACACTGATGCCCATTCGCAAAACTGCACGAGCTGTACAAGGCGCAGCTGAGCATGTTATGCTCTCTATGCAAGCTTTAGCCAAGTCGGCCGAAAGATTCGAGGTCCACATGGGCTACAGCACGTACGCGCATCAAGCCTTGACACGAAACATACACACTCTGGGTTCCAACTACACGATACCATCCTTCGACCTGCAATCTTCCTATAGCCACAACGGTGGAGCCTTTGACCTGTGGGACGACTACCTGGATACAGAGTCTGCTCGCACAGCAACCAACGCTGGAGTCGACCTGGACCACCGCCACGCCCACAAGAGGAGAAGAGCAAGGTCTCAACAAGGAGAAGAGGAGGAACAGTACGGAGAAGACGAGGGTCCACAAGCAAAACGTCAGGGTCCACGAGCTGCAGTAGACGACGCTCCACCACCAGCATACGAACAAGTTCAGGTGCCAGCAAGCGACTGCGCAGCCACACCACGTTCAGTCAAATGCAGGGATGGCAGCTCAATCGTTCCAACGACACCTCTGAACCAAAGTTCATGCGCTGCGAGCAGCTTCTCGTTGGATCCACTCGATACCCCTGACTCGCCTCCGCTTGGACCCCCTTTTTCTCCACGCGTTGGACCTTCACAACGTCCACCACTATTACTCGATACTCAACCCATCCCACTGACGAACGGTCGTTTAGATATCAACGTCGCATTACACAAAGCTTTTGTGAATTGGTTGTGCAGTATGGAAAGGTTGCGACCTTATCTACATGAAGACCATGAACTCTACACGATGCTGGTAGCCTACGGTCTGGCTGTGCAAAGAGGAGATATAACCCGCTTTCCAAACATCAAAGCAAGGGCTACCTCATTGGTCTTGAAGCAACATGTCTCGTCTACATCCGAGGTTCGCAATTGGGATCTTCCAGCAGAGAAGCTAGTACAGAGATTGGTAAGATGGATGTGCGGTCTTGTGCTTCATGCTGATGAAGAGCTGATCGATGACCTCTTACTCCTGACACGACGAGCTGTTGAATTGACATTGGATGGTGATCGGTCGTCGGCAGTGCTTGACACGACGAAGAGAGACGAGTTCCTGCTTCAGGAGGCCACATGCGTCGCGAGATTCTTTGTGACTTATGCTCAACATCTATCACGACAATTGAAATCATGATTGATACCATATATAGATAATACAATATAAACATCTGAAGCAATAACCATATATTTCTCCATTGTCGAAGCACGATGAGCGTCAGACATACCACGTTGTGATCGAGAAAATTGTGGCTGGGGGCAGGGTCATACCCCAGACAAGCGATAATCTCAATAATTTGAGTATATCAAGCGATCAACGACATCATTTGAGCTAAAATCTTGTCAGATAGTGCTTTTAATATATCTCTTCCACAGGTATCAATGTGAATAGTCTGCGATCTGAATTGTGGTGGCTATTCGTGATTTACGTTTCTTAGGATTCGAAATTCAGAAGCTCGACTATATTCACGAGCAAACTGGCTCGATGAAGTCGACTCGTATCCCTTTCTTCGACAAGAAGGAATAGCAGAAGAGTATAGATGATGGCTATACACGGAGACTGGTAGTACAACGTACACATAGCAATATCACCTCAGCTAGTAGGATATCCATAGTGAAATCGACATGTTCATGAGATTGACTCCATACCAAGCAACTCCAGCCGAGGCCTAGAAACACATCGTCATAGCAAGCTGCTCTCTGTTATCCTCTCCATCTTCGCCCACATCCTCAATTCACATTACAACAAACATCACACACAGCAAACCAAAGTCCTCCCACCCAACACACACACAATCCAATGTCCTCAGCACAAGAAGAACAAGCAATGCCAATCAACCCCACCCGCGCAAAGCAACTGGCCGAAAACCTCAGCCACGTCCTCTCTCAAATAAAATCCGCAAACACATCCGGTGGACAGAATGTAAATGCCTCTTTCCCTTTCGTCTACCCCTCTTCTCCTCTTGCTCCCATCTCTCTCCTCTCTACTCACAACCAACACTCACCCTCACAAACAGGTCCGCCTGATCGCAGTCTCGAAACTAAAACCCGCAAACGACATCCTCGCCCTGCACACCTCTGCCTCATCCCCTCAGACCCATTTCGGCGAAAACTACGTCCAAGAACTGCTCGAAAAGTCTTCCTTGCTACCCCGCACCATAAACTGGCATTTCATCGGCGCCCTCCAAACAAACAAATGTCGCCCTCTAGCCGAGTCGATTCCAAACCTTTTCAGCGTCAGCAGTGTCGACAGCAGCAAAAAAGCAGACCAGCTAGAAAAGGGACGGGTGAACTTGTTGCAAGGAGACAAAGGCAAAGAGGTAGCAGAGGGAAGCAAATTGAGGGTGTTGGTACAGATAAACACATCAGGCGAGACCGAGAAATCGGGTGTCGAGCCCGGAGCCGCAGCGGTGCAGCTTTGCAAACACATACGCGATGATTGTCCTCATCTGTCACTCGGTGGCTTGATGACCATTGGCGCCATCGCACGCTCAAAGGCAACGACTGCAGAGACGGAAAATGAAGATTTTGACACGCTGCGGAAATGCAGGGATCATGTTGCCGAGCAGCTGGGCATGCAAAAGGAAGACTTGGAATTGAGTATGGGTATGAGCTCTGACTTTGAAGCGGCGATCAGGCAGGGTAGTACGGAGGTTAGGGTCGGCACTACTATTTTTGGTGAGAGGCCGGCGAGGGGGGATGCGAAGGTCAAGGAGGAGGTGGAGGAGGGTAAGAAGTAGATGGCAGATCAAAAGGTTGAGAGAAAGGTAGAGAAACAACAACAACACTGGGTCACATGTTTGGTCGAGCAAAGTCAAATGATCATCCATTATCGCATGTCTATAGTAGCATATCGTCGTTCCTCAGGACCCCCTCGTGGTCCCAAGACCATCAAGTCGTTACTTTTTACTTCCAGCCACTAACAGCCTCGTCAATCTCGCGGCGAATCTCGCGCTGCTGCTCGCACTGCATGAGGAAAACCTTGTACTTTGCCTCGAGCAGCTTCTTCTCATTCTGGTCCTTGCCGGGCAGCACGACTTTACCGGGCTTGCTCATGCGGTCCATGATATCCCACAGGGGCTCCGTGTTGCCATCCTTGTCGGCAGAAGCGGCCTTGGCTCCCAGCATGGCTGCACCGTGAACTACAGCTGCGTGCACGTATCTAGGAATCACAACGGGCATCTCGCAAGCAGTTGCCATGAGGTCCATGAGGATGCTGTTCTGGCATTGACTTCCTGACATGAAGATGGAGTTGATGACGTGGCCCGAGTCGTTCATGCGCTGGATGATTTGCTTGGTCTGCAGGGCGATGAACTCCATGGTGGCGTAGTACATGAGTGCCAGACCGTCCACGCTTCTATCGCTTGATAGACCAATGACGCTGCCCTTCATGTTGGGATCGGCGATGGGACTGCGGTTGCCGAACAAGTCGCCGTAGAAGAAGAAGTGACGGCCGAGGTATGAGATTGTGGGTGCGTCTTCCTTTGTCTGCAGCTCGGCAAGGTGCTCATTGAGGTAGTCGTAGATGTTTGCGTTGAAGGTCTCGGCAACACTCATTGCCTGCTGGAAAGCTGGATGGGTCTCGAGGACGTGTTTCAGCAACTCGCCTGTCGCCGATTGTCCACCTTCTGCCATCCAGTAGTCTGGGATGAGCACATCGCGGTATGGTCCCCAGACACCGTCGACAAAGACGGGCTTCTCAGACATGGCCAAATGGCAGGTCGAAGTTCCAGCGACAGCAGCCAGACGAGTAAAGGCTTGCGAAACATCGTTCTTGTCGGCGCCGGATTGGAGGGTTGAGTTGGGCAGGCGGACCTTGGCTCCGACGGTACCGATCCAACCAGCGTAGGCGTCAATGACACCAGCACCGACAGCAATACCAGGAGGAAGACCGAGGTCAGCGGCAGCCTTTTCGCAAAGAGTGCCAATCTTGTCACCAGCAGTGTGGTATTTTCCGCTCTGCGGATTTGGGTTAGCCTTTGCACGAATCAAACAGTGAAGTTCAGGTAATTACCACCCCGTCTACACCTCCCAGGCGCTTGAAGTTGTCTTCGCACAGATCTTCAAGACCAATCTCCTTGAGGAAGTCTTCCTGCCAACCCTTGACACTACCGTCAACACCGACGGGAACGAAGCCTTGCTTGCAGACAACACTGCAGAAGCTGCGGTCGTCGTTGCCAGTGGCAATATGGGTAAGAGCGTCGGTCAAGTCGTAGAATCTGCAGCGATCGAATAGCTCCTTGGGCATGTGGTTCTTGAGCCACAGGACCTTGGGCATTTCCATCTCAATGCTCATCTTACCACCGACGTAGCGGAGCAGGTTGTGGTTTGTAGCGTTGATCTTGTCAGTCTCCTCGACGGGTCTGTGGTCCAGCCATAGAATGACGTTGCGGTCGTTGCCATCGGCGTTGTCGAACTTGGGGCCAGTGACGGAGATGGGCTCGTCGGTGTCGTTGGAGAAGACGGTGAGCGAGCAAGTGGCATCGAAACCAATACCGCGGATGGTGGAGCCCTCGATACCGTGTTGGTTCATGGCACGCTGTACCGAGTTACAGATGCATCTCCAGATGTCTGTGGTGGATTGTTCCTGATTGAGTGTAAGCACAAGTTCTTCCAATGAGGCTGCAGACGACGTACGTAGTAACCAGTCTCGGGCTGCCAGAGACCAATGTTCTCGCTGGCAAGACCGACAATGTCGCCTTTGTCGTTCATAATACAGGCACGGGCACTGCCGGTACCGACATCGATGCCAATGTAGTGGTCTTGGATTGTGTGGAGCTCGTTGTGAGGGTCAACAGACATCTGTCTCGACTGCTGACGAGAAGCCTGCCTGTAAGGCTGGCGGAAGGGAAGCGAAGACATGCTGAATGTGGTTCCTTTCGTCAAAGATCAGGTAAAGCCGAGAGTTGGATTGAAGATTGAACGATTGTATGAATTGAGCTGTAGATGTATGTAATCACTGGACTGAGGGCCAATTGATTGCAGGAGCGAGGAAAGTAAGGATGTAGAGCAAGAGAAAGAAACAGATCAGCAGTTTTGAAGGGTAAAGGTAAAGGATGTCGAAGGCGTGTCACTTATCTCTGGGGAGCTCGGGGGATGTCGATCCTGATGACGCTGAGGTGGAGAACAACGAGGAGACACGGGGAAGCTTGTGCTTGCCGCCGGATAGTTTGGTCGAGAAGCACCTCAGGCATGGATAAATGCAGCTCTCTCGCCGGTTCAATTCGAGACAAGCAGCTGGCTCTGATATACATTCGTGATACCTTACAGCATTGTGTCGCCTCATGAGAGGATAGCCGCAGGAGAGCCATCTTTTCGTCTCAACAATTTATCGATCAACAAGAGCTGTGCAGCTCTCAGCGGCGTCGGACAACAATGGCTGAAGGACGCTTTTCCCATTCGACGACACACAGAAAGTGACGTGTAGAAAGTCAGAAAGTCAGGGTCCAGACTCTCTCGGTCAACCTTCCTCCGAATTTCTTGGCATTGAAGCTCCAAGCAAGTCGGACAAGTGCCATATCAAAGCCGCATCGTTACCGTAACCAGCAACAATATCGACAAAACACAATGCGTCTCACAGGAGCAAGCAACCTGCTAGCAGCTCTGCTGTGCGCCACCTCTGCCATCGCCGCAGCCACCACAGACTCCCTCCGCACCGTCGACGTCTTCGCCTGGCCCTCAGCAGCATCAGCACCTCTCACCCTCGCCAAAGTCTCCTACTCCTGGCCCGCCCTGAATGCCACCGTAGACTCATATACCGCACCTGCAGTCACATCAGATGATTTCGTACGAGTAGGCGTACACCGTGCTGGCGACTGGGTTGGTGTATCGACAAGAGGAGCCAATTTCGATGCGTCAAAGAAGCCTGCGCTGCGCTTGTTCGTCGATTCTACCGGAGATGTGTGGCATGTTGGATTCAGCACTGCGCCTGGAAAGTCTGCGGATGGTTCGCTTGCTATCGAGGTTGTGCCGCTGCGACAGGGCCCTCAGGTGGCCTTTGACAAGCCGATTGTCGTGAACCAACAGGGCGAGCCCGAGGCCAAAGAACCCGAGAAGTCCTTCTTGCAAAAGTCAGTCCCCTCGATATACATACTCGCGGATCATTTTGCTAACCATAAACAGGTACTGGTGGGCAATCGGCCTCTTCCTACTCGTCCAGGTTGTCATGGGCGGTGGTGATGGAAAATAGATCACCATTGTGCGTCTTGATATACACATACAAATTTCACGTTGCAAAAACACACTACAATGCTCGCCCGTTGTTCAGCTATGATATATCAAATGACTTTCTTGATTCTGCTATGCTAGACCGATTGGTCGAAGCTAGGTATGACTGCAGCTTTGCAGCTTCGTGAACGCCCGGCCAAACTTGCCGCTAACGTACATGCTTTATCTCCGATCTGTCTTCTGCTGGTTTATCTTCGAGTCACAAGCATTCATTTCGCTTGCTTCTTTCGTTGCTTCAGTATCCGTCACTATTCCAAGCATCGTGTTCTGAATCTTGGAGATAGATCTGCCTTGTCTGTATCAGCTTGTTGATGCCATCATGAACTCCTTGGACACCTTTGAGTTCAATTTTCTGGTTGATCCAAGGTCTAGAGATGCCGTGGACTAAGAAGTACTCGAGTCGAGGAAGGTTCTCCTGGACAGATATCAATACGTTCTTCAGACTTCCGTCCCAAAGTTCGCATTGGTCCATTTCCAGGTGACGCAGGGACTCGATTCGTTTCTCCAAAAAAGGCTCGAACCCGTCGAGATCGATCCCTGATAGCGTGAGCTTTTCGAGCTTCATCGTTGATAGAACCAGAAAGATTCTGCGAAGACACTTGTGGTATCTGTTTACACACAAAGAACCGAGGTGCAACTCTTTCAGGCTGACTGCATCATTTAGCATATTGATTACCATGTTTTCGAGGCGTGGGATATGTGGAGTGTCTGGTCCACTTGGACACCATGTGTCTAGCTCAAGCTCGGGCAGCTGGGCTAACACGCTCAGTGAGTCAGCCGAGCTATCAACCAAGTTGTCCCAGATATCACCCCAAATCTTGAGCTTTTGTACAACGCATCTGCTCAAGGTGGCCGCACGGCAGAGGAGTGCTATCGTGCCAAATATATGACACTTCCAGTGTGTGCTGTGCATTATGTTGGGACTATAGACTCGGTTCAGGCCCAATGCACGAGTCTCTGAAGATGACACAACGAGTTCCAGAGGATGATGCCAATGACACAGCGCGGTGAAAGCTGCAGCAAGAAGGCCTTCGGCGTCGCCAGAATTTTGAAGGTCTTCCTCTTCGTCGCAACGGTTGACGAGTAGTCGTATGTTGTCTAAGTACTCGAACCGTCCTCGAGACCTTGCTCCGAGCCGAAGACGTTCGAACAGGTCTTTGCTTTCTTCTCCCAAGAACTCAGGCATGAACCGAGCATATGACAGCTGAACTTTCCGCACTGCAGAGCCAAAGACAGAGTGCCTGCAGACCTCCGCGAACGTTTGTAGGCTGTAGCGCGAGTAAATGAGAGAAATGTCTGTGAAATAACGTTTGGCGAACTCCTTGGAAGCCGAGAGATGAATGCCGTGAGATTTGCTAGTCAAGCGGAGAGCAATAAGATCTTCCTTCTCAAGGGTGGAGTTGCGGCAGATCTTGTCAACCAGTTCGGGCGGAAGTGAAGAGAAAGAAGTCGGAAGATCCATGATGGTGGCTCTGATAGTTTCGTGACTTTGCTGGGAACAGAGATGGTGTTTGGTTTGTTGTGTACCACGATCGTTGATAGAGATGAAGTTTTGGGAGAGTGTACACACGAACGAGCAGATATGAGACTCCTGGTGTGTGATAACGAAGACGAATGCTTGATGCAGCACATCGGAGAGAAAGTGGAGGCAACTCGATGAGAGCGAAGCAGTGTTGTGTTTCGGTTGGACGATGGCGAGATGAAGAAGTCAGGATGCCGAGAAGTGACGGACGAAAAGTGTTTAAGGAAGGCACTTGCCTTGCGACTTCCAAGTGAAGATGCAGTCGGTCTTCAAAACCTTCCGCGAAACCTCACACAACTTCCTATACCAAATCCTCGATTGTACCATCGGTTCACAGATTCACAGACAGTTACAGATACAGAAGATCCAAGCTTTGAAGGAGATGAAGACAAGAATTGACATACCTCTCGTCTGCCCAATCTGCACAACAAAGCAAAGAACAAGCAAATGGAAGCATTTATTGTCCTATATATCTCACACCCTTGACGCCTGGCGGTGGTGAGCCTAATAGCTCGGATATATGGCGACCGCTATGAAAGAAAGCAAGTAAAAGAAAAGGAAAAAACCAGGCCCGAGAAAGAATGTACAAAAGAAGAAATGGTCAAAAAAGAAGAATGCTCAGCGAAAGGAGCCTCCGAAACGTTTTTCTGGGAAACAAGGGGCTCCACTTCAAGTATCGCGTACAAAGTTTCGAACCGCAACAAGAATGATGAAGACGGGAGCGCCAAATCGCAATGCGAGATGCGTGATCAGTCATAAGACTGTGCATGCATTGCTTTGGTACCATCGCTGCGTCTGCATGTGTTTGACCCAAAGTGCAGTGATCTTCAGTCTGGATCGTACACTTGTGGTCTGCATCAAGTGGTACTTCCAATCTTCACTGATGGGGAGGATGCTGGCAAACCAGAAGGGGAAGAGAGCGGCGTCGTCCGGCGGGCCGCCATAGGCTTCTAGGATGCGTTGGTGCAGCCAGGGTGCGCTTCGGCCTTGCATGACAAGGATGAAATCGAGTCCGAGCATGAGGAGTTCACGAGTCGACATGCGGTTGACTTGACCCTCCATGTCATTTTCGGCAGCTGGTGGCAGCGAGGTTTCCTCGGCTTCTAGACGCTCTTCTTCCTGAAGGGAGACGTCTTCGACACGTTCGACCCTGCCTACAGTATAGCCATCTAAAGTACCGTGCTGTTTCACACGGAAACGGTACATGCCCTTGGTTTCGACAATACTCTGGCCGTCAGGAAGCATTTGCACATTTTCAATGTAAAGCATGACGCCATATGCCAAAAATTGTGTGTTGCCCAGCCCTTCTTGAGGCAGGCCGTGGCGGTTGTATGTAACCATGCCAAATTGTCGATTCCCTTCCATGGCGCGTCTGATCATGAGACGGTATCTTGGCTCAAAGACACGCAGGAAAGTCGGACAACCAGGAAAACCAAGGGTGCAGACAAACAAGGGAGTTTCGAAATCCGAAGTAGCGATAGCGTCTTCCAGCGCGGCAGCTTCGGCGCGAGCGGAGACAATGTCTGGAACGAGACCCTCAAGAAGACTGACCAGAGTTTTGTTGCTTGGGTATTTGAGTAGCGAAGGTGGAGTGATGACGGAGCGACGGCAGACGGGACAATGGGTCGAGTGGTCGAGAGTGCGAGCCAGACATTTGCGACAGAGTGTATGGCCGCAAGCTGTTGTGACAGGATCAAACATGATGTTGTAGCAGACCTGGCAGTCAACCTCTTTTTGCGCCGTATCAAGCAGTTGTACGAGCAGCGCCTGATCTGTCTGTTTCGCGGCTTCGCCTGCGTCAGGCAAGTCTGTGTACGTGACCTCGGTCTTGTATTTGAGGATGCCGGAACCGGCGAGGTTGTATGTAGCGACCAGACGAGCGCCAGGCATGGTCCAGCATCGAGGGCTCTCTTTGTCCAGGTCGACCGATGTTATGGGACCTAGGACTTCGTCTTGTTTTACCACCTCTTCCATATACGTTTCTCGACTGCCAGCCAGTTCGATGTGTCGACGGACGAGTTCCGCAATGGCTTCCATGAGTTTTGAGAGGGTAACGTCGATGCTGCAGTCTGCGAGGACATGCTCTTCGGCACAGTCGTCGTAGGGACAGAGGAAGCCGCGTTGTCGTCCAGGAGTATCGGGATATGAAACGCCTTCGCGGAAGTAGGTTTGAGGTAGACACGTGCGGCATAGCGAGTTGCCGCAGGGAAGGGTGACGGGGTGGGTGTAGGGCTTGGAGCACTGTGGACACTGGATCAAGCGGATGAGGGTGCGGGCATCTTGGTGAGCAGTCAAGGCAGAGGCTTGCTGCTTGTCCATGACGAGATGATCGATATCCATGAAGGCTGACGGCCCGGCCTCGCCGTCGTGCATAGACAAGGTCCTGATACTATCGTTGATCAAGTTCATATGCTATGCGCGCCAAAGAGGTGCGTGTCCATCTAGCACAGCGTGTTGCAAGTCACGCCTGTCGGCGTGCTGAGTAGAAGTGCGCCGGACTTTGGCTGTGTAGGCGGAATATGTCCAGGGTCTTTGCTGTCGGATGACGTCGAGACCACTTCGGTGTTGGTGTAAGACGTGCCGAACTGGGAGCTTGGGGAAGATGTGCTTCTCTGCGCACGTTGTCGAGAATAGTGCGAGGTACAATAGTGTGTTAGCGAACGAGACCAGCGAGAGGGTAGTTAAAACAAGGCAGGACGCAAGCACGACATGACATGGTCGAATGCTTCAGACAGTCAGGGTAAGGTGTCCGGGAAGCAGCGGCGGAGGCGACCAGGGCCTTCATGACATGCACGAGTCGAGTGGGCGAAGCGACTCGATTGTTGGCGCTATCGATCAAAGGGGTCATTTACCTATTCGACTTTACCGGTCATTGGCCCGCCACTGAGTCTGTCTACTTCGCGATCGAGCATGGCGATCGAGACCTTTGCACTGCGTCGATACGGAGCTCGGCAGAGGGGTTTGGCTCGACATTTGTGCATTTCCTGCAACTGCGCTTTGTCAACATGCCCGTCTCCTGCTCCAGAATCAGAAAAGACCCTCGAATCATGTGGGCGAGGCCTCCCGCGACTTTGCAAGATCGACCGATAATCCGTCTTCTGGTAGCAACATATCGATCTCTATTCGCTCTCATGTACAGGTAAATCTTCGGCGCGCGGGTTGGCCTACCACAGAATTTGTAGGCGTCATGCTTAAATCTGCACTAGCCCAGGTCTGGCCATGCCAACTTGGTGAACTCCAAAACGTGCTTAGCAAACCGTTTCGTCTTCGTTCGCGGCTCTGCCTTCTTGTCAGCGTGTCAGAGCTTTGATACCAGAGCAATGAATGTGGATGAGGCCAAGAGTAACACGAATGCCACACCTCTCAAACGAGCCACAAAATGTTTCACGGTCAGGCAGCCAGGACATCTCCTGAGCAACCACTCTAAAGAGCTCGAGCCTCGTCGTCTTTCGGACACAGGCGCATATCCGAACTTGGTCTCAACAACCGACAGTTGGCAGTCGAGATGACATGTCGATATACAATCTGCACTGTTAGTTCAGTTACGGAACTCCACTGTTGCACACGAAAGACTCTGCAGCGCATAATGGAACACATCTCATGTCTTGTTTCATGATTATCGAGATTGCTAGAGCATGACAATCTGCACATCTACCGATCGAACACCAACTCCAATAGCCTTTCGCTGAAATGCAAAGAAGAACGCAAAAATTCAAGGTCTACTCAATTCTCCTTGCTCCTCTAACATCGCCTACCGATGGTACTTCCTTCACAGTGGCCTCCACGATGCCGTAGATCGGCACGTCCGCAAGGCCTTGAGCAATGTGGTGTAGGGTCGGAAGCGAGTTCCAGTCACCAGCCGAGAACTTGATAGATGCCGACTTGGTCGTCTGGTCTTGCACTTCTTGCTGAGGCTCTGCAGATGACTGTGCCTTCTTCTCATACTCGTCAAAGACGGCATACTCGGCATCCGCCTTTCCTGGTTCACCAACAGCTGGCACGTAACGGTACATAAACAAGCCGTTGTCTTCGATCTTGGGCATCGGAGGTCCAGGAGGCCCAGGTGGCCCAGGAGGCTTGCTCTGGGCTCCATTCACGCCGTTGGCGCCACTGGTACCATTTGTCTGAGGCTTTGCTCGAAGACCATTCCATTCGAGCTCAGCAAAAGTGGTTCCACGCCAACTCATGCGTACGCTGCGAGAGTCGCCAGAAGCTGAGACGTCGATGTCGCAACCCAACTTGGGTGCGGCAAGCTCTTCGCGACCAGTAATGATGGGATCGGTCAGGTTCTCGAACAAAATTGGTAGGAAGGTTCCTTGGAGAATCTCGCCATCTTTCTTGGTGTATTTCACTCCGTGAATGTAGAGACCGCAGTGGTCGTAACCAGTGTTACCGAGCCATGTCATGTTGCGCAGCGAGCAACACACGATAGAGGCTTCTACGACCGTTGCCGCTGACATGAAGGAGAACGAAGAGCTTGGCAACAAGTTCTGAAGATAGGTCCTTGAGGTCCTGAATCGGATTGAGGCTATTGTCTGGTTCTGTTTAGCCATCGAGTGCACATCCAGCAGAGCATTGAGCGGCTGGCGTGGACCCGGGCTAGGACCGAATGACATTGGCTGACGGAAACGGTATGGCTGCTTGGACCAGAGATGCTTGTTCAGAGCGTTCTTTGAGAAGTCCCATTCGTCATGGCCGAAGTTGTAGTTGGTGAAGGCAAAAGCTAATCACACTTGATGTCAGCAACAGGACTATAATGACAGGCCGCAGACACTTACCATCGTACTTCTTGCCCATCTTTGCAAGATCCTTCTGAGATGTTCCACTTAGTCTGGTACCGTCCTGAATTCTGTTTGCACGCTCGCGTCTGCATTGCTCATACAATCTCAGTCTTTCAGGAATGTCTTCCTTGGGGGTGCCGTGAGGCAAGATCGCTGCGAGCGAGATTGCGTCTTCCATAGCTTGACCACCACCTTGAGCTTGGTGAGGCAAGAATGGATGAGCGGCATCACCCAACAATGCCATGCTTCCCTTGATCCATGTAGGGAGCACCTCCATGTCTAGCAAAGTCCAGACCTTCAAGCTGTCTTCGGGAGCTTTTTCTAGGAGAGCGCGAACTTGAGGGGCCAAGCTGGCACCACTGGCAAGCATACGCTTCTTGTCACCTTGTTGGTTCCAGCCAGCATCATCCGAGCGTGATTCACTGCTTGGGTGGATCTGTTATGCACAGGTCAGTCGAGGGACTCGTACATACGATGGTAGTGCTTACCAGAAGGAAGTTCATGAGCTTGTTCTCCACACAAGGATATACAACGACTCTGCGGTCTTCACCAACGATCATGCAGAGCATACCCTCCTGCTCGACGAATTCTCGGCAGACTGGATCAGCCATGACTTCATCTTTGGGTACCAGGAATCGGTAAGCACTGTGACCGCAATCGAACGGTGTGTATTTCTCCGCATTGTCGAGGTCGAGTGCCTTACGACATAGCGACTGCAAAAACATCAGCTCAGAGCTTCTGGGGCATCTTCGTTGCTACTTACGTGAACGCCGTCAGCTCCAAGAAGGACATCGCCGGACACCTTCTCGCCGTTCTCCAGGGTCACCTCTGCCTTCTCCGGGTCTACTGAAGCGACTTTGCTGGCCAGTCTCAGAGTTGCGGGCTTGCCTTTGCCCTCTTGTCCGATGGCTCGCTCTCTCAGAGCGTTGTGCAAATGGGCACGGTGTACCAACAGCCACTTGTGCTGCCACTGCTTGTTTGGCATTGTGAGATCGACTTGGAAGAGTGCCTTTCCAGACTCGGCGTGGTATTGTGCAATTCGGCTGCATTCGTTTGCGCCAACTTTTTCGATATCGACTCCATAGCGCTTGAGCAAACCATTCGCGTTTGGTGCCATATGGATAGCTGCTCCAGTCTCGTTGCTGAACCTGGAAGACTCGAGGAGAGTTACCTCATGTCCTTGCTCTCGGAGAGCAATCGCAGCCATCTACAAGTTTTGTCAGACTGGTCGTTGCGACCTCAGAATTATTCAGTGCAACGTACAAGACCGCCGATTCCAGCTCCTACAATCAAAACATTGAGTGCCATCTTGAACGTGTGTCTTTCTGAAATCTGGACGTAGACGATTTCGAAAGAAAGATGGATGCCACCTAGACAAATAGTCACGACCCTCCTTGATCACGGACTCTGGATATTCACAGGATCCGGACTCGGCCTAAAAATCATGCCGTACGATACTAATCAAGCTTGGTCCCTACAATAACACAAAATGGGGGTTGCTGACCAGCGTTCCTCCACCGGAATGTGGACACCCGACGCGAGAGTACGGGCAAGATAGCGGGGTGGTGGGGTCTTTCAATATCCAAGCGCCGCATTAACCGAAGGATAATCACAACGCATGAGACTCATCAGGAGTACATGTGTTGGCCTTGGAGATCCGTTCCCGAGATATTTCTTACGACCTTGATCACTACTACAGCTTTTGCTCCGCCCAGGATCTCGTTCACTGTATACTAACACACACACAATGACGTCTCTACAATCCGACTTTGGTAGCCATTTTGGCATTGAGAACATTCCCTTTGGCATCGCATCTTCGAACAAACACACATCTCAACAAGCAGTTACACGTTTTGAGAACAAGGTCATCTTCCTGGCAGATCTCGTGCAATCGGTCTCTGAGTTGCAAAGTCTGCCCAATGGAATCTTCTCACAACCAACATTGAATGCATTTGCAGCGCTCGGTAGACCTGCTCACCAATCTGTTCGCTCTGCCATCCAGAAGCTCATCAAGGATGACAAGCTACCCGAGAGTAGCACCGAAGACCTTTCAGCATGTCAGATGCACCTTCCAGTTCATGTTTCAGACTTTACCGACTTCTCCTGTTCTGAGTACCACAACCTTAACGCTGGCCATGCTGCCACGGGAAGAAGAGGACTTCCTCCTTCATGGGGATTTATTCCTCCAGGTAGGCTCACCCATACCTATACGTCAAGGCTTCATACTTACATGGGTTAGGTTATGCTGGCAGATGCTCAAGCATTAAAGTTTCTGGCACTCCCGTAAGAAGACCTATCGGCCAATTCTGGGAGGACCACATGGCAGCAATGAAAGGCGAGAACAAGAGAATCATCCATGGACCTAGTCGCAGAATGGACTACGAGATGGAACTGTCTGCTGTGATAGGCAAGCCGGTTCCATATGGCCAGACTGTCACAGCGAACAATGCCGGCGAGCACATCTTCGGCTTCGTGATGTTGAACGATTGGAGTGGTAAGTACCTCGAGGAAGAAGTACAAGTGTTCTAGAAACTGACTAGCCTACAGCCCGTGACATCCAGATTTTGGAGATGATCCCGCTCGGCCCGCTGAACTCGAAGAACTCCGGCACAACACTGTCACCCTGGATCGTAACATACGATGCTATGGAGCCGTTCCGCGTCAGCGGCCCAGGCTGGAAGCATACTTTGCCTCCCCACCTTGCAGTGGAGAAAGATGATCGAGGCTTGTCCGTCGACCTCAATGTATACGTCCAATCGCCCGAGAACGATGTAACTCGTGCTTGCGTCGCAAACAGCAAAGTCCTGGCTTGGTCTTTCGAGCAGCTACTGGCTCACCAGGGCAGTGCAGGCTGCGGTTTCCAGGCGGGAGATCTGCTCGCTTGCGGCACAGTATCAGAAGACTCTGAGAACGGGCGTGGATGCTTGCTCGAACACAACCTTCCTCCGCCAGCTGAGCAACGTGGCTACCTTTCGGATGGCGTCGTCGTACAGTTCACAGGAAAGTGCGGCGAGGGTGTCGGCTTTGGTGAATGTAGAGCAGAACTGTTGCCAGCCCTGTCAACGGAGACGTGGAGTAGCGAGTAGACGCAGTGCTTGCATTCAGGAATGCTTGCCCGGAGTCCACCGGGAACACATGTCGTCGTGTTTATAGCACATGTATAAACCTTGTTTATCGACATTTATCATCCGGTGGTTTAGGGCATGATTACGAAGCCTCAGTCCTTGCTATCCTCTATCAACCTGTCTCCATCGGTCTCTCTCCACAACTCTTCTCCCCAGAGTTGCTCTCCACACTTCCCCACGCGGTTCCGACACACAGGATGCACTAACAAAGTCTAATTGCGTGGCCTTACAAGTTGGGTCTAGAGCTACTCAGCATCATCCAATGGGAGATCTGTTCGTTTCTGAGTATCGTTAGACTAACCACACATTGGTGTGGGGGTGCGCTCCAGAACTGCCATGTTGTGGAGAGAAAAAGGGCACGAGCCTGTGTGCCCTAATCTACTGACTGTTTCTGAATAGGTGGGCACGAAATGCGCTGCCGATGCAATCTCTGATTGGGTAGGGTTGGCGAGCATCCCAGGACTCATAAACCACGCTCCTTCTCTGTTGTCGCAGGCATCTTCATCTCGATACGTCCTTCCCTCTTCAGCAATATCGTTTGCACACCAGAATTGCCAGTCAAGGCATATCGTTCATCATGACTCAATTCAGACATGCTTTCTCTTTGGATAAGCAGGAGCTCAATGAGATGGCGCCTCCTGGCACTGTCACGTTGATGGGTGAGTGGCGGACCATCGAACAAGACATCAACAACAACATCTCTAACTATCGACAACAGACAGAGAACTCGTACGAACAAACACAGGTCATCATGAAGTCGAAGAAAACCACATCCACCTGAATCCTGAGTATGTAGCTTTCATCACCATTGTTCCAGAATGCCCTCTCTGACAAACATCTCAACAGACCATCACCGGATCCAGCGGATCCCCTCAACTTCTCGAACTCGCGAAAGATCACGATCCTAGCGCTGATGGCTCTCTATGCCTTCGTCACCAACGTCTCAAGTTCGATCATCAGCAGTGCCTTGCCCAATCTGGTTACTGCCTTTGCGACCTTCCATGAGCGGGGACCACCCACTGGTATCGTGCCGTTCAGCAAGCTCACCCACCTTATTGCCGTCAACAACTTGTTCCTCGGTGCTGCGAACATCTGGTGGGTGCCGCTTGGCAACAGTAAGTGTCGCTCAATGCAATCGATCATGCACACGCTTATGATATGCTAGCCTTCGGACGTCGTCCTATCATCCTTATCTGTCTTGCCATCCTCTTTGCCTCATCAGTATGGGCTGGCAAAGCCGACTCATACAACAGTCTGCTCGCTGCTAGAGTCTTCCAAGGTATTGGTGGTGGTGCCGCCGATACCCTTGCCCCTGATGTTGTTGGTCAAATCTTCTTTGTCCATCAAAGAGGTCGTGCTATGGTAAGTCAGCCACGAAGTTGAAGGGTGAGAACTGTTGAGCTGACCATACCCAGGCCATTTACACCATCTTCCTCGCTTCTGGCTCCTTGGTCGGCGGCCTAGTCGGTGGCTACATCACCCACGACATGGGTTGGCGATGGACCATGTACATCTCGGCTATTCTGTCGGGGGCCGTCATGCTTTTGAGCTTCTTCTTTGTTCCCGAGACGCTCTTCGACCGTGAGGCAGCCATGGCTGTCGTACGTCCTGAAGGCTACAACAGAGACTCCCCCATCGAGGAGAAGGCCGAGATGGCCAGAGTTGAGACTGTCGCTTCGACTGTGTTCCCCGAATACACCTTCGCCAGAAGTCTCAAGATTGGCATGTACAGACCTGGCTTCTTCAAGCGCTGCATCACTCCTTACACCACTCTTCTCTTCCCCGGTACATGGATGGTCATGTTGCATTACGCCGGTCTCGTCGGACTGATCGTTACCATCTCGACTGTTGCACCCCAGATCCTTGCTCAACCACCTTACCTTTGGGGCGGTTCAGTCGGTCTGATCAACGTTGGCGGTCTGGTCGGTACCGTTCTTGGCGCAATCTACACCTACTTCACTGCCGACTACATTGTCAAGCGTCAGGCCAAGAAGGAGCGCCACGGGTTCAGTGAGCCTGAAGCACGTCTTCCTCTCATGTTCCCTGCCCTCCTCATCGCAACCGCTGGCTCTCTTGTCTTCGGTTTCTCGGCCAAGGCAGCAACACCCAAGGCATGGATTGGTCTCGAGTTTGGCAATGGAATGGTCGCCTTCGGTCTCATGCAGGTGCCTTCTATCGGCTTCAACTACCTCATTGAGAGCTATGGTGCCTGGAGTGCCGATTGCTTCCTTATGGTTGTCACCTTCCGTGCTGTCATCAGTTTCGCCTGGACTTTCTTCGTCGGCACTTGGGTCGAGAGTGCAGGACCCGCTGAGCCGTTCGGAATCTTTGCTCTCCTCATGGGCGTCTTCAGTCTTACCACTGTACCCGTCTGGTTGTTCGGCAAGAGATTGAGATTTGCTACCAGCAACCTTGTGATGAAAGGATATGCCAGAGGCGAATGAGCGCTTGAGCGCATTGATCTATGATGTTGTAATGTCCTTGTCATGTAAACTCCAGAATTTTGAGCAATCTTTTGCAACGTACACTTTTGCATCTTGATCTCAACCCATCCCATGTGACAACAAATGTAAATTAGTTCTTGAGGAAAGCCTGCCAGTTGCCGCTATCCAAAATCTCCGTCTCAGTAACACGAGCAATCTCCTTTCCCTCCTGCAATTTGATGATGGTAGGTATACCACTGACTTTCCAATCCACACGAGCCACGTTCTCAGGTGTACGCCACTCCTCTTTCTTGCCTACGTAGAAGAGCATGGCTTCGGGCTTGTCATTGCTGTCAAAGGCTTCGCGCACAGAAGGCTCGACGTCAACGCAGTCCGGGCACCACATCCTGCCATCCACGATTGAAGAGTAGAAGACCAAGAAGGAAGTTCTGGGGACAGAGGAGCTTTTGATTGCGCTCATCATGGCGGGATATCTGTGCATTCGTTTAGTGGGTATTGTTGGTTTTTTGAGTGGGTTTGGCCCAAGACGTACGATTTTTCGACGAGAGGCATTTTTCTGGCGGGTTGTGTGGTTCTTGGTGTCTTGTCAATTTTCTGCAATCAATCGATAAGACCGTTTGCTGCACGTACGTTGTGTAATTGATTTCGATTTTGTTTGTAGATAGATGGCTGGTGAGCAAAAACACATTGATGGCAGAGCAAAAGCAAGGGCACAAAAGAAACGTTTGACTGGGAGCTCGCTCCTGTTTCGCTTGCAAAAAGAGTGGGAATCGTAAAGAATCTCTCAAACTACGACTCTCGACCAACAGAAGACGCAATAAACACACCAGAATCACCACAAAGACTACACGGGCAATCCGAGCTTCTTCTTAGTGAGAGTAATAAGCCCTAGCCCGCTTTCCCAGGATCACAGTCGCCGCAATGGTAGCTCCGGTCGACAACAACACAAAGCCCAGATTCAACAGCATACTCTGCTCGAAGAAACCGAAAGCTGCACGAGTCTGCTTTGGCCGCTTGTGCGCTGAAGGCAGATCGGCAACAGCTTGACGATACAGCGTTTGTACCGCAGTCGATTTCTCTGACTTTGAAGCGCCGTTCAGGGCTGCCTCTACGGTTTTTGAGGTTGTGGTGTTGGTGACGAAGGCCGGGGTTGGGCGTGTGAAGAGGGAGGTTGGGTAGCGGGTGGAGGTTATGGGGTGGCCGGTTGGGAAGGCGGGACCGACTGAGGTGGGGTGTTAGTTTTTGGATCTTGTGTGTCTTGAGGTAAAGTGCGAGTTTTTGGAGATTACTGACCGAGAAGTTCTGCTGGGATGTGGTTGATGTAGGATACTTGCGATGCGACGAACTGGCTGAGATACTTGCACTGGGCGTTTTCGCCGAAGTGGTATGCTGCCAGTAGTTCGTTGCTGTCGCCGTTGTTGATGAAGTCAATGGCATCGTCGAGACTCTTGACGGCATGTACGAGCAGAACGGGCTCGCTGATCTTGTTCTTGAGTAGGCTTGTACTTCTGCACTTGGATGTCAGCTTGTTTCTCTTCGAGATTTGTGGTCTCACTTACCTCTTGGTCAACTCTAGGATCGCTCGGTTCGACTCTTGCGCAATAACACGTCCGTTTCCATCCTTTTGCAGACTGGAGATCAGATCTCTGATGCCATTTTCGCGACCACCTCTGCGGGTGGGTGACTTTTCTCTCTCCACTACTTCGTCAAAGGACACAGAGTGTCTGAGCAGCGCCTGCAAAAAGTCCTTCTTGGAGAACTCGTTGACGAAGATGATGTCTGGAGCATACGGCGATTTGCCATTGTAGGAGAAGCGAGCATTCACGAGAGCCTTTGCAGTCTCGTCAAAGTTTGCTGTCCTGTCTACGATTGCTGCTGTGACTGAGCCTGCTTTCGAGACGAGCTGGTTCAGTGCAGGGGCACCGTCGACAGATCCGTCCTGGACGACTTGCAGACAGTTGCTCAGGAAGGATGCATCTTGTACGGGTTGTTGTGCAATGTCGAATGTGTCGTTGTCCAACGCAGACTTAAGCGTGTTGCGGAGGATGGTGGGGAGGCTGCGAAGGCTGTTCTCAACCTAGACGTCTTGTCAGTGGTAGGTCTGGATCAATATATCTGAATCGCGTACCTGCAAGACCACGCAATTTCCTGCAGCGATTGCTGCACTCAGAGGTGCAATAGCTGAGTAGAAAGGAGTGTGGTCTGACGAAGCCTTGATGTATACGGTGCCGTATCCAAGTCTCAGACTAGCAGCATCCTCTCCACGAGCAACAGCATATTCGTTCTCGAGCTCCTTCTTTGGCTCAAGCTCAGCAAAGCGCTCTCTAACCGTCGTAAGAGCAAGCGAGAATTCAACTTGTGCTTCTGTTCGGCTGAGTCCAGAACCTGCAACAATCGCATCCACAATCTCTGATGCATCTGCAACGAGCTTCTTGTGTAGTTTCTCAAGTTGAGCCTGGCGGTAGAACACAGTTCTGGTTCTGCCATCGATGGCAGCGGCTTGCAGCTGTGCGAATGGTCTGTTAGACATTTTTGAAAGGTATGTGATGTGCAAAATCCGGTGAAAGAGAGGAGGGTGAGATACACAGCAGATATTCGTTCCAAAGCCAACAGCAGCACCTATACTAGATCCCGTGTTCCGTGCAACCCAAAGGGCGCTCGAGGCCGGAGCAGAATCACATGTCGGTTGGTGCATACCGGGCTACGGAGGTCCTCCACATGTCCCGAGTCGGCAATTCTCAGGGTTTCTGCAACTAAGAAAGATGTGGAGGAGAAATTCACCTTGATGTGGATCGTGCTGTATGGTGTTTGTGGGGCACAAGCAGCGGCTATGGATGCTCGAATCATCCGAGATGAGGAGGGAATCAATTCACTTCCCAGAACAAAGACTGCTTTTCTGTCTCTTTGCTCAACTTCAGAATATCTGACAATCACCAACCTTTTCTCACACATCCATATTTACTGAATACTATCAAAATGGCACACAAAGGAGAACTTCCTCTCTACCAGAGACTCATCACCGGACACAATCAAGAAGGAAAAGCTGTCTTTGAGAAGATAGATGAGACTGGTCCATGGGATGGCAGCATCAACGGCGGCACTGTTGGCTTCTCTCTCGGCTACACAACCTCGACCACGCCTGTAGATATGACCGACGACAAGGATATTGCACAGTACAAGGAGTACTTGGTTTCACCACCCGGTCTCGTGAACAAGCAAGGATCAGTCCTTCGTTTTGTGGTATGTCACACCAGATTAGAAGCTACTACTCAAACACTGACCAACTAGGATTGCCCTCCTGGATCTACTTCGCCCATGCACCGCACAGTCTCGCTCGACTACGGAGTCGTGCTTATCGGAGAGATGGAGTTGGTTCTCGACAGTGGTGAGACCAGAGTCATGAAGGTTGGAGATGTTGCAGTGCAGAGAGGAACAAACCACGCCTGGAGAAACACAAGCAAAACTGAGTGGGCTCGTATGATGTACGTCCTCCAGCCATCGCTTCCCATCTCGATCAATGGAAAGCCCTTGGACGAGGACCTGGGTCCCATGGAGGGCGTTCGTAGCTCGTCCTAGACATGTCAACAAGTTATCTAGACAAGTTTACTATACATTTACATCGAAAGGATGAGATCAATTGCACAATACTGTTCGTGTTCAAGAGTCGAGAGATAAAATATGGTAGGGATGTGTTGATTGAACATGTGTATTGGAATCCAAACGCCGTTAAAACTGTAGCACCATTGCGATATAAGAAACCCGACTTAATGCTCTCCTCCAACCTGCCAACGGAAGTATGTGTCATTCAACTTTCCACCAGTAGCCCTCCAAAGTCTGTTCGTCGCCTACAAAATTCAGGTCAGTATGTCACGCCTCTTGTCTCGAAACAGACATGTTCACATACCGATGTGAGAACGATTCCGCTAAACATGTTCCAAATGAAAGCTCGCTCGATGCCATTTTGTGTAGTATCGCGATAAGCAAAGTCGAGAGTGTGGTCGACAGGGCGATAGTCAGGGACTCGGCGGTAGTTGTCTACCCAATCTGCTGGGTTGTCGCCAGCACCTTGTGGTGCAGGGCGAGCATTGGGAGCTTCTGAGACGTCGTTTTCCTCGCCGCTGTGTTGCAGGTCGTAGTCGGCGAGCGTTCTGCCCAGCGAGTAGACTGTGCGGTTTTCGGTGAGTGTGACCGACATGGTTGTTTAGTTGGTTGTGGGAGCGACGACGATGGTGATAGGGGGGAGTGTGGTGGTTTGGCGAAATGGCACCGGAGGTCAGACGAGATAGCTAGAGGTAATTCCTCCAGCCTGAGAGTGTTCGGACAACGGATCTACGAGAGACGGTGTGGATCAGGGAAATGGAAACGGAGGTCCCCCACAAGGCAATCGTCTCGGTATGTGGACCACATTCCGATGAGGAGAAGATCTGCCATCCGCTACGGAGACAACGCATGCCCCGGGACCCCATTGTTGCCGCATGTTTGTACTACAGTGATGTACTCTAGAGCCTATTATCTTCTTTGTTCTGTACCCACTCTTCCTTCGCTCGACTAATTGCATATCGCCTACATCAAACACAAAGCACATATCACAATGGGTATGTTGATCGTAAAGGGAGAGAGAGCTGTACAGAAACTGACAGGAGCAGGCCTAACACCAGTTCACTTCTTCAGCCATGGCTCGACCATGATGTTGGGTGAGGAGTCGACCAGTGCTGATTACTGGAAGAAGTGCGGCGATGACGCTTTGGCACACGGAATCAAGGGCGTGATCATGATGGTAAGATTCGCATTAAAACGCACTAATACTGTATACTAACAAAAGATTTAAGGGAGCACATTGGGACGCCAGAGGCGACAAGATCATGGTCTCAGCCAATCCCAAGCCCAACAAGAGTCCCGTAGCATATGTCCACCCTTCAAAATACATCGACTACGAACTCGTCCCTGATCTACCTACATCCGACCGCGTACTGGACTTGCTCCTCAAAGCAGGCTTCAACGCAGAAAAGGACGCCACTTTCGACTGGATCCACGACACATTCCTGATCTTGATCCGCATGTTCCCCAACGGCTGCCCTCCCACCACAATCGTCAGCATGAACGCCTTCTACGACCCTCACTACCACATGAAAGTCGGATCGTCATTGCGATCGCTGAGAAAGGAAGGTTATCTAATCGTTGGCACTGGAGGTGCTGTCCACAACCTCTACCGCAACGTGTGGTGGCCTATGGTGCAGCACAGAGATAACTTTGCTCAAGTCGCTCCTCCGGAGAAGTCGCTGTTGGAGTTCAGACAGGCTGTCGAGGATGTCATGACACAGAACCAGGGTCCTGCTCTGCGTAGAGCCATGACACGCTTGATGAAGCACTACCATTACCGTGAAGCTCACGGTACGGATGATCACTTCATGGCAGCATGTTTCTGTGCTGGTGCTGCAGGTGACTGGGAGGATTTGGAAGAGCAAGGAGGTGTTTTGGGTGCCGAGACTTGGGAACTGCAGAACATGTGCAACTCTCAATTCACCATTGGCAACTGGCAAGGAAGCAGGAGTGTACGCGCTGCAGCCTAAGAGTATGATTAGACATGTTTGACAGTTCGATTTTTTATGATATCCATATTTCAGTATACAAGAATGTTCTTCTTCCATTATCAAGTTTCCCCCCAACTTTTATTGGCTATCACAGGCTCAGATACAACAAAACAGCAATGAGTGATCATTTGGCTATGATCGGTACCCATGGAAGTCTTGCCTTTTGAGCTCGATTATGATATTCAGCGAAAAATCAAAGAGAAAGTATACAAAAGAGTAGTACGAACCTCGCGGCAGATCGGATACCAAATCGTCGGTCAAGGTCACTTCAGATTTGTACGATGCTTTTCATATCAGAGGAAGAAATGCACGCTGTTGATACGCTACAAAATGGTATATCTATCTGCTTTTTACATCCAACCAAGCTCTCATCCACAAAGCTTCTACTCTTCCTTGGGAGGAATGATGGGAAGAGTAACATAGTTGACAAACTTGTCGCTAAAGTGGACAAAGTTGGTACCCTTAAGCTTCTCCTCGGATCTGTCGACAGGGTCGTTGTGACCAAAGATACCAGATCCCTGAGTATCACCACTGGAAACCTCGAAGATGATCTTGCCACCCTTGTCAACGACGACATTGGTGGGCCAGACCTCGATGTCGATGGGGTATACCTCTCCGGGAAGGACAGGCAGCTTGTCGGTGCTGAGGTAGTCTCTGTGTGGCAGGTAAGAGCGGTGCTTGTAGTGCTCAGGGTTGGTCTTGCGCATCGACACACGGAGCCAGCCTTTGCAGAGTGGTACTGGATCACCGGCAGTTCCCGTGTAGAAGACTTCCTTGCCCTCGGGAGAGATGTGTCTGAGAGTGACGAAGACATCGATGTCGGTAGGTGTAGGGCCAGTGGTGTCAGGAGTTAATGAGACATTGAGGCGAGCTGTGATGTGTCCAGTAATCTCGGTCTCCTTCTCAAAAGCAGGAGTGGTGAACTGCATCACCTCGGGCTTATCAAGCGTACCCAAGGCTCTGTAGCCGAGTTTGGCGGTACCTGAGGGAGTAGATGTGACAAGCCCCTTCTCCGGTGTGAGGTAGTAGTTTGTGTATTGTGTTCTGGCGATGGGCCATTCGTTCTCTTGTCTTCTGGGGTAGGCCTGCTCTGCTTTGGCATCGTTGAAGCCGACGTCGCCCTTGCGGAGGACGATATCTACCTGAGGAACCTTGCCCTTGGTAGCCCAGCCGACTCTGTCTTCGCCCTTGAGGAAGGCGTCCAAGAAGCTGCGCTGGATTTCGACCTCTTCGTTGTAGTAGAATGGAAGATCATGCCGTCCAGTAATACAGCGAAGGTACTTGAACTCGGAGCCAGCATGGGTGAAGCCTTCGATATTGCCGCGAAGATGGAGCAGAATACCACCCCAGTTGGCAACTGAGAGCATGGGAACCTTGATATCGCCCATGTCGTACTCCTTCGAAGCGTAGTACGGGTCATCGCGGTAGCTACGTAAGGTCAGTATCTGCCCAGTCCACTCGAAGTCAAGACTCTTACTAGTTGTTCTGGTTGTCGATGTTCTGGTCCTGTCTGTTTGCAGCTCTTTCCTCATCCGAGAGGTCACCCTCGATTGTGTCTGGTCCCCAGTTGCTTGCTTTGCGGCCTGGTCGTCCGTATTGGTTGGTGATGATTTGGCGATTCCACCAGAACCTGATGAACTGGTTGGACAAGATACCACCGTGACGGCATCTATCTCTGTAGTAATCTGACATACCCTCCCAGGGAACGATAGCTGATAGACCCTTGGGGTTTCTAGCAGCCACACGCCACTGAGATCCGGCGAAGTAACTGATACCAAGGAGGCCAACCTTTCCAGAGGACCATTCTTGCTCTGCGGCCCACTCGACTACATCGAAGAAAGCTTCCGAAGTACCTCTGGACATGGTGTCAAGCAGACCAGGAGATTGACCCAAGCCACGCTCATCGGCGCGAACTACTGCGTATCCGTTCTTGGTCCAGAAGGCAGGGTCAGGAGTTTCCCATGCCGAGTGCTCTGACTTGTGCTCGGGGTTGACTTCTGAGTAACTCTTTGCGTGGAAATCGGCATATGGAATGTCCTTTCCGTATCTGTCTGCTCTTAGCTGCTGTCAATGAGGAGCAATTGGTCTCTTCCACATACGGGCCATAGGTGATCAGAACAGGGACCTTTTCCGAGGTCTTTGGTCGGTAGACATTGACACGAACCAAGCCTTCGCTTGATCTCAAGGTTACAGTGGCATTTTGCTCATAGACATAGTCAAAGGACTTGTCGTCGACGGTATGGAGATCTTGGATCTTGTTAGGCATCTTGTGACAATGACGAGTATAGAAAAATAAAAGGAAGGGTCTACGTACCTTGGCTCGGGAAGTTGGAGCTTGCCTTTTTGTTTAACAACAATCAATCCCACCTTCGTGATGCATGCTTCGGCTGCGGGGTCTGCGAAAGGCGGGTCTGTCGGGATGTGGAGGAAGGAAGTCGTCGGAACGCCACAAACCCGAGCGTTTCGCTTCCAGGCGGAGTGATTGATCAGCCGATCCACACCAATCCACTGGCGAGATGAGGGGAGAGCCGACTGCGAGAGTCGGGCATCACCTTTTGATCTCCACATGTCCACCTGTCCTGCCGTGGTGCTACATGACATGATCTCTCCTGGTTGTTGCAATTACGACGAACCGATGGAGAACGCTTCCCCACCATCAGTATTGGGCAAACGCCCACGGGACGAGTCCTCAGACCAGACACCAACAGAGTCGTCCAAGTTGTTCCAATGTGGTGACTGCAGGAAGAGTTATTCACGCGTTGACCATCTTGCAAGGCATGTCCGTCTGCATACCAAAGTCAGTCTTGCCTTCTCCCGTGTGCTGAAGCCTACGACGCGTCTACTTGTCCAATGTCGTCGTCGATGCTGACAATCTGTCTTGTAGGAGAAACCATATCTCTGTCAAACATGCAACAAGAGCTTTGCTAGAGCGTAAGTGGACTTCATCCTCTCGACATGTCAAAGATCATCAATGTATAGCTATAGAGTTGCACAATGCTTACCATTACGGAGTCATGTCCGTGGAGAGACTCCTTCTGAGCATCTCTACGGCCGTACTTCTGCTCTGGCAAGTGAATCACGCAGTCTATAGCTTCACATATCACCACACCTTACCTATAGAGACAAGTCTGACAATGTGTTAGTGACCTTCTCAAACGCCATGTAGCTGGCCACGAGGCTCGAGGCGAACAATCAGCAAACGCCCCTGCACCAAATCGTCAAGGACGCGTGAGCAAAGCGTGCGAAGCTTGCGCCGAATTACACATCCGCTGCGATGAGCAGAAGCCATGTACAAGGTGCAACAAGAAGCAGATAACCTGTGTCTATCAGCAATCTCCGCCGCCTCCAGACAAGGAATCAGTCGCTCGAGACCTTTTGGCTTTTGCAAGTGAGCCCATTGTCATGCCATCTGATATGCCTTCAATGAACCCTTCGATGGACCACAGGCCTTCGATGAACCATTCGATGACCCCTTCAATGAACACTTCTATGACCCCTTCGATGGACCATCACAGTGCGGGCCACGATGATGGAGGTCTATCTGCTTCTTTCATGGAGCCTCCCAGACCTTATCAGCCCTTGACGGAGCCCATGATCAATATAACAACGACGTCAGATGAACAAATGCTGGACCCGTCGCTGACACAACAAACACCCGGTCATGTGTCGGTACCAGCCAACGACCATGATGGAGGATTTTTGCATGACTTCCTACAAAGCATTATCGGCGGAGACCCGTTTCCTCGACAAACTGGTCCAGGAGAACACGTACCAGGCACATGGACACCACGAAATGTCTTTGATTTTGGCGCAAATACCGACCTCGAACTGAACGACCTCGATCTCAACTTCCTGGACGGATACAACCACGAGATACCGTTTGCGTCTTTCGTGGAAACTCCAGAAACCGCACGATCAGTACCTGGGTCAACCAGCGAGCCACCGTCAGCTCTTGGTGTTGAGTCATTGCAGAAGTCCTCGACATGGCGTTTCCGTCCAGTGTCCCAAGACCATGGTATGAACGATCAGCAAAACATATCCCTCCCCAGTGGCGACACCAGCAAGCGATTACCTGTCCAACGGAGAGTAACCTCCGAGATGCTCTCATACACCATGCGTGATCGTATCATGGCGCTTTTCATGTCTTCCTCGAACGCGGATACTCTCCAAAAGACAATGCAATCGTTCCCATCGCTCGAACTTCTGGACAGTCTATTGCAGTACTTCCTATCATCAAAAACAGCAATATCGAACAGAATGATCCATCTACCAACGTTTCGACCAAACAACGCGAGACCGGAGCTGGTAGCTGCGATGATCGTGGGTGGGGCTACTTTAGCTCCCGATATCAGTTTGAGAAAGATGGGATTCGCACTGATGGAGGTCGTCCGCGTTGGAGTGCCCCAGAACATCGAGAGGGACAATACTCTCATCGGCGACGTCGAGTGCGTCACTTCACTCGGTATAGGCTTGAGCTCAGGCTTGTGGTCTGGCAACTCGCGCAAGATGGAGATCGCAGAGAGCTTCCTTCAGCCATATCTTACCATGTGCCGTCGCAGAGGCTGGTTCCGCAGATCTGCATATGAAGCAATAGTACCCTACTCTACGGATGTCGGCAAGGTTCTCGAAGACAAATGGCACGCCTGGGCCAAGCAAGAGATGCGGAAGAGGCTGGTCTTCTATCTGTTCGAGTATGATACGCGACAGTCGGTTACGCTGTTTACAAATCCCTTAATATCGTATGCGGAGCTAGGACTACCACTTCCAGAAGCAGGGAGTCTGTGGCTTGCAGCGACCGCTGAGAAGTGGAAGCAAACATACATGTCTCTGGACCAACACAAACAGCGAGAACCATCTCTCACCGATCTCTTGCAAGACGTTGAGCTTCTTGGCGAAGGACATGATATGTTCGACGAGACGACGGCAAGCCAGGCACTGCTCAGTGCTGCCTGGCGACTAATTTGGGAATACCGACAAATGTGTTCCATCAGCAGAGGTCATGCCAGTTCATGGAGCAATTCGAACTTGCTTCTGTCATCGCGTCTGACCGAACTAACCAAGTTACTCGATTGTGTAAAGATGAGTTCTCAGACCAATGTCGCCATGACCCTCTCGCTTGAACTGCTACTTATGCATCTACACATCTCTCTCGAGGAGATGCATCTCTTTGCTGGAGCTGAAGGGCACAACGAGGCAAGAAGAGTCTTCCCGTTACTGCAGGAATGGGCCAAGTCATCAAGTGCCCGTCAAGGTGTCTATCATGCCGCTCAGATTGTGGCGGCAGCCAGAAAAATACCAACTGGATGTCTACGAGACTTCCATGCGGTGGTGCTATATCAGGTACGCATACAAGAGCGCCTATACTTCATCTGACCGATCCGCTAACTCCACTCACAGGCTGGTCTGGCTTTATGGTCATACGGCGTCATCTCAAATGCCGCACTCACAGAAAGCGCACTCGACTCCATCGGCAACGCAAGACGCGGCGAAAGCGTTGCAATGCTGGATGAGACTGACAGCAACGGCGCGCAAAGATTTATCAATCTCAACAAGGGACAAGCTGCCATCAAAAGGACTGTTGGCGATCCAAGTGGCACTCACGTTCTGTTGTCAGATCCTGGCACTGTCATGGGCGTGCTTATGGATGTGTTTAGGATGAACGGAAGACCCTCGAGGTCATCGCCACCGTTGGTTGAGAATTTGCTTGAACTCATGGAGGGTTTGAGGCTTGCAGTGCTCGAGCCTAGCACTTGATCTCCAGGTGTAATACAGGTCGACTTTGGAAAATGTCGATCAAGGATTGTAAAAGGGTCTGATACAACACATGTGGAAGAACATGGTGTTGATGATCGCAGTAATGCCGTTTTGAGGAACAGACTCTACACTCTATGGATTTGCAGCATAAAAAAAGCTTTCGTTTACAATGCTATATACTCTTCAAGATCCTGAGCATCAGCTATCAACCTCATCGCTTGATCTTACTTCCTTGTGGCTCTTTACACTGTAAGCTCAAGTATTTGGTCAGTCTCCATCTGATGCTCCCTAAGTACGCAGCAGCTGCTGGTTCTTTCCAAATACATGATGTTCCCACCAAGGCAACCTCGCCTCGCCCAACGCAAGTCCAACAAATCGCCTTGATCGCTCATCACGATTTCTACACACACACACCCCATCAAAGCGTCTCCTTGACCTCCCCTCCCATCTCCGAAACCCAAACCACCCTCTCTTTGCCGAAAAACTCGACTTGCGGTCTCGGCAACTCCACCTCTCCAGCAAACAACCCATACTGCAAACACCTTGACTCGGGAGCGCTAGCCTCGATGATGCAGACCGGACTTCCACACTCTTTGCACATTGACCTAGTCATTGGTTTGCCGCTGCCGGTATCGGGGTCAGAGTAGGAAGTATGTGAGGAGCCGGCGATGTGAACGTCAGAAGAGGGAACGATAAAGGCGAAGGAGGCTATACCTCCCGAGCGGCGTTTGCAGTTGTTGCAGGAGCAGCAGAGGGTCGGGTATGAGAGGAGGGGTTGAGAAGTCACGGTTACCTGATGTTGGTTGTTTCAGAAGTGCGAGAGAAGAGACCAACGGGGGCAAGGAAAGATTTTACTTGGACTTTTCCGCAGAGGCAGTGGCCTGTTGTTTTGGTTGACATTTTGTTGTGGTGCTTTGTGATTCTGGTTACTGAAACTTGAAATGTGGAGTTTTGATGATTTGTGATGTGAAAAGGCTGTGATTGTCAGTTGGGTAAGTCTTGTCGTTGTCCAATTGCTCGGTTCACATCGAGAGAAGACTAGGAGATGAGTTCATGTTGTTTACTCGAATGTGATCATTGATACGTCATCAGGGTCCAGAAGAGATATATAGGGGAGCACCCTGGCTATATCAAGATCTTGACATACCACACGCTATCTGCCATTTACGTTCTCAGCAAGTTGTTGAGACTAGCCTATACGAATCTCTCTCTCACGCAACGCAGTCCTGAACTTGTCCCTGATGCTTTCCTCCACATCCTCAGCTTTGATCAACTCCGCAGCCAGAAGCACAGCATTGTCCCTCTCCTTCTCCTTCAACCACTCCGGTCTCGAATCCTTGACTTCCTCCCCATCAGCAGCTTGCGACACTTGCCCACCCAACCGCGAAACGAACATCTCGAACAAAGCTTCGTCTTCAGCGAAAGCATTGCCGACTTTATTTGCACCACAAGGCAGGCGAGCAGCAAGATTGAGTCCTAACCAAGCTTCCGCCTGTATAGCGATAACTCCCGGTTCAGCTGCATGCTTGATACTGAAGATCAAAGGATCAAGGATCGAGGCTGTATTGACTGGAGTGTCGAAAAGTGCCTTTGTGGCTTCTTCCTCTCCGGATTCAATCTCCGACACCGTAGCTGAAGATGCCTGTAGAGTGCGGAAGAAACTGACGGCCAATCTTGACATTTCCAGTTTTACCGATGTGGAAGTGGTGGTTTGGTAGGTGGTGAGTAGTGTGGAGAGGAAATTATTGTTAGCATCTGATAGCGTGGCCACTAGCCTTGGTTTCATGTTTGCGAGCATTTGACGTGTGAGTGCCAGACCGCCCATTTGTACTTGTTCGAGCGACATGTCGGTATAGAGGTGCTTGATTGAGTGCAAGTATTCGGGGTCTGAGAAGTATCGTTCGCGGTTTTGCATGGGTGTGCAGAGATGACGAAGTAGTCCTGATGCTGCGTTCAGGAAAGCAGAGTCTTTCGATCGACCTAACTCGGCAAAGAGGTCTTTGATGGGCACGTGTGGAGCTAGGGCAATGGCTGCTTCGTCGGATATGACGAGATTCCCGAGTATCAGGCAGGCTGCTGGAGCAATGGGTGATCGCAAGGTGGGATCTGCTGCCGCAGGAATTGTTTGCGGGTAGAGAGATTGGATGAAAGTGTCGGAAGTGTCGTACTTTTCATTGTAGAGTGGTAGAGCAGTCATATCTGCCAATCCTTGAGACAAGACGAGTTGGAACTGCAAATATTGCTTTTCGTCGTAATCTTCATCGTCCTCTGTTTCGCGATCGCTGAGCATCCTATGTTCGGTACGTTTCAGCAGTTTCCAGACATGCTCGATTTGCTTGTGGTCCACCAGAGCTTGTACAAAATTCTTGTCCAGAAGATGAGCAGCGACCAGTGTCAATGCATCGAGGAAAGCTGTTGCGTCCACTTCTGCAAGTGGAAGTCTGAGTAACCGAGGTGCATTCTCTGCAAAGTTTGGGTAGTCCTCTGTTGGCTTCAACTTTTGCTTGTGTTCCACAATCATGCACGTGAGGTCCAAAGCAAGACCCCAGACACCATCTTCAGGAGCAAAGCGTGTGTCGAGGGAGTAGACGAGAGATTGATGGATGTTTTGTTGAAAGCACTCTTCTTGGCCAGGAGCTGGAGATGATCAACATCTGAGATCCACCTACCTTGAGAAATTTCTGGACTTACTGTAATCGGTGCATAGGTTGAATAGGACTTTGACAGTAGTATCTGCCAACGTGGTGATTCCAGGTATGGCTGAAGGAGATATCAAGAACGAGTTCAAAGTCTTCAGATATGTCGGATCCGCAATCATCTCAGATCTACGAGTGTCTTTATCACAACAAACCAGTCAGCATCACTAATTCGATACAAGCTTCGTCCTATTCTTACCATTATCGGCGATCATGTTGCCGATGCAGCGAAGCAAGTTCCTCCACAACGCCGGGTCCTTAGGCTCTTGCTCGTTACTCATCGCAAGCCCAGAAAACAACGAGAGCAGCTGTTGAAATGAAACATGCTGCATTCGTGATCTCAACTCAGGGTCAGCGCTGGAATCAGCAAGAATCTGGAGTGCCTTTGCGATATTGTCCAAGCTAGGACGCTCCTCAGCGTCCAAGACAGACTGAGCCCATTCGAACTCAGACATGGCTTCGACTTCCAACCTCGAAAAGTGTACACCGAGTTTACAAGTAGAAAGTCTAGAAACAGAAATGAATGCTCTGAAATTAGAAAGTGACAAACCAAATGCCAAGGCCAATTCAGGGCGGCGGCTGGGCTGGCGCTTTGGGCGACCCCGGACTTTCAGCAGATCGAGGAGAGCTTGATCCAAAGCAGAACAACAGCAACGTTGACTTTCCCCTTCTTCGAGTGTATAACAAAGACACAAGACATTGCCAAAATGACAAGGGCCACGCAAACCATCTCCATCTTCCTTTTGGTCTCATCTGTAAGCTTACATCAAGGTTGTTCGTAAGCCGAGCCGAGCCGAGTACTAACACGATGCCTCACAGCTATACCTGGCCCTCTTCCTTGGCTTGATCCCCTTGCCAACAAAGATTCAGGAGGACCTTATTCCCTACGTACGCTTCGTCCACTCCCAAACAGAAAGATGAAAACGGCAGATTTCTGACTATACAATCCAGCTCCCCTTCTGGGCCATCATCTCCTTCGGCGCATACCTCCTGGGCAAGCTCGGCTACAATGTCATGACCTTCCACGACGTCCCAGAGGCTCACAAGGAGCTCATGGCTGAGATCGAGATTGCTCGCGCAGATCTGAAGAAGATGGGTGTCGAGGTGGACTAGATGCTGTAAGAGAAAAGTGGTATAACAAGGCGTCATTGGGCGCAACAGCAGGCGTCAGTGTCACAAGGGCTTCAGAGGGCGCTACAAGGGAAAACGTCAATGTACACATACTCGTTCGCCGAGAATTTAGGTTGTTTCATCAATCATGCCTACAAACTTCAACTTGCTCGCAAGGCCGCCAATCTCTTGGTTCGAGATCTCTCCACCTCGCAGACAGGACAGTCGTCATCGTTCTCTGGGTGCCCTCCGATCTCACGGTGCCATTCCATCTCTCTCTGCTTTGCCAGCTGTTCACGTCTGGCAGCCAGGTACACCTTTTGGTCTGGAGGGCTGGCGTCCATGATAGGACTAAGGCCTCCATACTTGACGTGTCCAGTCTCGTTGTCAATAACGGCATGCGATCTAGGATATTTCTCCCATCGTTGTTTGGCCAGAACAATCGAGTCTCGTGTACAAGATAGCTGAGGATCAACTGTTGGCCATTCTTCACCAAAGCGATGGCGTACAAGCTCGAGACTATCCTTGTGCGAGGCTACAGATCGATCATGCGTGATTATTGCAATAGCGGGCGTGCTAGGACCGACATGTTTCAGGGCTGGCTTGAGATGCGGTGACAATCGGGCACTTTGTGTCGGGCATTGTGCCTCATCCGGATCCGCTGTCATCTGCCCTGGAGCAGGCGATGAATTACCTGGATGGATGTGTTTGGCCGAGTATCCTCCATAACTCTGCATTAACGTGTCGCTTGTTGCAAGAGTGTTAGGTGGCGGAGCTGGGATATCATCGGGGCTCGACAGGGGCTCTACGCTTCGCCTCTTGACGTGCTTCATGTTGACCTTTTTCGTGCGTGATATAGTAGAGAGCTTCCTTTTGACCGCCTCCAAGGCTAACTCACTTCCGGAGCCCGATGAGCTTCGTACGTTTGCGCGCGGACTGGGTGTATCGCTTGACGGGCCTGCCATCTTGTCCGTGACTTTGTCGTCCCACGTTGCTGAGTATGCACTGTTACTGGATCTGGAGCTTGCTGTCTGGCTTCGAGACAATCTTGAATAATCCTCAAGTTGCTCATCGCTGTCATCGTTTTCACCAGGTGTCGTAGCAAAATCGAAGCGAATGGGGCTGCCAGCGACGTGTGCTTTGATGATTGGACTATAAGCTGGTTTGGAATACAGTCCTGATGCCGAAGAAGTACGGTAGAACCTGGTTGAAGCAGGTCTCTCCTGATACAGTGCCGAAGCGCCTGAAATTGAATGCGATTTTGCACGCATGACAGAGAAGATGGGATCGTTTGCATCCTCTGCATCGTCGTTCTCATCTTGAGAGACCTGCGGAAGCTCTTCTGTTGGCGTAGAGTCATCATTGTAGGTCGCCACATTGACTTCCATGTCGTAGAAAGGTTGATCGCTCTCGTAGCTGTTGGTGGAACCCTCATCCAAGTCTCTCGTTATCTTGGATGGCGGCTCTTCATGTTCTTCGAATGAGATCAGATCAGGTTGCGACCCCTCAGCATCTGGTCCTCCTGGAAAGGGTTGTTCCTGCTCCAGGGTAGTAGTGGACGAGACTCGAAAGCCTGGAGGAGCTGTATTGGATCGTCGTGGAGCAATATGTTCGGGAGAAGGCTCGATAAAATGGATCTTCCTTTTGGTACGAGGGGTTGTTGGCGCGCTTGGTGAACTAACGAATCTTTGCAACTCATCCCACTGATCTGACGTATTTCAGTACGGCTTGTAGTTTGCTAGAGAAGTCCAGACTTACTGCTATCGTCTGGACTATTCTCTCCATTAGACGGTTGAGGTCCGAGGTCAAAAGTGGGAGCACGGGTAGCCGGGACACTGTCTCTTCTTGTCCTGCGGTAGGTCGTCATGACGGGCAACATTTCTCTGTTGAATGCACGAAGTTTTAGGAAACAGAAAGCAAAAGGCGAAAGTTGCGTAGTGGAGGTATAGCAAATGTAAAGAAGGGCCTTGGGAGCAATGCGAATAATAGAGTAGGTCTGAAGGCTTCGTGCTATGGATAGTTACGAGAAAGGGGATAGGGAGGAATTGCGATGAGAGTCAAAAAGATGTGTTGATGGGCATATGTAGGTATGAGTTGAGTTGCTGGATGATCAGTAGCCGCGTATGTTCAACAGATATGCAACTACCCATAGTCGCACCTACCTTCTCACCTACGTTGTGCTACATCGAAGCGCTGACTTAAAACGAAATGAACAAGATTGTCGACCAGGAACAGCTCTTGCTACAGATCCGCCTTGCGCCTCTTCTGCAATTGTTATCTTCCGACAACGCCATGGCTTGAGTCGCGAGTGAGACGGCGGCAGAAAGGCCATTGACCATGCGTGTGTTCCACTTCCAACCGACTTGAAGCTTCAGCATGAGCAGGTGATTGTCTGACACTTTGATAATTTTTCTGCTCATTGTCAAGAGATGAGGAATACCCGAGAGAGCACCGCGCGGAGAAATGGGAGAGCAAGCAGCCCCTCCATTGCATCACCGAGGCCCGTTCCTGACTGCCATTCGCATCATAGTTCTCAAATACATCAAAAGACGATTCTAGTTTATCTTTTGATCCTCCAACTTCTCTCTCCCAATCACAAACAACAAACATCATGAGTGACAAAACAATTCTCGCCTTCGATGCCTACGGCACACTTCTCTCCACCGAGTCCATTGCTAAGAAGCTAGCCTCACATTTTGGACAAGAAAAGGCCCAGACGATTGCGGCAACATGGCGCAAATACCAGCTAGAATACACCTGGCGTCTGAACAGCATGAGTATGCACTTCCTCAAGCCTCAATCTAATTGTTATACTAACACAACCACAGATCAATACCAAGACTTTGGCAAAGTTACACTGCGCTCATTGCGCCATGCTTTGGCCGAGTCCTCCGTCTCACTGGAGCAAAACGATATCAATGACTTGATGAAAGCCTACGACTCTCTTTCCATCTTTCCCGATGTGGGTCCAGCTCTGGAGACCATCGCAAAACGCGACGACTTCTACCCAGTAGTGTTTTCGAACGGCACAAACACGATGGTATCAAATTCCGTCAACAAGTCGCCAGAGCTTTCCAAACATGCATTCACTTTCAAGGATATTGTTGTTGTCGAGGAGCCCAAGAGATTCAAGCCCACACCTGAATCGTATGCTCATCTTGCTAAAGCAGTTGGCAAGGATCCTAACAGCAAAGAGGATATGGCGAGTATGTGGTTGATTAGCGGAAACCCATTTGATATCACCGGTGCTCGCGCGATGGGAATGCAGGCGTGTTGGGTGGACAGGGCAGGCAATGGATGGCAAGATGCTATGATTGAAGGCGAGCTTGGAAGACCTTCAGCAATTGTCAAGAGTCTGGAAGAGGTACCCAGTGCTGTGGGTGGGGTTCTGCCAGTGCAATAGAGCACGCAGCGACGCGAGCTGGCAATTCTGATAACTAACAATTGATCACCGCTCCATCAAAGTCGCAGTGGTTTAGTGGTAAAATTCGTGCTTGCCATGCACGAGCCCCGTGTTCGATTCACGGCTGCGACAGTCTTTTGTCAATTGAGCGTAAGAGCTCATGAATCTTTTGCTCTTTGTTGGGTGAGTATGGAAGACCGCCAGTGGAATCTTAAAAGCCAGTGGTGGGCAACAACGTGGAGATTAGCATGTACAATCCAATGCAGACTGCAAGCACTCTCAATGAACATAGTTCCGCTTTGCTGCTGTGCTTTGACACAGACAAGGCTGCAATGGTGTAGATCGCAGGGCAGACCAGCGGAGGGCTGTTGTGAGGAGCGGAGCGGGTCCAGTTCGATGGATCGCGCAAATGAATGTCCAACATCAGAACCAGACTCAGCACCGTAGAAGATAATACGAGTACACGGATCACAAGACAAAGAAGCTGAGCACCAGCCAGCAAGCATATCGCTCAACTTGCCATTCCTCTCGGCCTCGTCAAGTTGAGGCCCGCGCTCTTCTACGAGGGAGCTCACAAAATTGAAAAGATGTCATGTCCAATATATTTCCTAATTCAGTCACTTTTCTGACCGATTTGGGGTAAGCAGACATTGCTCATTCTACGACTCCTTTCCCCCCTCATTCACAACAGAGAACAGCGTGGTGACGGATAGATGGGAGACGATATAGTTTTATGTACCGGAAGAAAGAGGATCCAAGGGAAGCAGAGATTTTATACCGACGGATCAAGCACGGGCCAGCTGCGAAAAGATGGTGCGTCAGATATAAGTGAAGTCTGATGCTAGGTGTGATCTCCAGTCTCCATGCGCAAGAGTGTGTGATGTGTGTAGCTGTAGATATGCACAACAGTATCGAGTGATACGACAGTATCTGTAGAGAAGCGACCTTACTTTCAACTTTCTTTGGCAACATCTCAAAACTGCAAATTATTGTGCCTTATCGCGGTGAGGATGTTGACACTAAGAGAGCGTGGAGGGTCGTTGAAACTTGGCGTATGACCGGCGTTCCGTCAACAAGCGCCGCCAAGGACGAATGACCGCGCTGGTCAGCAAACCCAGTCGGCGGTCGGAGAGAGGGTCAGCCAAAATCACTGCCCAAAGTGGATTTTGCTCGTCACCAACTCACCACAACAAAACCTCTATTGCGACTTTTTGAGAATATCGCAATTCCAAGAACAAAGGACATCGGCCAGGAATCTCAGGATTTATACCGCAAGGTCAACAAAGAAAGATACACCAAGCAACAACCTTGACAACTGCAATCATGTCTACTAGAGGTAGAGGCGGCAAGTTCATGAAGCCCAAGCGAGGTGGTAAGTAGGACTGTACACCGGATTGATATGCGACAAGTCTGACCCATCTCTCCAGGCGGCAAACACTTCAGCAGAGATCTCCGTCCCACCGACGCCGAGGGCGCTGAGAAGAGCATGTGGGCATCCGACTCGGACAACTCATCTTCCGAGGAGGAAGAGTCTTCGGAGGAGGAGTCGAGCGAGGAGGAGACAGCAGCCAAGCCTGCTGACCAGGAGATGACCCGTGAGCAGAGACGTGAGGCAGCCAAGGCACGCAAGGCCGCAGCCATCGCAAAGAAGAAGGGACCCGTTCAGGTCGGCGACATGCCCTCAGGAAGCGAGTCGGAATCATCAGATGAGGACGATATGCCCGCAAACCCCAACCACACCGCAAAGGCCGCCAAGATGGCCGCGAAGCCCGTAGTTGCTGGATCCGACGACGAGGCACCCAAGAAGAAGTCCACCAAGCCCGCCGACATGTCGCAATTGTCCAGAAGAGAGCGTGAGGCACTCCAAGCTGTGCAGGCCAAGCAGAGATACGAGAAGCTGCACGCCGAGGGCAAGACGGAACAAGCCAGAAACGACATGGAGAGACTGCAACTGGTCAGACAACGCAGAGAGGAAGAGTCAGCACGCAAGGCCGCCGAGAAGGCCGAGAAGGAGGAGCACGAGAAGGAGAAGGCCGAGCAGTTGGCAAGAATGGAGAGACAGAGAGCAGCAGCTGCGGCCAAGAAGAACCGCGGCAAGGGAAAGAAGTAATCGGACTTGGTTTATGACTTGATGAGCGAAGAGCGAGTTGAGGGTTGCCGGAACGAGGTTTCCGGAGGATTTACCAGGACCGGTTTTGAAGTTATGTGCATAGCATCTGATAGCCAGCGACTCGATCGCTTCCTCGGCATACTACTCGATCTGTTTGGTTTGTCTCGTGCCTGTGTGATATTCAGATGATGCAGGTCGTGTCGCGGAGTTAAGCAAATGACGGGCGGAGCGAGCTCGGGGGAGAGAGACGGCGCCGCAATTGCATGTGCTTCAAGATTTCTCAGAGCCAGCGTCACCGAGCCACTGTCAGACACGAGCAGGTGTAGGGGCAAACAGATATCAGGATGCGCAGATCCAAGTTGTTGAGGGCAAGTGATCGAATCGAATTTATGAGACGCCGACTAATTGTGGAATACAGGCGTCATCAAGCCAGAGCGTCTGCAGCTTCTGCGCTGGTCGCATCGAACCTCACGCCCGCCGAACGAGTATAGCCCGGAGCAATGCCTTCCACGCGAGTGCCGCACAAAGCCACGATCCCAACGATCCATTCTCCTCGTTCGAGTTGCCCGATGCCGCTTTGGAAGCCCAAAAAGCCCTACAAGCGGCGAAGCGCCAGAGAGAGGAACAAGAAGCCTTGCGCCGCTCCAAACTCGATGAACTGAGCGAGAAGCTCGCTGCAAAGAAGCTGTTCAACGCTCCTAACACACCCTTGCAACCAGAACAGAGTCAATTCCACGAGGTCCAAACACACCTTCCGCTGAAACCCCGGTCGTATGAGGAGAATGCAAAGCAGAGACTCCAGCAGAGGAACCAGAAGCCGAACCAGTACAACCAACGGCCCTTTGCTATAACTCCTCGAGCAGTCGACCCGGCGGCAAATCGCCCCTTGAACCGCGTCCAGACCGCTCAGCGCGAGAATCGCGGCCCAGATGGAAGACCCAGACATGCAAGGATAGACCACTTCGAATTCATGCGAAACCTTGAAAAGAAGACCCCAGGAATCGACAGGCCCAATCTGGACGCACGACCAGAAGAGCAGAAACCCACACGAGACAGTAAACCCTCATCGGTACCGGCGCCTGTATCGAATCCCGCCCCGAAACCTCAATTCAAGAACGAGTCAAATGTGCCACCCAAGCCTACGGTCAAAGCTCCAGCCTGGATTAATGCCAGATCCGCTCCTCCATCAACCGCATCTCCTCCGTCAAGTGCCGCTCGATCTTCAGACTCTCTAGCGCAATCACCACAGCCCTCGGATGATCCTTTCGCAACATCGCCCTACGAGGATCTCTTTTCGGGCGAATTTGAGCAGGCGAGAAAGGCCTTTGAGCCAGTCCCAGCTCCACCCCCACCGATACGATACGCGGTACACGACTTTGATCCACCGGCAGATAATCCTGACAGGCTTGAGTCAACCAGAGAACACACCCACAAGACATGGCAACAGAATAGGGAGACGCGCCAACGATCAAGCGAGCTGCGTGGTCGCAGAGAAGAATCGCGCTCGCAACGTGCCCCTCAAGGCAACAACTTTACCGACCTTGCCACCTCTTTCATTGATCAACGCCCAGGGCCATCGGCACCTGCAGCACCGTCGGCATCTCAGCCAGAACAGCAGTCCTCATCATCACTATCGGCCGCGGCCGGTGGACTCTCGCAGGAGGAGGAGAAGATGCTTGCAGCTCTATTGGCTCGCAAGAACAATCTGCCGTCAACCCCCCCAGCATCGTCTCTTGACTCTTTGTTCGATGAGCAAGACCAACAATCGAGACGTGCACTTGTCGACGAATCGAAAATGCGTGCTCAACAACAGCAGGAGCAGGAGGCCAGAAAGGCTGAGCAAGAACGCTCGCGCGGGCCTCGTTTCTCCACTGTCATGGTTAACAGTCGTGAAGAGCCAGATGACACACCATTTGAGAACGCCCAGAACTGGAGCATTCTGAAGTCAAGAAGGCAGTCAACATCGCAACAAAACGACCAATCCCAAGCAAGACCACAGAGACAGGACAGCAACAACGCAGGAAGCTCGAGGTTCTCGCCTGTATCAGCTCCAGACATTGATGCAAGATTTGAAGAGTACAGGCAAAGGCGACCAACGTTTGGTCGCTTCAACATTGAGTCTCTTAATGTTGAAAGCAGACCGCCTCGTCGTCCACGTACCGACGTGACTTGTGTCAGATGTGGTGAACCAGGCCATGAGTTCCGCCTATGTCCCAATCCGCCAAGGCCTGGCTGGGTTGATCGAGCTCCAGGTCAAAAGCCTCCTACTCGTGGTGAGCGATTCGATCGCAACGCACCTCGAGGTGACAGAGACGAACGACGATCCAGAGACTTTAGAGAACCCAGGAACGCTGGACGGGACATGGCGACGGCATATGGACCACCAGTACGTGCAGAGCCATCAGCGGAGGCTGGAGAAATGGATCCTGCCGAACAGGAAGCAGCCAGAAGACTTGCCGAACGCAACGCTCGTAGAGCATCTCGCTTTGTCGAGGAAGATGACGATGCCGATGCACCCAAATCTGCACCCGTCAAGGGACGTCGCAGCCGTTTCGATGAGGACGTAGATGATGTCGAAGACGACGACAAGCCTCGCAGAGGCCGCCGCAGCAGATTCGATGACGACGACGATTTCGAGGGTAATTACGGTGCTATGCGCAACAACCGCGATGAACGCAAAAAGGCCCGTCAAGCGAAGAAGGACAAGGCAGCCAAGGAGGCTGCTCGTCAGGCCGCGAGGCAGGCAAGACGTGCAGAGGCCATGACTCCCATTAACCTGCCAGAGTTCGTCAGTGTGTCTAAACTCGCCCAATTGACGAATGTTACCTACCAAGAGATGGCCGATAAGATGGAGGAGCTCGGCTTCGAGAACACATCACACGATCATATTCTTGGTTCTGAGGAAGCAGGTTTGATCGCTATGGAGTACAACTTTGATCCTACCATGGGTGCTCAAGACGAAGCAGAGGCCGAAGAACGCGATCTCAAGGCGCTGCCTGAGCCTGCACCAGAAGACAAGGAGTTCTTGCCTGTCAGACCACCTGTCGTTGCAATCATGGGACACGTCGATCACGGAAAGACCACCATTCTCGATTACCTTCGCAAGTCTTCGATTGCAGCTTCTGAGCACGGAGGTATCACACAACATATTGGTGCCTTTAGCGTTGCTCTTTCGAGCGGCAAGACCATCACCTTCCTTGACACACCCGGCCACGCAGCTTTCCTCGAGATGCGCAAACGTGGAGCCACTGTCACTGATATCATTATCTTGGTCGTTGCAGCTGATGATTCGGTCAAGCCGCAGACCATCGAAGCTATCAAGCACGCTCAATCTGCACACGTACCCATCATTGTCGCTGTGAACAAGATTGACAAGGAAGAAGCCAACGTCGACCGCGTCAAGCAAGATTTGGCCCGCCACGGAGTCGAGATCGAAGACTTTGGCGGTGACACCCAAGTCGTACCCGTCAGTGGCAAGACCGGCCAAGGCATCGACGAGCTCGAAGACGCAGCAGTGACTCTTTCTGAGATCCTTGATCACCGTGCCGACACCGAAGGCCAAGTGGAAGGCTGGGTCATCGAAGCCACCACCAAGTCCAACGGCCGCGTGGCCACCGTGCTCGTCCGTCGCGGAACGCTGAAACCAGGCACCATTATCGTAGCAGGCAAAACCTGGACCCGCGTGCGCAGTCTCCGCAATGAAGCTGGTGTCGTCCAGATGTCGGCCGGTCCAGGCACACCCATCGAAGTAGACGGCTGGCGCGATCAACCCGAAGCAGGCGACGAAGTCATCCAAGCACCCAACGAGCAAAAAGCCGCCGATGTCGTCGACTTCCGCGCCGAGCTGGCCGAACGCATCCGCATGGCCGAAGACATGGAAAAAATCAACGCTCAGCGCCGCGAACAGCAAGTCCAGCGCGACATGACCAAGGAAGCCGCCGCCGCCGAAAAGGCAGCCGAAAGAGCAGCACGCGCAAGCGGCACCGAAGTCGAAGCCACCGCTACTCGCAAACCCGCGCTCGGTAACGACGATAACGAAACACCTGGCCATCAATTCGTGCCTTTCATCATCAAAGCCGACGTCAGCGGCAGCGTGGAAGCCGTCTCCGCTTACCTCCTCCAAATGACCAACCCTTTGTGCTCTCCAAAACTTCTTCGCGCCTCTGTAGGTCCAGTCTCGGAATTCGACATTGAGCACGCAGACGCAGCGGGAGGCCACATCATCGCCTTCAACTTGCCTCACGATCCCGACAATTCAGGACGTGCTGAACGCAAGGGCATCAAGTTGCTCGAGCAAAACGTCATTTATCGCATTGTTGACGATGTGCGTGCTGTGCTCGAGGAAAAACTGCCGCCGCAAAAGATCCAAAAGGTCACTGGTGAGGCGGAGGTGGCCATGAGTTTTGAGATTGGCGTTGGTGGGCGCAAGAAGATGAAGATTGCGGGATTGAAGGTTAGGAATGGCGTTGTGGCTAAAGGATCCAGAGTCAGAGTCACCAGAGGCGAAGAGAGGGTTTATGATGGTGAGTTGTCTTTCCCCTTCTTCCTCCTTCTTTCTTTTTCGAGAAGCGCAAACATTTACTGACTTGATGCAACAGGTACCGTCACCAGTCTCAAGAACGTCAAGAAGGATGTTCAAGAAATGCGCAGAGGTACCGAGTGTGGCATGGGCTTCGAGGACTGGGAGGACTTTGAAGTCGGTGATATGATCCAGACGTTCGAGGAGAGGACCCAGAAGCGTGCTTTGCCAATCTAGAAGCATCGTAACAGGTAAAGGAGTGTAAGAATATTTGGGATGTAGAACTAAATCTTTGTACATATGTAAAGATAAAAGCATGGCATGTACAGCGGCGTTATTTTGCTTTAGACATTGGCCGCATCACCCCTCGACTCTCGACTGCAAGATTGATTGCATGCAAGGTAGAAAGACGTCAGCAACACAACCACAACAGTAGATGGAGCATGATTGTTTGAATGAGGAAGAAACAGCTTTTGTTCGACAGATTATACACAGACTAGGATCATACAGACTTGCGCAAATCAGCACCAGCCCATAGTACAGGAGCAAAGTGCTTCGGCAGGTTGAGTCCGAACAAGCTAATGACCCAGAAGATGGCAAATGCGACCACAGGCGTCAAGAGCAGCTGAGTATGATGTAAGAAAGGAAGAGCGTTGTAACCGAGGAAAGTGACCACAAAGTAGTAGCCGAAAGCGACCAGATACAAAAGATTGCCAAAGAAGAGCGAGAGCCAGTAGTCGCGCGAGATTATTGGCATGAGCAGGAACTGGACGACGTACAGCCATACCCAAACTGGGAAGAAAGCGCGGATCGAGACGTCGAAACAATATCCAAACTCGAGTTGCTCCACAGTATCACTTCCTGGACCAAACAAGCCAGCTCTTTTGTTTCTGCCCGGTAGGCCCTTGACACCAGGACCCAGTAGCTTTCCGACGAGGAAGTATGCAGCGGTCGAGACGAGCAGCGAAGTAAGAAGGAAGTGGCCGAAGATGAAGACGAGGGTTATGCGTAAAGTTTTTGAGAAGCCATCGGCGTAGGCCAGACCCCAGGCCAGTGCAGTCAGGAGCAGGAAGAAGGAGAGCAAGTAGGTGAAGGAGGGGTCTGCTGTGTGCCACGTATTGCGGGTTTGCTTGTGGTAATAGACCTGGCGGAAGACCTTTTTGGGAGCAACGATCAGACTTGTCATGTCCCAGACGGCCATTTCGAAATCCATCTGCGGGAACTTGAACAGACGTCTAAAGAACCGGGGCATGCGGACACGGCCATGTTTGTTACGTGATGTGGAGACTGGGCCGAAGGACGAGGCGTTGGAGTTATTCCTCGGAAGGGTTATTGTTGGATTCATGACGTCCTCGGGAAGTATGGGGGAATGCTGGCCACACGAGGGTGCAAAGTCGACGACATGGACAGGAGAGACCTAGAGAGAGACAAGGAGCTTCAAAGAGATGGAAGCGCATTCAGCTGCCCTGTGATGTCAGGCTGCAAGTGCGGGTACGCCCGGCGCTAGTGTCAGCTAGCGGCTTTCAGAGCAGCCTCGGGCGACGGAGCTCTGGCGTGTCGGCGTCGTGCGCGCAAAGTCCAAACTTCACATCTGCTTCATCGCCCTCATCTCGCTGTCGCGTTTCTCATCATCATCTTTTGCTCGCCTGTTCGCTTGTGATTCCTTCTCTCCCTTCCGTGCTTGATCGCTCTTGACACCAGGTGTACCATCTTGATCCTCCGAAAGCCGCGCTTCGTGCACACGACACTGGATCCGTCTCTTCCCCGCGCGTCGTCCATCTACTCGTTCGCACCCTACCGCCATCATGGCCGACATGAGTGGTGAAGACGCTTTCCTGGCGTCCATGAACGCCGCCGAATATGACCCCACCTCGTACGACCCTGCCCATCAGACCGTCGATCAAGATCAGGAAGAGGAAGAAGAAGATGACGAAGAAGACTATGACCCATCCAGCTTCATGCCCGACCAGCCTCAGCCTCAGCCATCGGCCACCCCTCAGCCTGCTGCTGTCCAAGCTCAGCCTGCCTCCCAGATCTCCTCCCGTACCGCCTCGCCCACAGCCGAGACTGTAGCCGCGCAAAAACCAAAGACGATTGGTGGCTTCATTGAGGAAGATGATGACGAAGACGAAGAAGAGCAAGATCATGGCACAGGCACAAACGGCTCACTCGCTCAGACTCCTGTGCAGCAGCAACAGAATGTACAAGCCGTATATAACCCTCCTCCTACTGATCTACTTGAACAAGACCATGCCCCTTCTGCCATTCCCACACGAGGTGCTCCTGTCCCAGGCCAGGCTCTGCCGCAGTCCAGTGCTCCTGTTTCCACTGCTCAAATTCCTTCTTCATCTTCTGCTGCCCTTTCAAAGCCCCGTCTGCCTCAGGACCGTGTTGGTCAGCTGGAGGACAGAATTGCCGATGACCCAAAGGGTGACGTTGACGCTTGGCTTGACTTGATTGCTCTGCACAGATCCAAGAACAAGCTCGACGATGCTCGCAGCGTCTACGACCGCTTCTTCGAAGTCTTCCCCACTGCTGTAAGTTTGACTTCCCCTGTCCTTTTCCGAGACAGTTTCAGCTAACCAGCCTCGAGGCCGAACAATGGGTCGCATACGCCCTCATGGAGCAAGACCAGGACGACTTCCTCCGCTTGGAAAACATCTTCAACATGGCTCTCCTCAAGAACTACAACGTACAGCTCTGGGGCATCTACCTCGACTACATCAGACGTCGCAACAATGTCATGACCGACGCGACAGGCCAGGCTCGCCAGACTATTACTCAGGCGTACGACTTTGCCCTCAACCTGATCGGCAACGACAAGGACTCTGGAAGTATGTGGCAGGACTACATCAACTTCATCAAGTCTGGTCCCGGCAATCCCGGTGGTAATGGCTGGCAGGACGCTCAAAAGATGGATCTCTTGCGCAAGGCATATCAGCGCGCCATTACTGTCCCCATGCAGGCTACCACCAGTCTGTGGAAAGAGTACGACTCATTCGAGATGGGCCTCAACAAGATGACTGTAAGTCGCTGTTCCGCATATTCTAGTACTTCACTGACAGTTTCCTAGGGTCGCAAGTTCCTCCAAGAAAAGTCACCCGCTTACATGACCGCCCGTACCTCTTACAACATCCTCCAGAAGATCACCCAGGACCTCAAGCGTAGAACCGTTCCGACATTGCCCCCTGCTCCTGGCTGCGACGGCGACGACGATTACCAACAGCAAGTCACCATCTGGCAAGACTGGGTCAAATGGGAGAAAGAGGACCCCCTCGTGTTGAAAGAGGAGGATATCAAGGCATACCGCGACCGTGTTCTCTATGTCTACAGACAGGCTACCATGGCTCTCCGTTTCTGGCCCCAAATCTGGTACGACGCCGCCGAGTTCTGCTTCGACAACGAGATGGAGACTGAAGCAAACGACTTCCTGGCACAGGGTGCTGCAGCCAACCCTGAGAGCTGCTTACTCGCCTTCACCCGTGCCGACCGCATTGAGCAGACGATGCCCGTCGAGGACGGTGAGGAGAGCCTCGTCCGCCGTGGCGACGCCGTCAAGGAGCCTTACGACAATTGCCTGAACTCATTATACGCCCTCATGGACAAGATCAAGGCGCGCGAGCCCAAAGCTATCGCCCAAATCAAGGAGTACTACGAGTCTCTACCTCCGCTGTCTCGTGAACCCACCCCCGAAGCCAGAGATGATGACGATGAGGACGAGTCAAACAACAAACCCGCCTCGAACTCAAGAGAAGCCGAGGAACAGAGACAGGTCAAGGAAGTGCAGAAGAACACCGCTGCCCAGGTCAAGACCGTCTCGAAGACATTGTCCTTCGTGTGGATTGCTCTCATGCGTGCCATGCGTCGCATTCAAGGAAAGGGCAAGCCTGATGCACCGGTGGGAGGTCTCAGAAACGTCTTCGCTCTCGCGAGAAAGAGAGGTCGCATCACCAGCGATGTCTACGTGGCAACCGCACTTATCGAGTACCACTGTTACAAGGACCCAGCGGCAACTAAGATTTTCGAGCGTGGCATGAAACTGTTCCCTGAAGACGAGCTTTTCGCCATGGAATACCTCAAGCATCTGATCGCCACCAACGACGTTACCAGTAAGTTTCTTGATCTTGTGATAATATCTTCTGTGCTGACAATTGTTGCAGACGCTCGTGCTGTCTTCGAGACCACGGTTTCCAAGCTCTCGGCCAAGCCAGAGAACATCCCCAGGACGAAGCCTCTTTTCCTCTTCATCCACGAGTACGAGTCCAACTACGGCGAGCTTGCACAAATCACAAAGCTCGAGAAGCGCATGGCCGATTTCTTCCCAGAGGACCCCTCTCTCGTCCGCTTCGGTCATCGCTTCAGAATTCCTACCTTTGATCCTTGCACTGTTCGTACCATCATTAGCCCCAACGCCCAAACCAGGCCCAAGGGCTCAGAATTTGCCCTGCCCAGCACAGAGATCGAGCCGGTACCCAACCCTGCTGTGCTGTCTGCCGCAACAGGTTACGTACAGTCACCCAAGCGCGCGCTCGACAATGCAGATTCTGATGCCGAGCAACCTGCACGCAAGCTTGCTCGCGGCGAGTCACCGCTCAAGGGTGCAGCAGGTCGTCGCCAGCAGCAACGACAGCGTGCAGAGGGTTACGGCTCGCAGGTAGTCGCCCCGCCGCCCAAGCCTCTGCCCAGAGACATCACTCTTCTTCTCAGCATGATTCCCAACGCTTCAACATACCCAGCCCAAGCTAGGCTGAATGCTGAGAGTATGGTCGCTTTGATCAGAGGTATTGATCCCAGCAGAGCCATGGTTCAAGGCGGCGGATATGGTGGTGGCGGCGGCTACAACTACGGCCGCTGAAAATGATCAGTCATGACATGACTTCTTGAATTAACCGCGCTTGCTATACATATGCAGAAACCCAGAGGGGACGCAGGAGACAGCTCGCAGACCAATGATAGAACGTGGGCTGCGGAACAATTGCATTGCAGGGAGCAACAAGGCGTTGATATGATATTCTACACGTAAAACGGACTGTGGATTCGAGGGAAGCAGATAGCTGCTTTTTGACGCTCATACTGACAACTGTAATATATGAACGAAAATCGAGAGCGAAAATTGACGAATCTGCGTACCTCCAACTTGAAGAATTGAATGCACTTGACTATGCTGCCTACCTGGAAGACGATACGAGGATGTCGCTTGCAGGCAGCGGCTCTGCGCAGACATTCGGCAACGCCATGCAGCTCTCCACTTTTCCCTTGCCGATGGACGACGTCCCGCTCTCTTTTCGCACATCTGCACAATCAACAGTCGCTGTTTTGTCGTCTGGTCTCGCACAATGCTCGTTCCCTGAGGCTATGCCGAGCCGCCGAGGCCGTCTGCTGAAGCCCGAGACTGGCTTCCATCGCATCTGTCGCGTGTTTGCCTGCTAAAAGGCTGGACACAATGTTGTCGCAGTAGAGGACCAATCGTTTCTGACCCATCTCTTTCTTGCCCTCTTGACGTATGCAGCGTGCGTACCCGGCGGGTATGTGCTGCTGTGGACCAACAGCCTGATGCTGTCGTAAGATCGGGGTTCTGGTCGTACAGGTCTGATGCTTGTCTCAGGATGTTGGACGTCTTTTGCTGCCAGCTGAAAAGGCCTTGTGTTCGGTGGGTCCCGTGTTACCTGGCTGCTTGACAGGATCCTCGCATTGGGAGGAAGTTCTTTCTTCGGTTCTTCCGCAAAGGGTTCATTGCATTTCTCCGGAGGTTTGGGCGTCATCTTCGTTCGATTGCTTGCTCGATGCCTCTTGTATCAGTGTTTGAGGCGAAGCTGATTGTGCATTTTGTTACTGGACTAATCAAAAGGCCTTTTTCTTGCAGTAAGGGACCCAAAGGAGATGCATGATAGGTAGGACTTGGCTTGGTTGGAAATTCTTACGCAGGGAAGGAAGTATCGACAGTTTGCACTGGCTCGTCTTCTCGATCGCATCGTGTAAACCGTCTAGCTGGGGGCGCAGGACGGTACCTGTTGATTGCTAGCTTCGTCGCGGCTTCCCACGCAGCAAGCTCTGTTTTTATCAGCCGCCGGCGTTTGTGCTATACACCGGCATTCACCATCCTTGTGGTCTTTTCGATCAAACGCAAAAGCCTTTCCCCTGCATCGAACTCATCCTTTCTTTCCATCACCCTTTCCGCCATCCCTTTGCTGCTGAAATCTCAACCAGTCCTTCATCACCGAGTGCGCTTTGCTCTATTGCTTGGTGAGTCTTTGCTTGCGCACCCAAACTTCGCTTGTTGCTTCAACCATCTAACCATCATCATCACAGACCGTCTACGGCAATCACCACAACCACTTTGCTTCTGCTCCTAGCATTGATTCCATTACTGTTGGTAAGTTCTTTGTTGCCTTCCTCTGCTCACCTCCAACTTCCTCCACCTTGCACTCCACCCAAACTCTGTCAGAAAGAAGATCTTCACACACACAAGCACCTTCCTTTTCACCTTTTACATCACCCATCACTATCAGTTGTTTGTACCATACCTCCCTTCACCCGACTTTCCGAGCAATCACTCCGCTTCTCGTTCAATCGGAGCACGCTGCCAGTCCAGATCGCTTACCGGTTTCGAAGCTTCAGTCTACGCTCCTTCCTTACAACCACATCAGATATTACGAGGTATGTTTGCCTTCGCTTCTGATCCCTTCTTCGATCGCTCTCATTCACCAGTCCTTCTTCTTCACCTTACCTCTTCACACCTTCCTTAGTCGTCGCTACTCGTAGCAAACAACACCTTCCATTGCCTATATAAACCTCTTCCCTTCTCACCACAACCTCTTCCTCTTCCACCCACTCCACTCCACCCTTCCTTCTTCAATACCTTCAACACTCATCTACCTTCTCCAACATCTATCATCACATCATCTATCCTTCATCTCAGTACACCTCTCTGATCAGCATCACTGATCATCTTTGCGTCTCAGCCAAAGCAAGCTCTCTGCTCAACTCAACCACAATGCTCGGCGGCTCTTCCAAGCGTAACGCTCAGCGCGAGGGCCAGTCTGGTGGTGCCCCATCGACTACCCAGTCTGCTGCCCACCTCTCCCTTGCCCGCTTCGATGGTAACCGTGATCCCGCTCCCGTTGGCCCCGCTCCTCAGATCCTTGAGGGCATCTCCAACAACGTCAAGAACATCGATGTCGGTGCCACTATGTGGGGCGATGCTCGCGGCGCCCGCCATGCCTTCCAGGGTCGCCCGGCTGCTTCCAAGCTAGGCAAGGATATCAACATCCAGTTGAACGCATTCCCTGTCACTAGTCTTCCCACTAAGCCTATCTGTCAATATTCGGTCATGGTCGGTAACAACCAGCAGAAGCGTGGTCTCATCAAGAAGGTCTGGCACAGCAAGGCCGTCAAGGAGGCTCTGGGAGAGGGCTGGATCTTCGACGGTCAGAGTCTTGCCTGGTCCAACAAGAAGGTCAAGGATGGTGAAGTTCGCGTCAACGTCAACCTCGACAACGAGCCTGGTGCCAAACCCCGTGCTGGTCGTACCGATGTCCATCGCGTGATTATCACCCTCGCTGCGACCATCGACTTCACAACCCTGAACGCTTATCTCAGTGGTACCGCCAGTCACGATAGGAGTATTCTCCAGGCTATTACCGTGCTTGATCACATCATGCGTGAGAGTCCCTCAAGCCGCTTCATCTCGATCAAGCGCAGTTTCTATGCTCCGGCTTCTCAGCGCACCTCTCTTGGCGGTCACGTTGAGCACACCAATGGTGTTTACCAGTCTCTTCGCATCGCTCACCATCCTGGTGGTGCCCGTCTTGTTGTCAACGCCGACGTCGCCAACGGAACCTTCTGGGCCCCTGGTCCCGTTTCTAGAGCCATCGTCAATGTGTTGAAGCTCAGTTCTGAGGCCGAGATCGCCCGATTGCTCTTGCCCAACAACAACAACAAGTTTCTCAACCTCCGTCGTTTCAAGAAGCTTCGTGTCTATGCCGCTCATCGCAAGGGTGAGGTCGACGACTATGTCATCGACCATATCATGAAGAAGGACTCCACTCACGTCATCAAGATCGGAGAGGGCAGCCAGACTGTTGCGGATTATTTCAAGACTACTCACAACATCCATCTGCAGTATCCCGCATGGCCCGTCGTTCAGATGACAAAGAAGGCCATCCTACCCCTGGAGCTCCTCAAGGTCAAGGAGAACACGCGTTACACCTTCAAGCTCGATGAAACCCAGACCTCTCAGATGATCAAGAAGGCTGTCACTTATCCCAGAGAGCGCTGGGCTTCCATCTCAAGCGGTGTCAACATGCTCAACTGGGGTCAGGACGCATTCCTGCACAACTATGGCATGAAGATCGAGAACACGCCTATTGTGACCAAGGCTCGTTTGTTGACCAACCCCAAGCTGCAGTTTGGTGGTACCGGTGCTAGCTCTCAGGCCGATCCCAGGACCACTGGCCGCTGGGACCTGAAGGGCAAGAAGTTCGCCTCGGTGCCTCCGGCTGCCTTTCTCGCCACCACTACCTGGGGAGTTTGCGTTGTGCCTAGCAGAGGTCAGATCGACAAGGGCGCTATCGAGCGATTTGTCAAGGCTTTCACCCAGGCCTACACTAATCATGGTGCATCACTTCCTGCCACCATGCAGACCCCCGCGATCTACTACCCATCGAACCCCGACCCTGCTACATTTGCGCAGGAGGCCTTCACTGCCGCTGGCAACAAGCACCAGAAGAGACCCCACATCCTGATGTTCATTCTTATGAACAAGGACAGCATCACCTATGGCAGAATCAAGCGTTACTGCGAGTGTGCGCTTGGTATTCCTTCTCAGTGTGTCCAGTACGGCCACGTTCAGAAGGCTCAGCCTCAGTACATCTCGAACGTGTTGATGAAGTTCAACGCCAAGCTTGGTGGTTTCACAAACACCGCCTTTACTGCGCAGACTGCCAAGGGTATTCTTGATGCTAGCACCGTCGTCATTGGCGCCGATGTATCTCACTCTGCTCCTGGCATTCCCGGCCCCTCTATGGCTGCCATGACTGTGTCGATGAACGTCCAGGCTACTCGCTATGCTGCTGCTGTCGAGACCAACGGTCACCGTGTTGAGATGATTACTGATGAAAACATCGAGAAGCACATCATGTCGCTCATCAAGAATGGTTGGTCCAACAAGGTTGCCCAAGGCAGAGCTCCCGCCACCGTCATCTACTTCCGCGATGGTGTCTCTGAGGGTCAGTTTGCTCAAGTCATCGATCGGGAGGTGGCTGCCATGAAGAAGGCTTTCCTTAAGCTCTGGACCGCTTCGCCCAAGTTCCTCGTCGTCATTGCCTCGAAGCGTCACCACGTCCGTTTCTTCCCCCAGAGCGGCGGCGACAAGAATTCCAATGCTCTACCTGGCACTCTGGTCGAGTCTGGAGTCACTCAGCCATACGAGAACGACTTCTACCTTTGTGCACACGCCGCCATCAAGGGTACTGCACGCCCTGTCCACTACAACGTTCTCATCAACGAGCCCGCATGGCCCAACGAGAAGATCCAGACGCTCATCTACGAGCACTCTTACCAGTATATTCGTGCTACCACTCCTGTCTCGATCTTCCCTGCCGTGTACTACGCTCACATTGCCTCTCTGCGTGGCGCTCACCACAGCAAGGGCTTTGGCGTTGACCCTACTTCCATCCACGACAACAGCACCGTTGTTGGTCAGGGCGATCCCCAGGCCTTCCCTCCTCTCATGCCCATGGCTAACCCTGCAGTCATGAACCCTGGCATGTGGTACATCTAGATGCGCCAGTCCGGACTGATCTGGGACGTGGTTAGCTGAGCCGGCGAGCTCTTTGGGACCAATTTTACTTCTTCTTGCAACATGTCTCACCACTCGGATTCCTTCCTTTGGGAACGAAGCGATTGGGAGCCATGACATTATTGTACAAATAGATTGATTCTGAATTGAAAGCACATTTTGACTTTCATACAATGTTTCCTCTCTTTCTTTGTGAATGTGACACTGATGCTGACTCGACATGTGATTTTGGTGACGACTGAGTTTGATGGAGATTGTCTTTTGATGAATACTGACTCTGGAGAAGAATCAACAAGAAAGAGAAAAGCACAGCAACCTTCGAACAACTACATTGCATACTCACGACCTTTTATCCTTGAGTGTACGAGAAAGCCACATTGACAAGATGGAGACTGACAAGACTACAGCTGACACGGGAAACCCTGGGTGGATACAGAGACTTGGCTGTGAAAGATGCAAAAAGAAGGAGAAAGCAGCCGAGGCCAAACTTTCAAAGGGAGCAAAGAAAAGAAGAAGACTGACACATACACACGGCGACGAGGTGAGTAGCAAGACGCAGAGGAGCAACGCAGAGTCATACAAAAACTAACATTGACATACTTTGATGAGAGCTCAGGACTACACAAGGACGAGCAGCACTGAACAGCGACTACAACGACGAGACGAATGGCTGAGACTGCGACTCAGAGGACGGGGTGGCAGTCGGAGTTGGCACGAGACAAACGCTATTTGACTCCAGCCCACCGACGGTCCTCATGACCGCATCAGACGGCAGATCAGCTCTTTCTTCGCTGTCTGCTTGTACGGCGTTCATTGCATCGGGTGTAGTCCTCGGCTCTTTCTTCTCTCATTCATTCGGACAAAGTGGGGTAATGAAGTTTTTGCATTGCGTGGTTGTGGAGGATATCTGATTCGTTGTACAAGAGATGCTTGAAGAAGCCAGAGAAGGCGAGAAGAGGAGGATTGTGTGCGTTTCGAGAGGAAAGGAGATAGAGGACGATGCTGGCGAGATGCATTGAAGCAAGGAGGAGGGCGTCGAGGGATGACAAGGATCGAACAGTTGGAAAGAAGATTGAGGAATTGCAACGATTGGCGCGTCAGGGTATGGTATGATGTGACTTGGGGCGAAGCAGAAGCACAGAAGCATCACTTGCGGACCTTTTCCTCCAGAGACTTGACATAGCCTTCTATGCGTGAAACGGCGGATTGAAGGGCCTGTGGTTCGCACAACTGTTAGCCTCTGTGCCCCTCTCTAGGTCTGCGTGTGGAGAGAAGGCGTGTTGGGGATGAAGGTTGACGGGACTCACGTAGATGTCTTCGGTCAAGAGTTCGTTGGAAACGCGGTATTCGTCAATGACATAGTAGTACAGAGCTCCGCCGCTGATGGTAGCTCCAGAGAGGAAACCGAGGACACTGGCAAGTTGCAATGTCAGTCTTGGTCACGCGACGGCTTTTGGGCTCGGGAAGTGGGATGGGAAGAGGCAGAAGTCAAGAGGTGAGGGAAGCCGGAAGGTGCAAGAGAGATAGCATTGTGGAGAAAGGTGTTTCGTACCCTCCACGGAAGGCGCCAACGGGCTTGCGGACAGGCATGGCTCCAACCGGGACTTCGAGCAAGCGTGCTGAGCTCTGGAAGCTGCGACGGGTCATGGCGGGAGTGGAGAGAGCGGCGGCCAGGCGGCGGGCCGGCAGCGAGAGTGCGCGTGAAGCCATTGTGTGTGTGTGTGTGTATTTGTGAGGTGTGTGAGAGCTGCGTAGACGTGTATGGGCGGTGCAGAGGGTGCTTTTGCGACAATGAGGGTGTGTTCGGGAGGATGAGGGTGTGCGAGCGTGTGTTTGGCTCATGACCACCAGAGCGATCTGCGGAACCTGGAGAAGCTCTCTTTCTCCGCACCACTGCTGCTCCCATGACCGAACGCCTGCGAGCCTGAGGCATACTGTTGCTGCCTTGATCTGATTTCTACGATAAAATCACCAATGGACCATGTTACTGGCAATCTAATTAAAAATTACAAACATCTAAGCCTTTACGATATCGAGCGACACAGGCTTACACAACCCATTATCATAAGTCGACGGTCCAAGTACCAACGATGTCGTTCCCCAAACCGAGCACCAGTACAGCTGCTCCAACTCACCACTCGTACACGACAGCTCTCCACCATTGTTTCTACAATCCAACGGTACCGCGTTGACCGTATGCATACGGTCCACCGAGTTCATCCAGAACGACGACACGAAATTGCCCTCCTCGATATTCGCCAGCCAGTTCGATGCCGATTCCACGAGCAGGTTGGGAGAGGCGAAGAAGAACTTGCTGCCGCTTGACTTGTCAGCTGTGAAGCCGAGAAGTTCTGCCCCATCACTGAGGACTGCGTAGAGGCCGTCGATTGACGTTTTGCTTTTGCTTGATGCGCGCATGTAGAAGAGATCGGGGCTTGCGGTTGCCTGTTTGTCTTGTTAGATCTCTTGTGCCAATGCATTCGTGTTTTGTACACTTACAGTGTGGTATGCTGTTGTCGTCTTGGAGCTGATAAGAGTTGTTACAGCGGTCGTTGTCGATGTCACGGTGGTAAATGTGTCCACATAGACATTCCTGGTGAAGGTGGGCGTAGGTACGTGCAAGCAGCTACAGATGCTTGATTGCTGTGCATTGTTGAGTCCGTTGAACTGTGAAGGTTGGCCTTTGTTGATGGGAACACTCGATGTCTTGACAGAGCTTGTGCTCGAGATAACTTTCTTCGATGTCGTGCTGCTGATCTTCTTTGATGTAGAGACAGGCTTTGAGGATGTCGTGGCTTTCTTGCTGCTGACCACAATCTTGATGGGAGTGGTCGAGCTTGATTTCTTTGTGCTTGTTGTCTTCTTCAGACTGGTGCTGGCCTTGGGTGTGGTTGTAGGCTTTTTGCTCGACGAGCTGAGTTTCTTGGTGCTTGACGACTTTGGGCTACTCGTTGCTTTCTTCACAATCTGCATCTTCTTGGTAGTGCTAGCTTTCTTGGTTGAAGTTGCTTTCTTAGTACTTGTCGTCTTTTTCGTGCTCGTCTTCTTTGCGCTCGATGTCTTCTTGCTTGAGACTGCGCGTTCCTCCAAGTCACGCTTTTTCATGCCTCCGCTAGCTGTTGCAGAGCTCGACGACAAGTCGGCAAATCCGGTGGATGATGCTGTGCTGCTGCCGCTCATCGCTGTCGTGTTTGAGAACAAAGTTCCATTGGTAGAGGTCGTAGCATTGGGCGAGGGATGATGCGTTGGATGTTCGCTGGCACTTGACAGTGATGCCGAAGCCATGACTGAGGACGTAGACGAAGCAGCTGTTGACATTGGAGTCGTTTCCGATGTGGAGACCTCTACTGCCGAAGTTGAGAACGACACGATTGTCGAGTTCGAAACAGTCTCCGACATTGACACAAACGCTACGGCTGAAGACGAGGACAATGTGCTCGTCGAGTTTGAGCCGGTCGGCACCACTGACGCAGAGGTCATGACCGAAGACGATGACAAGCTAATACTCGAGCTCGAAGCGGTTTTCGATGCAGAGGAGGATCCCGAAGCTGTACCCATGATGGCGTTTGCGCGTAGACTTCCCTCGATCGAACTACTGGAGCTGGACATGGAGTTCATACTTGAAGAGCTCACCGGGCCACTAGACAACAAAGACGAACTGGAACGAATACTGCTTGATGACGCCGATGTCGAACTTCCAATGCTGCTCGAAGACGATGCCGAGCTTGAGCGGACACTGCTTATCGAACTTGGTGTCGGCGATGCTGACAGGCTCTTTGAAGTCGAGCTCAATCGCGTTGAGGTCGAGGATGGTGAAGCTGAAGAGCTACCAACAGTTCTACTGCTGCTGCTGATCCTGGTAGAACTGCTACTGGACTTGATAGAGCTGCTGCTGGATTTGAGAGAACTGCTGCTTTTCTTGCTGGATGTGCTTGTGCTCTTGCTGGTCTTGATTCTCGTATCCGAAGCGTTGAACGAGCTAGATGTCGTGGAAGTGACATTCTTGGTAACGTTCCTACTTGCCGTTAGTCGATCTGGTCACCCTTCCATCACGTACGTCCTAACATACTTAGTCGAGGTGACAGTCTTAGATACGGTCGCTGTGACGACATGTTTCGAGGGAGTCGGGGCCTTAATGGTTTTGTTTACGGTCTTTGTGGAGATTTTGAGGAGAGATTGGCAGTAAGGAGTGGCAACGGAAGGACTCAGTTTGGTGACCACAGACTGAACGCTCTTGACTGTACAGGTGTTGGCCGCACGTTCTTGGAAGTCCAGAGGTGAGCCGGCGACCATGCCGGCGGCCGCCAGAGGCATAAAGATATTCGACGCGCGCATCGCTCCTTACGCTTTGATCTTGATTTCTCGGGAGAATAAACGACTGTACGATTGGCAAGTTTGCGAGATGTGAGGCGTGGTTGGAACGAATGTGCGATAAACAAAAGGGCTACAGATCCTACTAGGCGGACCATCGTGCTGTTATATTTTGCAGCGAAGCCTCTGTGTCACCAGTATACGAGAAACCATTTTCACCGTTGCCGGCAGAGCGATGTACCGTACGCTATCAATAAAGGCAGAGTGTCTCAGGAAGGCCATGTGGGTTGATGCAGTGAATTGGGAGGAAGACCGTTGGAAGTCGGATCAAAGACCGTTGCAATGTCCAGCCCTGCGCCCATACAAGTTTAGCTCTTTCCGTATCGGGTAATTGTTTATCGTTTCCACAAAAGATCCATTCGAGGTCGAGAACGTTGCATGCTCGGCTTGAAAGATGGATGGTTCTTGGTTGCGTCTCGTCGCCTTGCGTCTTTCCAAACACCAGCGACCAAGACGCAGTATTCATATCTTCCGTACGCACGATAGCTTGTGCCAAAACAAGAAAGTAGTATCAGCAAGGAGTGCAATAAGAATATGCGAGGGCACATTGCGGTGTACCTCGCTCATATTGATGCCTTACCCAGCCCTATCATCTTGATAGACCCGGGTTTGGCAGAGCTAGATCAACGGCTCATTCGGCATATTCATTGCTAGTTTGTCCAACAGCAGTTTGGCTTCGTGACTGACACAGAATGAGCCAGCCGTCTGGCCCTCAATACTCAGGTGGAGAATATTCTAAGTCAGCGACAATGAAGTCGCTGGCATCAGAGCTGGGCGAGTCATTCATGCCGCCGGCAACTGGTCCTGTGGGTGGGTTTCTTGACAGCTCAGTCAAGAACTCTTGCAAACTTTCAACGAGTGATCATCGAGTGTTCTCGTCGTGTCAGTTTGCCAGCTTCGAATGCAGTTTTTGTTGTGCGCTTGCTCAATCCCCCAAGAGAGCTGCGCAAGAACTGCCGACATGTTCAGCTGAGAGGTTTGCTGCAATTTGTGCACCCCAAGGATGCCACGCAACATAGAGCATGGAATTGTGCCTCGCCTCAATCAAGAGCCAATGTACCATAGTTCAACCCCGAGAACTCCAAATTTCTCGCCCTCATCACTCAAACGAGCATTTTCGAAAGTAGGACAAGGCGAACTGACACCCCTGGCCAGATTGTTGTCCAACCAAAGTCCGTAATGACCATCACCACCACCAACACTCAAGAAGCCTTGCTGACAAAAGATTGTGTAATCGTTTTCGCCGGTGTAAGGGAAAGCCTTGAACCGGATTCTGTCGGGTGTAGATGTACCACTTCTCGAGGAAGGGGTCAAAGAGGGCTTTTCTGTAGTAGCGATTGTTGTGCTACGCTGCATGTGTGTGGTGTCTGCTGACGGAGGCGGAGGCAACAACGATAGATCGGGCATCGAAGGTAAACGGGAAGCGCTCCACAAGAAACACTCGCCAGTGCCGTAGTAATGGGGATGGGGCTGAGGTGGGTCGGAAAGGTAGGCGCCGAAGATCTGTAGCACAGTGTCAGTATTGGTAAGATGACTTATGGATGCGTCGAGACTGACCCCTTGGCTGGCGTCTCTAACTACCAGAACAAAGCCACCTCTCTTTCCTCTGTAATCGTCGCTCAAGTTGTATAGACTGGCCAAGGATGTGCCGTTTTGCTCCAACGAGTAGATAAGCTTCCATTCATCAACAAGCTGGACTCGCGGCGGCATCAGCAAGCGAATCTCTTCTGCCAGGGCCTTTTCTAGCAAGCGACTGGGCAGCGGGGTGCCATCTCTGTAGCCCGTCAAGGTCAGAGGAGTCAGGGGCGGAGGCTGAAAAGGCGAGAGGCGGCGTTTAGGAGCGTCAAACAGGGCGGCAGAAGGGCTCATGGCGCCGTTGTAGTTGGCTGACAGGGCACGAGCGAGGGGTGTAGGAGCTTCGTCTGCGCTGAGACGGCGGAGGAGACCACTGAGGGTGTACGAGACGGGATATGCAATGTGGTGGAAGAAGCTGGATTCTTCGTTCTTGTCGCTGCCGCTGTCTCGACGCTGAGCGTCGTCGTTGTCGTCTGAAGATAGGGTAGTGTCGCGTGTATCGATGGCCGAGGAGGAGGATTCGCCTAGGGAGGGAGAGCGCGTGCGAGTGGGAGGAGAAGGAGACTTGGATGAATGTCGCATGACAGTGGAGAAAAGCGAAGCCTTCCTTAGTCAGTTTCACAAATTCGACAGTCGTTGAACGCTGCTTTTTATTAATTTCGTTCTTGTTATGTCAGAGCAAAGCCGGTGACGTGCGTGCCTTCCTCAGTCATGACAGAACGCAAACACACCGCCGAAGACGCGCTCCTTCGCCTGACAAGTAAGGGCTTCCGTGCTTAAGTGCATTGGAACACGAATACGTCCACTTGTTCATGTGTTTGACATTTACGATGAAGCTCCCTCATATGAGAAGCCCGTAAAGACCATCTCTGGTCTACACGATCGACAAGAAGGTTGTCAATGCTTGTGCAAAATAGAAGTATTATCAGACGCGTACCTGAAGCAGCCACGTCTCCCCACGCCAAGCGCGAGCTATACAGCAACACGCTGGAACAACCATATCACCAAGCATCGTAACTTCCATGTATCTGAGTGAAGATGTTTGAACCTGGTGATGGACGGCGGTCAGTGTCGCCGCTGAGTACCGGACGCTCCTCGCCCGCCCTCCGTGCTCCTCGCCGCCTCGAGGACGGTATGTGCGTTTGCGTGCCTCCTGTCGCCGGACTATCGTCACTGACCCTGTCTCCAAGTAGCTGTCGCCCAAAAAGATAAAACAACTCGACGCTATGCAACTGCCATAGAACGTGCTCTTTCGTCTTTCGATAGTACTCAGCAGGAATGGGCCGACTACATTGCCTTTCTAGCCCGCCTGCAAAAGGCCCTCCACCCTCCTCCACCGAACCTTGAATATCTTCCTCACGCCCACAATGTTGCCCTGCGTTTGGCACAATGTCTCAACCCTGCTCTGCCCTCCGGTGTCCATCAAAAGGCTCTCGACGTCTATGCGACCATCTTCTCCTTCCTCCCTCCTCCCTCTCTTGGTCAAACGCTACACGTATACCTGCCTGGTTTGGTTCCTGTCTTGTCCTTCGCATCGTTATCCGTACGGCCCATATTCTACTCGGTCATCGAGGACCACATCTTGAAGCTAGACTCTGAACATATCCGTCCTGCTACAAAATCTCTGATCCTGTCATTGTTGCCTGGTATCGAAGATGAAACAAGCGAGGATTTCGACAGAGCTTTCCACATGCTTGACATCCTGCGAAAGTCTTCTTCTCGCGACATTGAAGATGGTTCTGATACAGAAGGAAAGGATGGCTACTTCTGGCAGTGCTTCTTCCTCGCTGTCATCACCAATCCGTCTCGCAGGCAAGGTGCTTTGGCCTTCCTGACCCGTAAACTTCCCAACTTCACCCCGTCGGAAAAGCCTTCAGATCCGAGTCAGACGGAGCAAAGTGCTTTACCTCTGGCTGCACAAGCTGCCATCAATCCCGAGCCCGGTCTACTAGTGCGCTGTTTCGCTGCTGGTCTCCAGGATTCGCAGATTCTTGTGCAGCGTGGTTTCCTCGATCTACTCGTCACCCACTTGCCTCTCAGTTCACCTGTCTTCCGCAATCATGTTCGATCAAAAGACATGGTACTGATCACTACTGCTGCTGCCAACTGTGTGTTGAGGAGAGACATGAGTCTGAACCGTAGATTGTGGTCGTGGTTTCTTGGCCCTGATTCGACAGCTTCAGAGCTCGAAGACGGTGCTCCTCTCTCGCCCACAGACTCCCGTGGTAACGTCTCGCAAAAACAAGCTCTGTATTTCCAGAAACATGGTGCAGCATCTCTAGAAAAGAGCATCATGAACATGCTTGCTCAACAAAGTCACAACCCGACAACCCGCGCGAAGCCCTTCCGCGTGTGCTTGTCCTTGATGGACCGTTGGGAGGTTGGCGGCTTGATCGTTCCAAAGGTTTTACTGCCTGCTCTCAGAAATGCATTTGAGTATAGTCATACTAGTTCACCAGCGCAACTTGAAGAGGTCGTTCGCAGTGCCAGCCTTTTCTTCGATGGCGTTGAGAGCAGTCTAATATGGTCGCGCCTGGTCAGTGTGCTGCTTTCATCCTTTGACTTGCGTCGTTCTGCGGAGAGGGAGTCGTCACATGGTCTCGAATTTTTACACTTCGTCATGGATCGCTTCGACGTGCGTGACGAAGAAATGCTTCTGAAGCATATTCCAAACACTGTCCTTATTCTTTTTGCCCGCCTTGCTATTGTCTTGAGCGAGAAGCAGAATGAATCAGAACGCTTCATGGCTCTTGTGCTGAGCTTCGCACAACGGCTGTTACGTCTCCTGCCCCCACGTGCTTTCGGACAAGAGAGGAATGATGGTCTCTCTCAATCTTCTTGGCAATCTAAGAGTTGCTCCTCGGTCGTCAAGTCACTCACGCAGCAGTACACAAGAGATGACTTTGAAGACATCACCATCGATACCGAGAAGCTCGATCGCCGATGTACTGCTGAATACATACTGCAGAGCGTCATCAAGGTTTTGAGGCTAATCTTGACATCAAATACCTTGATGAATCAGCTGGGTCTTATCACAGATTGTTTCGTCAGCATTATCACAAAGACGCCGAACTCTCAGGCCTTCCGCGATGCGGACATACACGACACATTCAAACACGCGCTTGACAAAGATAGCCTGCTACAAGACTCCGCGACCGAGCAGTCATCATTTTTGGTCATCAGCTCTATAATGTCAGTAATAGTCGCCAGTGTTTCTGGGGGTCAGTCGCAGTACTTCAGTCATGGACAAATCATGGAGTTACAAACCAATGTTCTCAACGGTATCTGGCATCATCTATCGCCGTTCAGACCCAAGTACCACGTTGAGGCAGTAAGGTTGATCTGGCAGTTGGAGAATCTGACCAAAGCCGAACACCAAGTTGAAGCCCGTTTAGCCTTGCTTGTTGGTGACCAATCCGAGATCGATGGCCCAGAAATAGCTTCCAGATTCACTGTCCTTTGGGAGCACACCATGCAGAGCTTCAACCCAAGATCAGAAGGCCCTGGAAGGCCCTTGTCTCGTAGACCTAGCGTCATGCCTACGTCTGGCGAGCTTGGTGGCGAGGTCGACCCAGAGAGGGTCTTGACGAGGCCTTTGCTATTGCTCTTAGACTCGCTGAACGTTGAGGGCACAGGTGCGGCTGATGTTGTCCGTTCGTGGCTGCAAAGTCTTTCGAGTCTCGATAGAGTATTTTACATCATATGTTCTAAGTTACAGAACGACATGAATAATTTCGCTTACGAAGCAGGCAAGAAAGAAGCTCGGCATCGGACACGAAGGAACGCAGAGCAAAGCCTGAATGGTGTCTACTTCTGCTTCCAGCACTTGAGAAATCTCCTGCGCAACCCCAACGAGCACATGTGGCTCACGCTCTCAAATCTTCAATTTGGCTTTTCGAGCAACTCAAAGAGTGATATCACAAAGACCGATGCCATAGAGTTTCTCTCAAGAATGTGCTTGAAGACACTTGCTCTACAAGGATGCACTGTTCCACCGTCTCTACAACATGCATCTTTGACTGTGCTTCAGACGCTGCTGACATGTCCCGATGCATCACTCATGAAGCAGATGGAGGTCGATGATGCACTGATCGCCACTCTGAGCAAAGCTCTGAAGGGTCCGATCGGAGCGCTACAGACTGTCTACCTCGAAACAATATCGAAAGCTCTCAAACTGCGAGCAGCGCCAATGCAGAGCACATTTGCTCCGCCTCGGAGTCCACTCGCCTCTCATAGGCCTTCACTTACCGTTGAGGTACCAGAGAATTTACCACAACGAGTAGTTTCTACGCCACCACCGGAGCTCTTGAGCTGCCTCCGGACCGGGCTGTCGTCACCTTCAAGTCGCTTGTTTCTCGAGCATTGGGTTGAATTTCTTGATCAAGTCTTGCCGCTGTATGCAGATGCAGTTTTTGCAAATTTGTTGCCGCTTGTTGAGTGTATCTGCAAGCAGGTTTCAGGTGCTTTCCGATATGTGAAGCATATCTCGCACTCCACACAGGAACGAATTGAGTCCGTGCCTATATCAACACTATCTTCACTGTTGCATGGGCTTGAGCTTGTTCTCGCTCATGTCCATCGCCAATTCCAGAGCGAAGAAATCGTCAGCCCCATACCAAAATCTCCGGAGCCGTCACAAGGCTTCTTCGGCAACATTTCCGGCGTCTTTGCACAAGATGGACAACACGCACCTCCGAGTAAGACCAGCCGCATCAACAGCAGACTTACCATGATATTGTCATTCCAAGACGCTATTCGGATCTGCTTCTCCATCTGGTCATGGGCGAGCAATGAAAGCGGTCGATCGGACGCTACATGTGCGGCAACCATTTCACTGAATGCACTCAAGTTGAGGAATCGCACAAGGAAGATCCTTGAAAACCTCTTCGCGGCGGAAGAGTTGGAGTGCCTTGAAACACTGGCTCTGATATGGTCTCGGCCCAAGCCATCCCAAGAAGCCGATTCTGCAGCAGTCTTTAGTCTGCTGCTGGTTCTGGACGGGTCGCGTCCTAAAAATACGGTACCTGTCATCATTAATGCGCTGTACAGTCGCACAAACATTGATGTGTTGGACACTGGACGTAGGTCAAGCTTAACATCTGATCTGTCTACAACAGAAGTGGCCGCTTTCCTGCTTGGTTATGCACGCGCAATCGAGGACGACGCGACCGATGAGATCTGGAGCGAGTGTACGATCTTCCTGAGAGATGTGCTCTCAAACCCGCTGCCTCACAGGCAGATACTGCCGTCTCTTCTGGAGTTCACGGTCTTGCTCGCTGAGAAGATTGACAACACCAACTTTGGTGAACTGCGTAAGATGCGTCGCGAATTAGGTGATATATTCCTCCGGTTGTTGACCGCCACATTCACTGCACGACCGCTTGGCACCATTTTGGAGACTCCAGCGTCTGGGTCGCAGCTTTCTAGTGGCGTGAGTGATCTTGTTCAAAGTCTTCTGTATGTTATGCCCAAGCTCTCGGTCGTTCTCCAGAGTAACGACAGAGTTTCGACTGCTGTCAACACCATTTCGGGCAATGTCATGACACCAGCCTCACATGCAAAAGCGTTCCCTGAGAACATTAATAAAGATCTGCTGAGGCTTTTCGAACACATCGCTCAGCAGGGACCAAACTCGAAGCACTGGAAAAAGGACATTGCAGATGCCTTCAACAACTCCCGACTATTAATGTGCTCTGCAGATCTGATGCACGACGGATGGTACCCTGTGTTGCGCAAGTGGGCGCTCAGTGACAAAGACCGTCTGCCTGAGCTTCTGTCCAAGATCACCGCTCCTTCTACAGCTGGCATCATGTTCGGCGTAGGCGCCAACGCAGCACGTCTTGAAGCCGATCGAAGGACGCAGCTTACTCTGCGAAAAACAATGCTCCTCATGCTTGCCTGCGAACAAGACACCTTCGTGGGTAATCTAACACAAATCTTGGACAAGCTCGTCGATCTGTGCACCGCCGATTCCTCTTCCTCGCCATCATCAACCACTAGAGCAGAAGTCTTCATGGTCTTCCGGGCGATGGTGCTCTCCTTCTCCCCCATACACTTATCCGCCGTCTGGCCTGTCCTCAACTCTAATTTGCAAAAGGCAATCACGACATGCCTACCCGGCGGCCACGATCAAGAGATCTACAGCAATCTTTCGTTGTTGCAAGCCTGCAAACTCCTCGATCTACTCACTACTCTATCACCCGACGAGTTTCAACTGCATGAATGGCTCTACATCACCGACACCATCGACGCCGTATACCGACCCGTGGACCTCAATCCCGTCGCTCTAACAGACGAAGCAGCCGAAGCCCTAGGTATGGAGAACTCTGAACATTCCGCCTTCACGCCACCGACTATTTCCAACAACACACCTGGCGAAGCGGGTGCTAGAAAACCGTTCTTGGGTAATTCGGTCATGGACGGGGCAGACACGAAAGCAATGGCCAAAGACGACTTTTTGCGAAGTGTGTTGCAGCCCTTCTTTAGCCAGTTGAGTATGTTTTCGTACGAGGCCACGTATAGTATGGGCGTGCCGGATACAGAGGTTTGCAGGCGGGGGTTGCTGGAGGATGTTTTGGATGAGAGTACCATGGCTTGAAAGAGATGGGACTTTTGGGCAGAACAAAACAGATCTCAACAATAAAACACTTTTCTGTCATCACTTTATCAGAGCTCGGTGGTTGTGGTTGTTCTGCTGGCTGTGTAATTTGACTCATCCGGACTCCTTTGATGACAATTGGTCTCCATTCTGCTTAGGATCGCTATTGTGTAGGAGGTAATTATCACAAGCATGAGAAACCTCAGACGGCAGGAGTTTATCACAAACGGGTTGCGAGGGAAATCAACTTCTCCGAAAATAACGAGAGATTCGTCCGGCCTCACTTGATGACGAGTCATTGCCGTCCAGATACGAACCTCGACAGTCCTCGACAAAACCAGCTGAGTGCATCAACCAGTTGGCTCTGGAGATGTGCAAGCTCATTACATGTCATGGTATGGTTGTGGTTCTTGCCGTTGTACATCAAGGGTAGTTGAGGATTTGCGAGCGTGCGAGATGTGTGTGCACTGCAGCGTTCCTTCCAGAATATGGTGGTTTGATGGACAATGTATAACAGCCTCGATGGGTTTTCTTTTTATCGTTCGGTCTACTTGTAATAGGGCCTAATCATTTGAAGGGTTTCCCCTGGTTTGTGATTCTATATGGCAATGGTCATGACGATATGCCTACTGGTGTGTCGAATGTAGGTTGTTTCTTTGATGGGGAGCAGGCAAAACACAGAATCATCTTCCACAACATCTTATGGCAGCCAGGACACCTGACATTCATGAAGATGATACACGAACATCACGGCCGTCCTTCCTCGTTTGAGTTGACATCTCCAAGGGCCTGTGAAGTGGAGCAAAGAGATGATCAGTCCGACAGCAGGGTCGTACCAGCCGCATTCAAAATTCTTGCCAAAATTTCGAACTTCTCCAGATCTGAAGCCCGACAACTCGGGACGTCGTCATTCAGCTGGTCCTGCTGCATGAGTAACACCTCTGATGGCTTCTGCACGCCATGGCAATTATTTGTATTGTTAGGCGAGAGGTCTTCGGTACAAATTCGGGTTGAGGTTCAGGAGCAGGAAGAGCTAGTAATCACTATCCAACAGTAGTCGGTAGCTAGCTTAGGGCCGTTTGTGGTAAGTTTGCGCGCGGTGGTGACTCGCAAAAGTCTTGCTCATCTCGCGATGTGGTGATTAGTGCAGGCTTGGTAGTATTGTCAATGTTGTAGTGAGGATATTTGCTCTTCGAGATCATTGTTGCGATTGGCATTCGGCAAGTAGACTAATATGTCACTGGGATTGCGTGGCACAACCTCACCTATGAGCGAATGCAATCACTGAACCTGGCTGTGGAGAATTGAATGAACCATAACAGGGTCACGTATACCTTTGGCGGATGGCTGAAGCTCTGAGCATGCTCACATGCCACACAATGATGCCAGGTGGTGGATTCACGGTCCTCGGCATTCGGCATACAATAATCATTCATCTGAATCTGATTGCAAAGGGTGAGGCGTCGAACGAGTCCTCGGATGCAAAATTCCAGCAGCGACTAATCAGATGCAACGATCAGTTCATGATCTCGTCTGCCCTGTTTAGGGCTTCCGATATCCACGTTCATCGAGATCAGCAAGGGTAGCTGAGAACGTTGGGCTCGATATGCTTCTGGAATCGAACAAGAGTCGAGGATTCGGCTTCCGAGCCAATCAGAATCCGGGACCGACCGAGCGAGTTGTATCTTGTAGTAGTTGTCATTCTTTGCTCGTGGACGAATGACCTTGTGGAACCCGGTACCGGCGGGTGTCATAAGTCACCGCCGCTCACGAACCGGGAGTCGGTATGAAGACTGGAAAGCCGGCATCAAGGGGTGGGTGGGTTTTGAAAATTGCCACACGCTATAACAGATTGGAAGAATCCCTCTCGGAGACGGATACGACGGAGGAAATCAGGGTCCGATATGGCTGCCTTGTACCTCTCGGATGTTAGCTGATCATTTGACACTGACGAAGAAGGATCGAATTAACGGGCAGTGCGTTCTTCCACAGGTCTTCGAACGCCCCTGATTTTCATCTCTCGGACTCTGGCACAAGGGTATTGCGGGTGCGGATGTTCGTCATTTTTGATAGAAAGTGCTGTCGGAGGTAAAAGCAGGCCGGGGCCCGAGACAGCAACCTCGGACGGAATGCGAGCTGCCCGTATGCAGAGACATGGTGGCTTGCGTTTTTGACAAGCACGCTATGAAAGGTTCCTCGGGTGTGGAATATGCAAAGGAAGCTGTAGCCGAGTATGGAATCAAACGCAACCGTTCCTCCTCCACCACGACAGCATGCATGGATACGAGATCGGCGAGTCTTTGCCAGACCCAAGGGATGCTTGAGTTCTAGATTGTAAGCTGAGATGGACCCAAGGCTTGGATGCGATGCACGACGATACAGAAATCGCATCATGCGCAGAAGCACAGGTACAGACAAGTCATTGTTAGGGCTGGCGGTGCTTGGCAATGCCATGGAAGCAGCGTCTGACAAGCCAAACATCCTCTAGAACTTGAAGGATGCTGATGAGCCACGAAGATGACAAGACAGGCATATTGCCTGTACCTTGTATGTACAAACCTTGCTGCCTGTTGTCGCGACCGGCGAGCGTGTTCTTCACCGGTCCCGCTATTGGACAACGCCTATTGCTGTTGGATGGAAAAAGCTCTCTCCTCCAAGAAGTAGGATCTGATATTTGAATATCGTGAACGATTGCCTCGGAGGGACGATGGGCCTGCGATCGAAGGTCGAGAGGTCAGCTATGTACCTACCAAGGTGACCAAGCTTTGACCGTCGTTAGCCTGCCGTTGCATGACTCGGCGGGGTTTGGAGGTCTCGCATCTTGATGTTCCCGGTCCCGATTGATCGGCCGAATTTGTCCTTGAGCTTGTTTCCGTTTTCCATCATGATCTCGAGAGGTCTGACCAAGCAATCCGCGCCAATCTAAATTCTGCCTCCGCGGACTGAAACAGTTTGACAATTAGTCAGGCCATACAATTTTAACAGGCGTTTACAATGTGGCCTCCAATGGGATAGCGTCATCATGTATTCCTGCCAACGCTTGGTGGCCCATCCTACTCATACATATATTTGATGCGTTCCCACGTCACGTAGAGGGAACCCGCGTTTTATGTCAAGCTCCGACCATATCTGACCAACAGTGAATATATCTAGAAGCCATTCCTTGGCTCCACTCGTGTCTCATCCCAACCCAATCGTCATCGCTTTCTCAATCGACCCTCACCATAGCAACTGGTTCAATACACCATGCCACCATCAGCTGTCCGCAGGACATCCTCTTCGGATTCCACAGATAGCATCAGAAAGCGCGTCGGCAAGGCTTGTGATAGATGTCGTTTGAAGAAGTCAAAGTGCGATGGCAGCCATCCATGCACAAGGTGCAAGGCCGACAATGCTATCTGTGTCTTCGGCGAGAGAAAGAAGTCTCACGACAAGATCTACCCCAAAGGGTATGCATCTCGCCTTCCCACCTTATCACACAAGCTGACTCCTGTGAAGCTACGTAGAGATGCTTGAGCAACAACAAACACAACTGGTCGCTGGTCTCCAAGAAACATATCGTCGCCTAGTAGATGCAAATGTCTGGCCTGGAAAACCTCTTTCTGAAGCTAGCGGACAACCTCTTACTCATGATATTCTTGCAAGACTGGACCTTCTGGAGCCCAAGAATGACGGCAGTGGAGAGCACGAACAGTTCGAAGAGGACTGCCAGAAACTACAACAAAGACTCATCTCGGAAGGTGCTTCATTCAGTGCCAGGAGGAGTTCTGTCAGCTCAGAATCGGATCACGGTCTTCCTCGCAAGCACGCTCGCACATCCTCCCACTCAAGCGTTCGCAGCACACCGATACCGACAAACACTGCGCCAATCTTTGACGACAAATTTACCTTCCACCAAAGTGCTTCGCCAACACCAGTATCTCACAGCCCGGTTCCCAAGTTCTCACAAATGAGATCGCCGATCAAACCTTCACCACTGCATAATGAAGCTATCAACAACGACGATTTCCTGATGCCATCCTGGACAGACCAATATACGATGCAAGGTTTATCAGCTGCCGACCTTATGCGATCACAGTCTGCCATACAAGCGCCAGTAATGCAGGATGGCTTTCAAGCCGCAATCGCTTATGGCAACGCGTTTGAACCTCAACCAGAATACGACAACATGATGCCTTTCGGCAGTCCGACATACGCTACCCCGGCACAAGGATTTGGAGCCTTCACAGGCCAGGATTGGATGAACGAGCCCATGGAGGTTGACTTCAGCAAATTCGTCCAAGTGTCGACGTGATCTGCACGTCAGCATTGTACTTTTACTATTCTAATTATCGCCTCTTTCCGGATTAGTCACAAATGTGCGGCTCAATCGCAAAAGAGGTTTACGGTCGAGATGTCCTCCGGGGTATCTCGCAGGTCACGATCAACATGTCATGCAATTTACGCACGCGAGATTTTTCTGCGGTGTTGGAACCGACAAGGATGGCGTATGGGGCTGCGAACAATAGCGGGTGACGGCGCACACCAGGAGCTCATGGACTTTGGTCATCGGCAAAAAATGATTGGAGCAACGGATGCGGGATAGATATCTAGACGATCGTTTCATGATACATAGGTCACAGAATGCGATGTAATGCCTACATTTGTACACCAAGAGCATCCCTTCATACGCAAGAATGACCATGTGTCGTCCGGCGGACCTTTTTCCGCCCTTCTTTTCAAATCGTGAGTTCCGGAGTAACACCCCGTGCTTGGTCAGACGGCTTGCGATTGATGATTGCCATCACTTCAGGAGTGTCCTCACTGCTGGGAGGTGTAGGAAATCCACATCGAGGAGAGGGCGGCAACCACAATCAAAACAATATGGTGGCTGCAGCGACAGCGGCCATCAACAGGAAAATTGCTCCTCGGAGCTGTAATCATGATTTTTCGACTTGCGCCGGAGTTAACTTACTCCCATGGCCAATAAATCCGTTTCATTGTAGATCGATGATCAATCCTATGTCCATCCTTCGTTATCGCGTTGCTTTGCATCCACTGATCATGGGTTCATCGTGTTATCGCGGTCGAGAACCTTGAGCCGTCTCTTGCCTCTTTGACTGACAGCCATGGCCAAACATTGAATTAAGCGCTCGAGTGCCTCGTTTGCTACCGCAGGACGAGTCCTTGTACGCGTGTAGTCAACGCGGGCTTGTTGCCGAGAAGAGCGGAGTTTTGCCAATGCTTGCACTGAGCAAACAAAAAGCCATGCCGAGATTATCGCGAACGCGTATCCGTATCGCTGCTGGTGAGCCACAATTCCTAATCCACGTCCTGCGTGCCAGCCACTCTCGGCGACAAGTCTATCGCACAGAACCCGGCAGCGTTCGTCGGTGTACAAGAAGAGCTTAGAGCAATCGTTCTCGTCGCCGTGACTTCGGCCGCTTGGCCTGTCCAAATGCTGCGACAGAAGCATGCATGCTTCGCGAACGTCCAAGGCTCTCACGTGGGGATGGATGCGACATGCAAAATTAGGCTAAACGGTGGCTTGAAATACCCCTCCACCCCACCAGAAGCCCACCCCCGCCTAATAGCTGTCCAGGCTGTGTGATGACACTGATGAGGCAGAAGAATCCTGTTTAACCGTGATCGCAAGGTATTTCCACGTGTCGTCTCAAAACTTCTTCACTTTTCTTCCATCACTACTCACTCGACATCATCATCATCAACAACACAGCACAACATGTCAGCCGAAGACGCATTCACATTCTTGCCTCAGGGCGCCATCATCCAGGAGTTCCGCGTTGCGGGGCACAACATCGTCCAAGGTTTCCCTACCGCGGAGCCCTACAAGACCAAGAACTCTGCTTACTTTGGCGAGACGATTGGTCGCGTCGCCAACCGCATCAAGGACGCCAAAATCCAGAACTTGAACGGCAAATCCTACAAACTCACAGCGAACAACGGACCTAATGCTCTTCACGGAGGCCCAGCTGGCTGGGGAAAGAGAACGTTTGATGGACCTACCCCTGTCAGCAGAAACGGCACAGAGGCTGTTCAGTTCAAGTATCTGAGCAAGGATGGCGAGGAGGGTTACCCTGGAACCGTAGAGCTCCGCGTCTGGTACATCGCAAGCAAGAAGAGCGATGGTGGTGTGGAAAAGACCCAGCTCGAAATCGAGTATGAGGTTGAGCTCGTTGGAGATGAGGTCGACGAAACTCTAGTCTCGGTGACCAACCACAGGTAAGTTGTTCGCGCGGGGGTTCGCCATACGCGGTCAGCTGACGAAGCGCTACAGTTACTTCAACATCTCTGGAAAGGACACCATCGAGGGCACAGAAGCGACCTTGATGACTGATCAGCACATGATTGTCGACGACACAGACATTCCCACTGGCGAGATCAAGTCATTCCCCGGCGTTGAAGCAAAGAAGGCCTTCACGCTGGGACCCGTAGAGCCCGACATCGACCACTGCTTTGTCATCAACACCGATGCTTCAAGCGTACCTTTGGACACAAGATCGGGAGAGATGCGCACACTGTGCGCATTCTTCCACCCTGAGACAAAACTCCACTTTGAGGTGCTCAGCACAGAGCCTGCTTTCCAATTCTACACTGGCAAGTACATCGACATCCCTGCTGTGGACGGCGCACCGGCACGCGGCGCTCGTGCCGGTTTCTGCGTCGAGCCCAGCCGTTACATTGATGCTGGAAACAACGACGACTGGAAGAAGATGGTTCTCCTGAAGAAGGGTCAAACCTACGGAAGCAAGATTATCTACCGTGGATGGAAAGAGTGAACGCTGTCGTCAGACGCAATTTGTCATTACATACCTAGCAACCGTATGGGTTGTTGAGGAAGCCATGACTGTCATGTACATCATAGATACATCTCATGAACAATTCACGAACTTTTTGTTTCTATACTAGTCCCAAGACCTTGCGAGTATGTGTCAGAGTGTACCCATGAGAACAGTGCGCAAAAGGCTCGACAGATGCAACTAATTCATCATTGAAGCATATAGCTTGTTCGCCGAAAAGTTGTATTATACCTGATTGAGGTGTCGACGTGTTCATGTACTGAACATATCGAGTCGGCTGAACTTGCACCAGTACCGATCCCTTTACCTGTTCCTTGCAGAATCCAGAGAAGCGGTCTCAAGCCACCCGTGGTAGCGAATTCCGATCCCACGATGGCGGTAATGCTACTGACAACAGTTGACTGCCGTATGTCAGCTTGACCGTTGCCGACAGCAAGTAGTGATTGACTTTCTTTTTTCCGTTACAAGGAGGCTCCGATCAGAGTCGCGATGAGATGTAACATGCATCCTTTGATCTGTGTGTGTGTGTGTGTGTGTGTGTGTGTGGATACCATAACAATGAGCCGAGGACCAGCCCTCGTCCAATGCGCTGGTCTCGCTGAACGAAAACTCTAAACTTTTTCTAATAGTCGGACGCCACTTACAACGATTTCTTTTAAGCATACCGTCGGCTGGCTTCCAACAACAGCCTCAGGAAGCGAAAAAGAATGCAGGTTTGAATTTTCCTTCACTTAAGCTTGACTCATACAACACCACAGTTTTTTTCATGAGCGGTGACGTTGGCGTAGTTACCTGCAAGCAAAACATTGAAGCCCCATACCAATACCTCGACCAATCGAAGATTCGAAGCTTAGAACCTCCACAGATCAAGCCATGTAAGTTTATAAAGGAAATAGGGCAAATTCCGGCCTAGTGATCACTTCGTCGTTGCATCATATTTCCTAGCAGAACGCTTATCGTGATACATGTGCAACATGTCTATCAACTGTAGTGCTCGGATTCACGGATGCACTTTGGTCCGGGCGGACAAGCTGTGCGTATTCCAATGATTAGTATTCTGAGTTTTTGGTACCTTGTTGACAGCCAAGGCTCTTGCGCGTGGAGACTATCGACTGTGGGTTGCAGATCGCAAGCTCTGGAGCCCTGGACTATCGTATACCAGCATCAGTAGACATCATTGATGGTAACCTTTTCCTCGTGTCCACGTCCATCAATACCAGAGAGTTCGCAAGAGCCTCCAAACAATACGATGTGCCAGTCCTTCCAACGCCATAATCTCAAACTCACTTTCACTGCGTACGCGCAAGCAAGAAGGAGCCTCTGCATGCAAAATATCGAGATGTCGAGGAGTGCGACTGACATCATAGATCCCTGAGATGGTCCGCGGACGCTAAGAAAAGGGAGATCGTCATGATCAGTCTCGGTTCTCGCCTCGGCTTGCTTCTGCTGGGACCATTACACATGGCAGCAAAACCTCGACATGAGCAGCAAAAACTCCACACCTGTAATGACCTTTTGGGTTACTGCAGGCTGGCCGCGTGGTCTCCTCTCCTTTCTTGTGATCCCAGGTTTCCATCACCCCAACCATGTCGATCTCTCGCTTCTCGCTACTTGTATACCATTTTGTAGCTTCACCGGCTGCTGAGACAGATTTATGGCATCACAAATGGATCCTTTTGGACAGTTTGTGATGTTCTTCGATCTCGAGACAACCGTGCCTCTGCGTTACGAATCAGGGGAATGCAGTAGGGATAGCGAAAAAACCTTCCATGCCTTCTTTTTTTTTGTCGTACCGACACGCCGAAGGAGAGCCTTTTGCGCTATTGCAGAAACAGGTAAATGGGTTTCCGAGTGACAAGAGCAAGACCTGCACACAACAGACTGCCTGCCTATTCCTTCCACAAACGTGTGTCTCTCCAGAACTATAAGCGTTACTGATGCTCTCCATTGCAACGGGCGCCAGCCACTGCCTGTGTGTGTTGTTCTTTGTCTACGCTTGTTTATCCAAAAATGCACTAAGGTATTATAGCGTTTTAGTGAAGGTCTCAGATTGCGCAACGGAGAAAGCTCCAAATGGGCCCCATGGGTCAGTGTCTAGCGAAACTTCTCAATTGGGGTGGGGCCCGAGGGGAAGAACCAAGCTCCCGCAGAGCACACATGGCCAACCTTATCGTCATGCCCCCCTGTCCACGGCGAACCTGTTCTCATACTGCGCGGCGACTTGTCCTCGTGCTGCGATTTCATCTGTGCAACATGTGATTGGTAACCCTGGCACTTGAGTAGCTCCTGGTTATTCCCTCCAGTCAAGCGGCTCCCGAGGAGCAGAACACAGAAAACAAAACATCTATACCTATCATACCACCTCTCCACCATTCATCTCGCGAAAGCTAACATGCATTCGTAACCAACCCCCCCTCAACACCTCGATATACCGCGCATACCAGAGCTAGTTCAGCATACGTACGTACGCATCTCAAAACCCTCCGCAGAAGTGACACACCCAACCTCCTCGATTTCTCACAATAAAGCTTCACGGTACCTTCCAGCGCTGCAGAGCATGTTGAGAGAAAAAGCCTGTCAAAGACAACCCAAAAATCTGTTCCCCAATGCCCCTCGGACGATCTCCTTCTCTGACGATCATTCGCGTCCCTTTCCGAAAAACGTGTCCCACATGGTTTTATTAGCACTCTTCCGAATGTAACAAAACTTGCAAGTCGGGCCTCTCCGGGCCCATGCGTTGCTCAAGATTCAGGGAGGGTTTGACTCTTGTCTGACAAGCAACACTGGTGACTATGACGCCCTTCACTAAAGCCAAACCTGAGAAACCTTATCATACCAAAGCATGCCAGTCCCAAACTTCCGGACCCAGCTTTTACCAGAGCCGGCAGATGCTGTATCACTACCATTGCCGAAACAAGTTTGCACCTTGTCAGGACACAGTTTCTGAGATGCTCATATTCACGTGGAAGATGCTGTCTACAGATGCTGTCTACAGATGCTATACCATAATCTTGCTTCGTCATTGTTGAGCTCGTTCGTGATCTCATGATACGCCATGCCATGTTCCTTGTCAATCCTCTATCATGTATTGTATAGCCATGCAGTCGTCAAAAAATAGAGATGAAGATATTCCATTGTGCGACCTGACCATGGTTCTGCAGAATACGCGTCCTGGTTCTCAATCACGGGAATAGAGGCTGTCCGCAAGCCAATTGTCCGACTCAGTGTCTCTCTCCCTGTGCTGTCTCTCTGTGTGACGGCTGCGCTGGCTGAGAGAACGAATTATCTCGCCACCTTTCAACCAGATGTGTCTCAAGCGTTCGGCAACACGCTTCACACGAAACTCGACTCGGCCCATACCGGCCATGCCATCGTAGTTCTGAGGCGCGACAGGTTCGGTGAAGCGGTCATCAAAGAGTGAGCCGTTAGTACGAGCATTCGAAGGTCGACCGTACTGGTCTAGGGACCGGCCTCGATGGGTGTCCAGCGACTGTGAGTAGGCCGTAGAGACATGTCCGGTTGGCACTTTCGACGACTTGTCTCGGAAAGATGTGATTTGCTTGCGGAAGGAACTGCGTTGCTCACCATCATGCTCTTCCTCTGTAGAATCTGAGAAGAAAGACCGTACGTCTTCTATGTTCCCGTGTGGCGACTGCAAGCTTGTGGATGGGTACCTGTCGCCAGGGCTGGCTCTTCCGGCAAGGGCTCCTTCCCGACAGATGATGCCAGACTGTGCACGCGTGCTCAATCCAATACGGCGAGACAAGGATCCGATCAGTGATTTCTTTGACGACTTCCGATCGTGGAGAGTCAAGACAGTGGGGGTGATAGTATCGCTGTGCGAGACCATGGGTGACGATGGAAGAGTACTGTTCGGATCGAGAGTTTCTTCAGATCCGTTCTTAGTCTTGACGGAATCTCTGCTCTTCGTGTGAACGAGCTTGGGAGGAGACGAGTGGCGACGGAGCACTGGTGTATGGAAGTCAATCTTGATGCCAGGACTGTTGCCGCACCAAGGGTAGTTCTCGTCATGGTTCCAAGGTCGCAAGTTTTGTCCTGATATCACGAGAGAATGTCTGGAGGCGACCCCAGGATTGAAGTCCTCTTCTTTACTCTTGATCACGCTGAGTGATTTTCCACGAAGTAGAGCAGGCTTTGGAGGTTCAAGCTCTGAATTGCTTGTTAGCCCCTCAGTGATGAGTGTAGTGTTGCGGTCAAGTCCGGAGTCGCTCAATGAATACTTCTCAGTATCCTCCGGTAATGGTGGTAGCTCTTTCATCAAGCGTCCGCTCTTCTGAACTTCAAGAAAAGCAGAGTCGTGAGTACCATTCGTCGCGATGTTGTCTGCGATAGCAGCTAGCTGATGGAGGCCTGTTGAGGATCTCAAGAGTTGACCAGCTTCACCTTCGGATTGGCCAAGGTGATGGATTCTATCGATTGCGTCGTTCACTGCAGTCTGGTCTACAGGAGCACAGTCGATATGCAGATGCTTGATGGTAGGCAGTAGTGTTGATAGTCGTTCTGACAGAGCGGTTACGGAAGGCACAGGAAGACGGTTGACCTCCGAAGCCATGCCCAACATCTGCTGTGTCGAGATTGGTCTGACAGAAGGGGCGAAAGACTTGGTGGACACAATGTCTGCCTCATTCTGCTTCTTCTCAGGCAATATCTGCAATGGACTCTGCGTATCAAGAGCTCCGGTGATGGAGTCTTCGAGCAGCTCAGAGTCTTCAGGGTCACTGAAGGAACTGGTGTATCTCTCGCGTATCTGGTCAGTTGACGCTGGATGCAGAAGTAATGAGCGGCGCGGTCCTGATCTTCTCTCGCCTTTGACTCCAGCCAAAGACTTGGACGAACGAGATATGTGCGTTTCAAGTTCTTCGTTCAGCTTGTCAAAAAGATCCATCCGGCTGAAGTTGAGGGAAGGAATCTCTCTCAGCTCTGAAAGAGACATTCTTGGGGGACGAGGTGACAGGTAGCTTTGTTGAGGTATATCCTCTGATCGTCGTATAGCATCTCGGGAAGGTTTGAGTCGCAATGACGGCGTATTGGACAGTCTCAAGCCGGTGTACGAAGACTTTGTGTTTCTGGTGCTTATGTCCTCTTTGGAGTCTTCATTGAGATCGGGTAAATAGCCAGGGCGCACCTTGAACATTGCTGTTCCGAGATCAGTCGTGGAGTCGGTAGACGATCTGTTGGGATCAGGTTGCGTGGTGGTCCACATCGATCGCTTGCGAGGAAAAGAGCGACGAATGAACGAAGAAAGATCTGTTCCCTCAGGACCCGTGGCCACAGGTAGGAAGCTTTCCATCCTTCTGATACGAAGTGGAGCTACCTTCTCGACACTTGACAGCGAAGCGCTCTGCAAGCTGTTGTCCTTAGCAGAGCGAGTCTTCTTGAGTTCCATCGATGTTCGAACAGGAGTATCAGACAGATTGCTAAGGTTGACCAACTGAGCTTTGCCGTGATCGGAGGAGCGTGGTATAGAAAACTTGATAGCGACGTCTGTGATATGGTTCGACGATGGGCTGGCATCCAGAGTCTGACAAGGTCCTGTTGGCAAAGATATGCCCGAAGTCATCTCGCTCGTGTCGAAAGTTTGTCTCGATAAACGATCAGACAGTGGAGCTTCTCTGCTCCTCGATTGAGGGCCCAGGATATTCGGCTGCTCTTGGATGGTGGTAATTTGCAGGGTCTGAGTGGCCATTGGACTGACGACTGAATCTCTGGCTACCCTTTCATCGGCACGTAGAGGACTGACACCACCACTCTGGAAGTCTCCATCGGACTGCCTCGTCCTGTCACCGTCTTTTGTTGCAAGCTGGTCAGTGGTATTGGACGAAGAAAGTGGCTCCGAAAGCACGATCTGCACACCTGATCCGGCGTTATTGGGTTCTGATGGAGAGCCAGATATTTGGTTGTCTGAGTAGTTGAGGAACAGTCCATGGCCGGGTCTATCACTACTGGTCGTCTTCTCCGAGTTGCCTCTTGAAGACCCGAGAAGCCTTTCTTCCACTCCCTGCTCTTTCTTCGCTTTAACCGTCTCTTCAGGAACAAGCGATGTCGTTGTGTTCTGCTCTGAAGAAGAAGGTGCCGTGTTAGCTTGAATCAGCTGTCTAGTGATCCTGGCAGGGACGTCAAGCTCGACAGGCTCGTGCATGGATGATCGTTTGCTGGCAGACAGCTCGGCAGGCTCTTGTTTCAAATTCTGGAATGGCTGCGGAACAACGAGCTTCGAGACGTCCTGCTGAGACTGACCTTGGCCGGACGGAAGATGTTCTTGACTTGCAGCACGGTCTTCAAGCAGATTTCTGATGCGCTGCACCAGTCCAGTACGTCTTGCAGTAGGTGTATTCGCTTCGAGTTCGATGGCAGCAGGTTGAGAAGCATCAAGCTCATACATAGTAGATTGCTCCGTATACCTGAGATAGCTCTGAACGCTCTTGTATTCTGAGTGTTCCTCGGGAAGCTCACTCAATGTGGGTTGACCAAGAGTTGGATCGATCGTGGCCTGGGGTGCAGTTGCGTCTCTTGGTGTGGGCGGGTTCAAGGAGAGTGGCGATGACGACTCTTGTCTCGAGAAAGATGGTGTAGTGTCCATTCTTGGAGTACCTACTCTTGCTGCTGATCCATACCCCAGCGAGGGTAAAGCGTGGATCACAGGACCGTACTGACCGTAGTAGTTGGGCTCCTGATAGTTGTGTTGTGTGGAAGGAGGCATCATCGGTGGCTGTTGGTTCGTGTATCTCGGTCCAGGAGGTACTACATAGGGATGATCGCCGTTGTACGTTGGCAAGTTAGGTCGATGCATGCCTCTGCCAGGCGCTGGTCCGTAGCTTCGACCCGATGCTGGACCTTGGTACGACTCCTGAGGTTGCGCGAGATGAGAATAGTACGCGGGATCAGTTGGAGCAAAGTAAGTCGGAGGATGGTCGTTCAAGAGTTTCGAATCATGCTCGAAGGGATGAGACTGGTTGTAAGAGGCTTGATATGTACCGCCAGTATAGTCGCTCAGGGCTGGGGAAGGAGTTCGGAAACCAGTGCGCTTGTGTCTTGGAGGATAAGCGAACGGAGGACGTGGAGGTTGGAATTGCGGACCCCTCTGGCTCCTCAGACTTGTCACAGACTTGGCTGGTTTGAGAGAGGGCGCATGTTGGGACTGGGTCAGAGAATACGAGCGTCCATCCTGAATATACGGAGGACCATACGGTGATGATATGGGGGGACCTCGAGTCATCGAAGGCGCTCTGTGCTCGTATGGTGGCATAGTTGCGAGCGTCTGAAGGCTGACCATGGAGCCGTGTCTTCCACCCGTGCCGTTTCCTGTGCCGCCGGACATGGCTGAGATGGCATCCCATCCCTGAGGGTTGTGGGCGTTGGAAGCCTTCCTGGAGCCATGAGAAGGAACACGACTGTGATTAGTGTGGTAGGTGTATGCAGATTGATTCGACGAGTTGGATAAGCGGGAAGGGTGGTTCCTTCGTTGATGGGGAGGACGAAGAGCGGCTGGGAGGCGGCCTGTATTGTGAGAGAACTCGCCAACATCTCCAACATCGGTCGATGTCTTGAGCATAGAAAGCACTCCGGGAGCGGCGGCGTTCAGTATCTCGGTGGAGCCCTGAGAAGCTTGAGGTCCCAGTGCTTTATATTGTACGGATGTGGTTGATGAACGGCTGGTACGTCCGTCGAGCGATCGCTGTCGACTCAAAAGTGCCATTGGACCGACAACCAGCTATCGGGCCTCGTCCAACAGCGTTCGAAGAGGTTGAGTTGACAAGGGATTGAAACAACGGATCGAGTGTATGGCACTGCTGAGGAGTACAGATTGCGAAGCCAAGGTGTATACAAGTTCGAAGTCAGCAAATACTGGAAGTCGCAACCACCGATAACACCGAGTCGATGTTCGAAGCCTGGGTATGGAAGGAACCATCTCCCCAATCTAACAAATATAATGGAAAGCTCCTTCCAAGCGATCGGTCGCATCGTGGAAAGTTTACGAGGGTTTGCAACTGACGTTCACCATGATTCTCGTCGTGGCAAAGCTGACCCACACCTCCTTACCTTGAGTAAAGGCGCGATTTTTACATTGTCAGGATTGGTAGCTTTCTCATTCAGTCTCCAGATCCTCACAAACAAAATCCACGCCTGGGTCGTGCTGTATGAAGTGGCTCGACAAACCCTGCCGACCTTTGCACATGGACCACAGCAGTCACATCGGTCGACTTGATTGCCTGCGCTGGTGGACTTGAGTGTCATGACATTCACACATCAGCTTCATCAAGGCATGTTTCGACCAGAGATGTGTTAGTGACTGTGCTATAGATGTGGTAGCTTTGAAGAAGACGCGATCGCGGCAGAAGTTTGCCAAGTATGCACAATTTAATGCAGCGAGCACCGCCCTACATAAATTACCATCCACGCCAGCGAGACCATACATCCACAACCTTGTCAGGCTCAGAACTCTCGCCATCAACAACAATGTAGTAACCAAAGTTTGGTCCAGCCATACAGGCATGGTTGGGCCAGATCATCACCTTCTCACCAACCGCGAGTTCACGCATGCCATTTGTAGATCCTTCCCAAGTGAGATTGCCGTGCTCTTGCGAGATACGTCCGACAATCCAGCCTGTCTTGGAGTTTTCAGGATCGTACACTGAAGAAGCACCAGCATGTGCTGAGCTACTGCTCCAATCTGTGACTACTCCCCATCCTGGATAACTTTTGCACGGCTCTCGGCCAAGCACTATCGAGCCAGCTGCTATCAGAGCTTCTGGCTTTTCTCGTTCATCGTATGTGCTTGCGACTTCGACCAGAATACGTAAAGCCATGTTCTCCGTGGAGAGCAATGGCTTGCCCTCTGCACTGGTCGGGCGGGCGCGTGTCGCAAGCTGCTGCATGTCCAGTACCGGATAGACACCAGCATGAATCTCGACATCATACTTGTCTTTGACTTCTTCGATGTAAGATCGGAACTTCTGGTTCCACTCGGTCTCGACAAGAGCGTTTTGAACAGCCGTGGCTGTTGGAGTTGCACCGAGCGAGATTGTTAGCCTTCCTGATGATTCGTTTGGCATAGACTGTAGGATCTGATCTGCCCCCACTTTCGCATCTTTGACCTCGTTCATGAGAAACTCGAGAGCCTCTTGTGGACTTCTGGATCCGTAGCTCTCGCCCATATGAGCGTAGGCTCCGACCAATTGTACTTTCGGCGTACTCGCAATAGCCTGTACCAGGGGTCTGATGCTTGCAGATTCAGGAAGTAATCCAGCTCGTGAGATGGGAGCGGCGATCTTGATGAAGAGAGGTATGCGACCTGGCCAGCTAGAGTCATCCAAGCTTGCGAGATCTTCCACTTGACGAGGGTGGTCAACGAAGAGTCCAACAGTTCCCTCGCCTAGAACGCGAGCAACGGCTGCAAGACGTTGTATATGGGAAAGAGCAACAGGTAAGCCATAGAGGATCTATAGAGATCAGCAGTGGTGACAAATATCACGGAATTGGTAGAGACCCTCACATTGATTCTTGCGCCTTCGGATTTGCATTCAAGTAGATATGGCAAAAGATTCTCAATCTCCGAGACAGTAGAAGCAATCAGTCTGATATCCTTGGATTCGTGGCCCATTTGGTATCTAGTGAGCTCGGTGGTCTATTGCAAAAGTCAGTCGTCCGATTTGAAAGGGACAGATATACACATTGGCTTACTTTATGTGTCTTTACATGGGCACGGAAACCAAGTCCAAGAGCTTTAGTTGCTTCGAGCATTGCCTCACAATTCCTTCTGATCGGAGCAAGATCCAGAACAGCTGCTGGGGTTGGAACATCTTTGAGATCCTTGCCAACATACTGCAGCTGCAAAGCCGCCTTGGACGGCGACAGATAGAACGAGGGGGCCGAGAAAGTGGACATGCTGGGCAACTGTCAAAAAGCGGTTGAATCAATGTGATTCGAGTCTTGTGCAGGTCGATTGATATATCTGTCGAAGACGAAGAGGTCACGATGGAGTTGACCTTCTCGAACCTTCAAGATCTTCGGGAAAACTATTTGAGTACCTTAGGCGACACGGTAAACTTATCACAGTGTTATCTATCTCGGCCAACTTGGCCGGGCGAGGAGGACGGGCGTGCGGACAAACAGAGGTCCGGCACTGCTCGGTGTTGCCATCGTCAGAGTGTTGCCATCTTTTCATCTGTTGCCATCGAGCGATCCGTGCGGGCTCAATATTCCCTCATGCGAGATTTTGCACAGCCATATATCTCGCACCACGCAGACAATCATGCGGATGTAAATCTGCTTGGAAAAGCTCACCGAGTCTCGAACAAGACTTCTCAGTGTGCTGCATGATCAGCTGGATTATCTCGGCCGCAAACACATGCGTTGCTAACGATTGAAGCCAACGCCGATGCGGCTCGGCAGTGACAAAAGCTTTGACATTTGATGTCATGGAATTCCGGGTTGTGACAGGAACAAAAACATCATTACCAACCAGACTTCCGCGCCATTGAGCGAAGGGCGTATAACAGTTGTCAAGATGGACGATCGGCCGAGTCCGAGCCCAAGTGCGATCCAGTTCCATCTGGCGCCAGACCTAGTGAGCCCTCATCAGCGTGATCGCAGCCAGACGCCGCCCCCACTGGACGACGACAATAATGCCGAGTCGCCAGACCAGCAAAATGGCAATAGCGATAAACATATCACTATGACCACCCCTTCGCCAGGGCGGTCCCGACCGTCGTTGCCGGACAGATTTTCTGCGAGGGAACAGTCTTCTCGTAGCATAAGCGAGGCCGTTAGACTTGCAATGTCGCGTGAAGAACAGCAACAACTTCTTGACGATGACGGTGATGGTGAGCAAGCAGACGACGATGGATGCTATCCACCTCGCAAAGACAGTATTCCCTGGCAGCCCAATCCTCACAGACAATTGCCCATTTATACGACGATCCATCGCATCAGAAGACTTGTGATTGCATGCATTGGTACATTGATCCCGACCTATAATGTTCAGCAGCATACTAAAGAATCGCAGATGATCCTTACAGTCTTGATCAACTCAAGAGTCCCCGCATGAACACTGCCGTTGTACGGCCGCTACTTGATCATCTCTACGACCCCGACGACGTATCTATCGGTAAGTAAACTTGTGTTACACATTGTAACAACTCTGATTTCCTATCAGTTTGGTGCCTTCTGGTCAACCGCGTGCAATTCCTGCGTCAACAGTCGTTTCAAGCTCATCACCAGACTGTCAATGTCACTCGCGCCAACCTGTGCGAAGTTCTGGCCAGTCGCATCTTGCGCCGCTTCGATGAGGACCATAGCGGTCGTGAAGGACTTCTGACCCTGGCCAATGTGTTGGTATCCGGATTTGAGCCGTTCCAAAATGCTCCTCCCTCGGTCGACAGAGGCGGTCGACCTCACTCTGCGCTGGCCGAGGGTTGGTTCCAGTCAGGCCGCGAACGAGTCTTGACAGCACTCGAGGTTGCCATCATCTCGGAGTCAAAGAGCTTCTTGGCGGCATCCGCCTGCCAGAAAATCGTAGATGCGGTTTACAGAGGCCGCATCATCTACACGCCTACTGCATTTATTGACATTCTGCCAGACCGATACAAGAACCGCCGGATTTCTCTGTACGACCCTCGCAAAGCACCAATTCTCAACCAATATCGTCTCATCGTCCCTCGTAACCGCAAGATCATCGAGATCGTACAGTTTCTTGTGCTGTTCGGTCTGTATCTGCTGACAATGTTCAACAAGGCCAAGGAGTTTGGACCCGGTCATCTGCAGTTCACGACGGTAGAACTCATCTTCGTTGTCTACGGTAGTGGTTGGGTGCTCGAGGAGCTTGCGTCGGTTCTAGAACATGGATGGTCGGTGCACACTGAAAATCTGTGGGCTTTCATGGACATAGCCTTCTCCTTGATCTACCTGATCTACTTTGGCCTTCGTATGCATGGCCTGAGGACTAATTCTGGACACGTGGGCAAACAAGCACTCGATATTCTCTCGTTGGGAGCACCGATCCTAATGCCGAGACTTGCATTCTGCTTGATGCCCGAGAACATGCTGTTTATCGCACTACGAACCATGATGGGAGATTTCACTTTCCTTACCATGATTTCCGTATGGTGCTTTGGTGGATTCCTGCTCGCCATGCGCTGGCTCAGCGAGAGTCAGGAAGGCTACGCCTCTCACAGCTTCCTGGTCATTTCCAAATGGATGCTCTGGATCTGGTTCGGTCTCGATGGTACCGGCATCACCAAATCTGTGGAGTTTCACAGCTGGCTAGGACCGACCCTCATGGTCATGTTCGCTTTCATCGGCAACACTCTCTTCCTGACCATCTTGGTCTCAATGCTCAGCAACACCTACTCCAACCTCGCAAAGAACGCCACAGCCGAAATCCAATTCAGGCGAGCAGTCCTGACCTTCGAAGGCGTCAAATCCGACACCCTCTTCCACTATCGACCCCCCTTCAACGTCGCCGCCCTAGCCATCCTCGTGCCAGTAAAATTCCTCACCACACCCCGCTGGTTCCACAAAGTGAACGTGACAGCCGTGCGCATACTCAACGCACCGCTTCTGCTGGCCATCGCCCTCTACGAACGCAGATACCTCTGGCAACGCAGCTCAAAGCTGGGCCCCCGTCGCCGCCACGCTTTCCTCGATTTCTGGGAAAGCTTTGGCGCGCATGCTGATTTGGGGATGGTGTTTGACGAGGAGCCGCCGCAGAGTGTGTTGGATGAGATGGATGATATTGATGATGTGTTTGGAAATGACGTTTGGGCTAATGGATACATGAACACGATTCGACAGAGGAGAGGCAGTAGACAGATCAGCGAGACTAGCTCTGCCTACCCGGTGTTTAGGAACAGGAGGTCGAGAGGAGATAGTTTGCTTCCTGCAGAGACTTGGTAGCTTTTGTAATCCATCACATGTACATCTCAACGATTCACGTCCGAAATCGCGGCGCGTCTGTCGTAAACAGAGTAGTCTTCCGACATTGCTTGACAAGAGGAGAGAAGGACTGTAAAGTGTCACGCCACCATCACCCCTCAAACCTCCAAGCAGCATGATACGATTCAGCAAACTCCCTGACAGCCTCCTTGATACCCACGATATCATCACCTCTGACCTGAAATCCATGCCTCAACAAAGCATGCACAACATCCTCCTGCATAGTCTTTCCCTCCTCATAAACTAAACACCAAGCATCCCTCACCACATAGCCCACCACAATCTCATCTCCCAGCTCTGGCGCCGCTTCATCCAACGCCTCATGCAATTCCTCCAATGCCCAAGTCCCATTTCCAGTAGGTAGTGTCCAGTCTGGTGTCCTTCTGAGCAACAGGCGATAAGCCAAGGTAGCAAAATCAAAGGCATCGATGGCCAAACCCAAAGCTTGAGAGTTTGCAGAGAGCTCGCCGTCAAAGTAATCATAGCGCAGTGCATCGACGGGGAACGCAAAGTCTTTGGGTGCTCGGGTGGGCACGCCATTGTGATGGCCGTTGATTGTGGATTTTGTAAAGTCTGTTATGGCGATGGACATGTCGGAGCGCAGCAATAGCGAAGATGGGGATATGGCGCCATGGGTGACTTTTTGGTCGTGGAGGAAGCGGAGGGCGGAGGAGGTTTGGAGGAGCCAGGAGAGTGGGAGGGCGAGAGAGGCGTGTTTGGCAGGTATTGAGGGGTGAGATAGCGAAGGGTAGGGTGCTTTGGAGGAGAGGAGGGCGCAGACGGTGCCGAGGGGTGCATATTCGAGGACGATCGGTGGGCCAGATGAGAGGCAGCTGAGAGTTGTGTCAGTAGGAGCTTGCGTGAGACGAAGAGTAGGACCATACCGGAGAAGTCTGGGATGCGTCTCCGAGTCCAAAAAGGCGTATGCAGCTGCCGCGTGCTTCAGTGCAGAAGGCGTCTCTCCAGGGCGACAGCTGGACAGCACAAGAGCGGTGCTCCTCCTTCGTCGCCGCTCGTGTACCGCCATCACTCCACGACACACGTGTCCCAACAGCACCGTCTCTTCATTGCTCTTGTCCTCGTCATCATCGTCCTTCTGTCGCGTGTCCTCTTTCCGTGATGCATACACGATCGATCTCAGGAGTTGAACAAGATACCCAAACCAGACCAGCAAGCCATTGATCATGCCATGTCCAGACTTGGATGCCGGACTCTCGGAGACTGGAGCAAGCTCTTGTTTCTCGTGTATGTAGGACCTCTCGCGAGGTAGTCGTCTTCGCACTTCCATTGTCGTGGTTCTGTTCGTGACATCCACAAGCACGCATCATGCTCGTTGTGGGGAAAAGCCCTTTTGCTTGCTGGCCAAGAGCTCTTGAAACAACTACTCACTCCGTCATAGCCAATTCTCCTATTCGTCTGGTCGTACGATGACTTGACATCTTACCAACTAATACATGCAGTAAATTCTGTCGTCCTTCTATTTATCACCGTTCGATCTTACACTGATCGACTGGAAAGCAACAAGGTTTGGCACACAACTCTCATCTCGCGGAAACATTTCCGCGTTAGCATTCAATTGCTTGAGCTAAGACTACATCTTCGACGCTTCTAAATATCCCACCTGATCCACTCACATTTGGGCGGTACTTCTGGCATCACTCCGTCCTTGAAGACGCCTTGCTCTGCCACGAACTTGTACGCGGCCTCAACCTCGGCAGTATAGGCTTCTGCCGGTGCTTCTACCTCTGCCCTGAGCGGCGCATTGCCCTCGGGGTGCCAGATTCTTTCCATCTGTCCATCGCCCTTTCTGTAGTGTGGCTCTTGAGTTGATGTTGCCTCGTTCGTGCCAAGATACTGCACAGGTGCGCCCTTGAAGCCTTTTAGTTGCCCATTGGGCTGTCGAGTTATCCAGTCACCTTGGGGTACAGGATCTGCGTATGATTTTTGCTGCTGCTGCTGCTGCTGCTGTTGTTGATGTTGTGCTTGTGGCCCGGACGCCGTCCCGAAGCCGCCGCCAAAGGTCCGGTTGTTCGTAGGCTGTGTCGGTTGTCCGAACGTAGTCGACTTAGCTGCGGCTTGTGCAAAGGGTGACTGTGGTTGCTGATTTCCTTGTGCTTGAGTGAACGGTGAAGGCTTGCCGAAAGCGTTCTGTTGCTGCGTTGGGGCTGAGGGCTGCCCAAATCCATTGGCTTGTTGTGCAGGCGCTGGCGGTTGCCCGTTTGCTGCTGGTTGACCGAATCCAGGTGCTCCATTTGCGGAAGGTGCTGGATTCTGATTGAATGCCGTGTGTTGACCCGCGACTGAGGGTTGACCGAACGCGGTGTTTTGTTGATTAGGCACTGAGGGCTGACCAAATGCTGTATTTTGCTGAACAGGTGCTGAGGGCTGACCGAATGCTGGCTGAGGTTGCTGACCCAATCCAGAGGCCTGCCCAAAGGTAGTATTCTGTTGCTGACCGAGATTCGATGGTTGACCGAGTGCTGAAGCCTGGCTCAGCCCTCCTCCTCCTTGCTGTGGATTTTGTCCGAAAGGCGATGGCGGCACTTGGTTGCTTTGTCCCGTCTGAGTAAAGGGACTTGCTTGAGGTGCAGCAGAAGGCTGTCCGAACGCGCCACCTTGACCAAGTGTCGATGGCTGTCCGAATCCGCCCGTCGGTGCTGCTGGCTGTCCGAATGGATTTGGTTTGGCTCCCATAGCAGATGGCTGACCAAAGGAAGGCTTCTGACCGAGAGCTGATGGAGAACCGAATGCTCCAGCAGCTGGTGCCGTACCTCCTGACTGACCAAATGGACTTGGTCTTTGGCCGAGACTAGATGCCTGACCAAAACCACCACCTCCTCCTAGGTTCGAAGGTTGACCAAAGGCTCCGCCACCGCTCATTGCAGAGGGTTGGCCGAAAGCGCCAGTCTGAGCAGGCTGGTTGACTGCCGGTGCTGTAATGTTAGGAGAAAATTTCGAGTTCAGCTTTCGACCTTTGTGGAAAACATTCCCCACAGAAGCCTGGCATCCGTCTATGCGGTTTGGATGTTGGTTCTCGCCATCCAAGACGTATTTCTCTGCCCCGGCTAGATCGCCAAGAATCTGTCCTACTTGTTGCGTTATTTGCGTGAGAAGTTCCTGTTCGGCTTGGATCTGTGTGCGAAGTCAGACAACCAAGAGTGGCAATACCAATGACCATAGCACTTACAGCAGGTTGTGGATTGCCGTTAGCGAGAGCTTTATAGTAGAGAACTCGCATCTCCTCGGGGCTCTGCTCTAGAGGAAATCCTCCGAACAGCTGTGTCGGAGCATCTCTGCCGGGGCCGTAAGCGGAGAATGGCCATTGAGGTTTCTCATTCTTGAGGTCTTGTTCAATTCCATCCTTCGTCACTTGGTAGCTAGAAATGGTCAGTAAGCTGTTGTTATGGAGTGGTCGTCAATTGAATAGTGATATAGCTCAGTTGTTGCTACAAAGAGGTCTGAGACTTACGTGCTTGCGTATTGCTGGCCGCGATTGGGAGCAGGTGGCCGCTGGTTATTGCGATTCCTTTGACCAAAGCCGTTGCCCTGATTTTGCAGAGTCTGAAATCGGTTTCCGCTATCCTGGGGCTTGTTGGCGCCAGGATGCTCAAATTTGCAGTTGTCTAGGTCGAAGGTTCAGGACAGGATCAACCATAATATAGGAAAACAAAATAGCTTACCTCCAAATCTGCATCTGCCTTGCTGATAGAAGGAGCAGACCCGACCACCGCCTCCCCCACCTTGGGCGTTACCGTGCTGAACGCGACCGAACATGGATCATAGAAGATTGATCAAAGCCGGCGATCAAAACTTGATGTTGACAATCAACAGGCTTGCTGCATAATACCAAGCATAACCCGGGATATTGACAAGCGAGTGATGGGAATTCGTCTAGACGAGCAGCAAACGGCAGGCACGACCTGTATGCGACCAGATTCAGAGCATGTAGATGCTCCTGTAACAGGTCGATGAGAACAATCTGTCTTTGGTGGAAAAGCAGTCAAGGGATTTTGTCGCGATTCGCTGCTTCCGCTTTGGGAATCGGTAGAGGTTTGCACGAGGCACGTGCAGAAATCCAGTCAGGGTTGGTGGTCGTCGTTGTTGGCGGGCAGCCGCGGTCGTTGCCCTCCCGTCGTCTTGCGAACGACCTAGGGAGGAAGGCAATTTCAAAAGGCTCTGAACAATTCATCGTCATGCTCCGCTGTTGATTTCTGCCTCTTCATACACCTCGCACGGCTCCCCTCCCCTCGTCTCCTGTCCTCGCGCCTGGCTGCCAAGAGGGCGCGCATCATCCGCGATATACCTTAGCTAGACATCGACTCTGGTCATGAGCGAGGCAATTCATGCACCCATTCTCCGTCCTCACGCTTGGCATCTTTGTAGCTGGGTATACCACCGCTCGCTGGGATCTCGTCACTCGCCTGTATGAACTGGCCATCTTTGCCTGGGACTACGGTGTTATCGTCCGTCTCTTCTCCTTCTGCCCGTGCACAGCTAACGCTATGCGCAGACTCGCTCGTTGAAGGCCTTCTTGGTTCTTAGCATCTTCTTCGTCGTCCTGATCGTCCCCATCGAGCGCATAGCTGCCCGCGAGTCCGATATAGTCAGTGCAATCGTCTCATCGCCCGGAACCTCTCCTGACACTCTGAAGCATCCTCGTCCAGCTCTAGGTCTTTCGGCCCGCGAACAACTAAAACGACGAGGCTCTTTCTAGACCTTCATGGTTGCCCCCAATGCCTTGATGCGCATCTTCTGGCCTACCGACTTTGTTCGCTCCGACAAAGCAGGTGTCATTCTAGGATGGAGGAACTCGGATCTCGACATGGTTGTCGTGACCATCCTGTTCGAGGTTGATGTCAGTCTCGGCCACAGCGGTGACAGCATTCGCCTCTACTTGGGCTAACAAAAACACAGGCACGCAATGTTGACACTGCTCTCAAGATGGGCTATCTGTTTCGTGGTAGCCCCCATCCCATCGATCGCATCATCGATAGGTGCGGTCGCTTGCCGTTGCAGGTTTTGGGAACGCTGAATTCAGAGCGCGCGCCTTCTCTCACTTTCAACCCTTCCTCCATCCAGGTCTACTACCGCCCCGGCGATCCGATCCCCCAGGTGCATTGCCCTGGCGAGCCATCCATCTCGCTGCAGATTGTCACATTCGATCGACCCAATCCCTACCATATGCAATACCTGTCCCTCACGCCAATCTCCCTCACCCTGTCAGATGCACAAGAAAGAGCAAGGAGAACACAAGTCGGAGACTTTGGTGCAGAAGAGGCGGCCGACAAAGCGCGCAAGCAGCAGCTGGTGGACAAGCTTCGCATGCATACTGTTGTCCACCGTGCACGCACTCCCATGGAAATCGCCCTACCCGTGATACTGAACCAAATAAACTGCTCATACGAGATTGACGAGTTGATGCGCAAAAACGTCAGGTTCGTTGGTCAACGCACGAGGCGCAGCATGAGCGTAAGTGAGCGCATGGCAGAGTCCGCTGCCGACCTCTGGGACTACACACGCTACGGCATACACCACGCCTTCTTCGCCTACGTCTATCCAATCATCACCCGGCTGCTCGTACTGGCTTTGGTCAGCCATCGTATTGCTGGCGAAGCGTGGTTGAGAGTTCTCGAATGGCGACCTATCCCAGATGCCGCCGCTCTCAAAGACATTTCAGCCACTGCCCAGCAAATCGACATACGTCTGCAGCAATTTTGCTACTGGCCAATTCAATATCTCACCCTGCGCAAGCGACGTACCGACTGGGGAAGCGTCACGAATAGTCACCCTGAGTATATTCGTTTCTACAACAGCCTGTGGCTCGTCGCAAACGATATCATCATCGGCATTGCCATCGGCTCCTTTATTATCGAGAATTCAGACTACGTCGCAGCTCAAGTTGAATCCATTGTCGATTCTTGGTTCATTGATGGTCTTCAACGCATGATTTGTTGGCTGATGGATTATCCTGCTGGTCTCAAACTCAACAAGGATCTGGCGCTGTTCCTTGGTGATCTTTTCCTCTGGATCATCGACTACTGGGCTGAATGTATGAAGAGCATAAGACCTCTGCTCCCGCATGTCATCCAGGTCATAGGCTTTTCGAGCTTCGCTGGTGCAAGTATGCCTGTCTCGCTCTTCTCAGATCTACTTTCCATATTGACGATTCACGTTTACGCATTCTACATTGCCTCGGCTCGCATATACAACTGGCAGCTCACCATAATAGTCTCACTCTTCCACCTCTTCCGCGGCAAGAAACGAAACGTCCTTCGAAACCGTATCGACTCGTGCGATTACGACCTCGACCAGCTGCTCCTAGGCACGATTTTGTTCACACTCTTGACCTTCTTGCTCCCTACCATTGGTGTATTTTACGCAACTTTCGCTGGCGCGCGTATGGGTATAATTGCTTTCAAAGCTGCTTTGGACACATGGCTGGCTTGCTTGAACCATTTTCCTCTTTTCGCACTCATGCTGAGAATCAAGGATTCTCGGCGATTACCAGGTATGAGCATCCAAACCACATGTATGTGGAACTTTTCTGATCTATTGACCAGGTGGCATACGTTTTGAACTTCGTGATACCCCTTCTGCATTCGATTCTTCGCGTCAGCATGGTTCTATGAAACCTGAAGTTGCACCCACTTCGCATGTACAGTTACAGGTAACAACAACTGCTCAGTACTGGTTTGAATTGGTTCCTAACTTGACACAGTCTGTGCCCCTACCTTTCTCTGAAACTTTCTCTCAATATGCACAGCTCGCAGATCGTATCCGCAAACACTACCTCTCGCCTAGTGTATTCTTGTGCCTACTCACAGGTCGCTTCGTGCCGCCAATCCATCGCAAGAGCTTGTACAGTATGCAGTATAGCATGCTTCCAGCAAAGCGAATTCCGATTGCAGAGTTGTGGTGGAAATTGATGGGTGGGAATGGAGCGCAAAAGCCTCAAGCCAATGGAAATACCAGCTCAACCCTCGGTCGGAAAGGTCAGAACAGGAGGACACCGGGACATTGGTGGAGTCAATGAATATCTTAGCCCACACGAATTGAGATCTGTCTCTCTGCTGCACTTGCAGATCAAGAGGATGAGGACGGCTTCCTCCCAGCCACCTACAGGAGAGCGGATGAGGTAGTGAAGACCGAACAAGGATGCATTCTGATGTTGCTGCACGCCGGCTCATTGCAACCTGTTTGTAGGCTGGTCGTCAATGTGGCGAACCCTATTTGCCCGTTGATCTGCTTCAAGATGCCTTCATCGGCGTGGTATAGCGATCTACATTTAGCCGTGATGTATGGTTTCCTGTCCCCGCACCTTGGCTCTCCACGATCCCGCGTTCCCCAGTCTCCACCTTAACAGCGCTTCTTCTTCATCATTGGTGGATCCGATCTCTTCTTTGCAGGAACATGGCCGCTACCGGCGGGGTTCGTGCCTTTTGGCATGGTCATGACATGGTCTCCATGAGAACAGTTCGGTGTTGACGGTTCCTTCCACCTTGATCGCGGACAAAGTCTCTTTTGGCTCGATATGGTCAGGATAATAACGGACGGCTCGATATATAGAGCGAAGCATTCCCACAATGTTCTTACCATTGGCAGCTTCGTTCTTCGACGTTGAATCTAAACGAAGATGCTTGGTCTCGTAACTCTCGCCCTCACCGGCGCCGGTGTAGCCAGTGCCAGAAGGTTGCCTCACGTGGCTCCACGCCAGTTCAACAATGATACAGCTCTATCTTCATCACTTCCTTCATACCAACCGTACATCAATGCTACCCGCAATGACAACTCTCCGGTCGCCTTGCACATTGACACGCTTGACTGCAGCAAGCGCAATACCACATCTCCTTACCTCTATGGCATCATGCACGAGGACATCAACCACTCCGGAGATGGCGGAATTTACGCAGAAATGATCGCCAACCGCGCTTTCCAGGGTATGTGTAAAACATCTCGTAGCTGGCGACTTATACTCATGCGAAGCAGGATCAAGTGTTACTATCAGCGCACTCGATGGCTATGTTGGCACATATGTGACGAGCTCTGAGAATGAGGTCGTTCCGTTTGATCCTGTCATGACTGCTTGGGCGCCCATTGGTGATGGAGTGCGGATGACTCTTGATATTCTCCACCCTCTTTCTGATGCTCTAGAAACTTCCCTCCAAATTGACTTCCCTCTGAATGCCACAGGAGAGGTTGGTTTCCAGAACTTTGGTTGGTGGGGCTTCGATGTCCGTCCCCAGCAATACAACGCTTCTCTGTTTTACTTGAACAACTACCCTCGCAACACCCAAGGCAATGCGAGCGATATCACCGTGTCCTTCCGCTCGAACGTCACTGGTGAAACTTGGGCAAGCTCGACTTTCAAGAATGTTACACCAACATACATCGACTTTAAACAGCTCGAGACTACTCTTCATCCTAACGCCACCGCTCCTGACGCCAACAACACCTTCGCCATCACTTTCGACGGTGCCCAGGTTGCTGGACAAACATTCTACTTCAACTTGGTCTCAGTATTCCCCGAGACGTTCAAGGGATACAAGAATGGACTCCGGCCGGACATTGCTCAAGGCTTCTACGATCTCAACCCTCAGTTCTTGAGGTTCCCTGGTGGCAACAACCTCGAAGGCTTCAGCCCTGCCCAGAGATGGAAATGGTGGGAAACTCTCGGCCCGTTGCAGGACCGCCCTGGCCGTGTCGGTGACTGGAACTACTACAATACTCAAGGCCTTGGTCTGCTCGAATACCTTGAGTGGACTGAAGCTATGGATATCGAACCTGTTCTTGCTGTCTACGCTGGCTTCTCTCTCGACGTCTATGGACAGAACGGTGCTTCCTACCCTCCTGAGCAAATGCCTGAAATTCTGCAAGAAGCCTTGGACGAGCTCGAGTACTGCATGGGCGACAACTCCACCAGATGGGGTGCCGTACGTATCGCCGATGGCCACCCTGAGCCGTTCAAGATCAACTTTGTCGAGATTGGTAACGAGGATTGGTTCAGTGTGACCTACCCTTACCGCTTCCAGATCATGTATGATGGTTTGAAGAAGGCATATCCCAACATCACTTACATTAGCACTGCCTTCAACGAGAACGCCGCCAACTACAACATCAGCATTCCTGAGGGCAACATGTGGGACTGGCATGGCTACCAAGAGCCCTCGTGGTTCTTGGCCAACTTCGACCTTTGGGACAACTGGCAGGAGGAGACGAACAACACCGACGTCACTGTTCTATTGGGTGAATACTCGGTTATCCAAATCGACACACCTTCTGGCATCGTCAACTACTCTTACCCTCTCGATGTCCATGTTCAGTACCCTCGTCTCCTCTCTGCCATCGCCGAGGGGGTCTACGCACTCGGCGCAGAGCGCAACCCCAACACTGTCAAGATGTCTTCATACGCACCATCGCTTCAGAACCGTAACTTCACCAACTGGACTCCCGACATGATCTCGTACGATGCTCTACATGACAACACCGTACTGAGTGCTAGTTACTGGCAACAGTGGCTGTTCGCACACTACCGCGGCACCGAGACATTGCCCGTCACTGCCACCGAGGGAGAGCTGAACCCTCTGTTCTGGGCTGCCAGTATTGACGGAGAGAACAATGCTGTGTACCTCAAGGTCATCAACACTCTGAACTCGACTGTGCCTCTCAGCGTCAACATTCCCTCGGCATACTCGGGCGTCAATGGTACTTCCATCACTGCTAGTGATCTCAACTCGTACAACTATGTTGGAAACAAGACTGAGGTTGTTCCTCGTCCTGCCGAGGTTGAGTCGACAGCAAGCTCGGCAAACGGATCCGCTTGGTCTTGGGATGTGCCCAAGTATAGCATTACTGTTCTGCAGTTTGACTTGTGTTGAGTATCATGAGAGCGTGTCTCGGAAGTTATGATCGCGGTTATGATGTCGCGATTCAGGTCGTTGTAGATAGATATAATACATACATGTATGTCAACATATGATGTCTCCTTACGAACTTGTCTAGTCCGCTGAAGTTTCACTTGAACCGTCTTGACAACATGCGATGTGTTGATCACGTTGCGTATAGTGAAGAGACTAGTCTGTCAAGGGTGCTGAGCCTACAGCTGCTCGCCCATTGCACAGTTCAGCCCGAATCTCTCTCAGCAATCAATGTTTGGAACTTAAGGACGACAAGCACGCCAAAAGGTGGATGCGGAGAGAGAGAACTGGACGGTCTGGCCTTCCTACGCGAGGAAGTCGCCATCGGAGCTTTCACGTGCCAATCAAGTCACTTACCTTCCAATCTCAAAACAGACATTCAACACCACACTCACCTCAGCACAATCCATTCCTGTTTCCGCTCCACTTTCCTCTTCATCATCATCTGTCCACTACTCCACGTCAACCATGCCCAAGGACGTGACTAAGACCAAGCTGGCTAGTACCAGCAAAGGTCTCGCTGCACTACACAACTTCTCGACAGCCGAGCAGGAACGCCTTGAGAAGGCTCTGCGTGCTTCCGCAAAGACAATCGCGCCAACCCCCATCGGCAAAGATCGCAATGCACTGTACACCTCCCACAAGGATCAGATCTTCGCTCAGTTCGCCGGTCAATGGGACTGGACCAAGACTACGCAGGAAGTGACCATGAGCTCGATTCGCAAGATTCTCGCCAACTACCTGTTCGCCTACAACGAAAGCAACGGCGCAACCAAGGCGGCTTCCAAAGGCAGAAGGAGCAAGAAGACCGACGCGTTGAAGCCAGACTTGGGCCAAGCAAAGCATATCGTCCCCTTCCTCAAGCAAGAAGACAGTCCCCCCAGACCTGTCCCAGCGCGTCCCCGCGGGCTCGACAGTCCATTCAGCTTCAAACCCATCAATCAGAAGCTCCCGTCACCCAGTGACCAACTCGTCGACAGATTCTCCGAGTCGCCTTTCGACAGGCCATTCGGCCAGCCTTCAAGATCACCAATGGATTCAGTTCACCAGTCTGTTGAAAACAGTCTGAGTGGATTCTACTCCAAGCCCAAGCTGAGTGAGATTATCGTCGTGATCAAACCTAGCGCGTCTGATCCCTGGAGCCGTACTCTGTTCTCGTTCCCACTGTGGCGGTGCCAGACTGCTGTAAACGGAAGAGATGCGGCACCAGAGGCCCTCCAAGATTTGCGCGACTTGTCATTTGCGGACTTTCTGCGTCAGCTTAAGGGCGAGCAAGTACTCGGTCCTGAAGAGATGGTCGTATGGGGACAATTCAACCAGCTCGTCACCAGTGACATGACGTTTGCCAGTGCCGTTCAAGAGCAACTCCAAGACAAGGACTCGGCCGAGAACGAGGCCACGTTCATGATTGTCGGTAGTGAGTTGCATGTTCCGCCGTCTTGACAGTATCAGCTGCTAACGTCCAGACAGGCACAAAGAAGATGAAGGGCTAAGGCGGCTTGCACATGCTACAGGATTCGGAGATCGAAGAGACGGTTGACATGATTGACATGGCAGCGAGGGCGGAGAGTCCGAGGGGAGTGCAAGTTTTGCTGATCAGCATGGTTATGAGATATTTTTGCTACATGCAGCCGAGTATAGGTTTGGGCTCTAGATGGAGCATGGATAGGTAGCTTCTTGAGGGTCTCTTGAGAATACCAATGAAGCTTGATTGCTCAATATTGCCAACTGTCGTCAGAGTGGTGTTGTGACAAAGGAGAAGAGATTGTATTGTATGCAGGACGTTGTCGAGGCGCATGTGGATCGGCCCCCACAGCCAATGCCACGCGAGCCAAAGCAAGCTGACCCTGACGTTGGTCATCAACCTTCATGGCCGACACGCTGATATCGCTGGGACACTTCTGCGAGATCCACGGGCCGCAGGCTCTCTTGACCACTTCAGTCCAGTCGCCGACTGCAACATCGCCGCCGCCCAACGAAACGGGCACGAGTTGCGCCAACTGCTCGTACAACGTGCCAGCCGCGACAACAACTCCCCCCGTACTCCGCAGCAAATGGCGCGATTCCACCTTTGCCACCACTCGAGCGCCCTCGAACCCTCTACTACGTGATGCCTGTACAAGAGCCCTGGCCGTCGAATCTCTTCCCCGTGGCCAGAGTTCTGGCTCTATCACATTGACCACCGATCTGGCGACACAAGGACCTAAGGACTCTAGAACTGTCAATGTCGCACACGTCTTCCGACTGCCAGATCCAAGAGCTAGGGGACAGAGAAGAGCATATGCGTTTGTAGCTGTGGGCTCGCGGTCACTCTTCCGACACCAGATGACCGTCCGCCGTGCCTTTGAGGCGTGGGCCAAGTCAATCATCACGCTCGCCGAGACACATCTGTCAGCCCTACAACAAGGAGACAGCACACAAGACTCGCCGATAGAAGCGTCTGCGGCAAATATTGGGTCCTTGCGAAGCTACAGTTCAAGTGCCACGCCTTCGCCGCCAATGTCTATGGGATCAGCTGAACCTACTCCCTCGCCTGTTTCTCCTCCACAACCACGACGTACGGATTCGCAGGCCTCGTCTATTGCGTCTTCGACCAGCCACCCTCAAAAGTCAACACCTACACCTGCGGCAGTCACGCCCGTGTCCAGTTTTCTATCCGCCAAATCAGTGGATCCGGATGGCTATCCTCGCTCTTCTCTGTCCGCAGCCTCTCCGCTAGCAAACGTTCCCAAGACTCGCAGTCTGGCTGAAATCGTAGGCGACGAGTACTTTTTCGTGCGTCTGCACGCCGAGTTCTGCGGTCTTCTGAAGAGTTTGATTGAGAGTGAGATTGCTGAAAAGGGGCCGGAGATTGAGGATGGGAATGGTGTCATTGATGAAGAAGACCAGAGGTATGAGAGTGGGAGTGATGATAATGCCGTGCATAGTGGCGATGAAGATGAGGATGATGGGTGTGTCGTTGGGTGGGATAGGTACTGATGGATGGATGGCACGATGGATGTATGGAGATGAACGACCTTGATGAGGAATATGACTGTTATGATGATGAAATTGCTTGAAGAGATAGAGTAGGAGACGACCTGTGTACAGCACGTTGGTAAAGGATCGGTTCACCCATCACACTTCACACCTTTGCCGTGTGTCTTTGACAGTCCGAGATAATGCATGGACATCGATGAGTTTGTGCTATCGATGGTTCTGAATTTGTTGGTAGAGATTAAAACCCAACGTGACGGATTTGGGCTCAGCAACACGGTTGTATAGTGTAGCGGTTAGCACGCGAGATTTTGATCATGTCCTCAAAAGCTTCTCGAGTCCTGGGTTCGAGCCCCAGTACGACCTTGATAAAACTTGTCTTTCGGTTCCCAGATTGTCATGTTTCCTTTTGCTCTCGTTGATCCTGCTATTGGTGTGGTGGTTGGAGTGACTTTCTTGCCAATTGGGAGTTACGGAGCTCTCTGTTTCGACCTGGCCCAAGCTCTATCTCGTGTTTTGTTCTGCACATCCTATTCGGCTGCACGAAGAGAATGTAAGAGTAGCACGGAATGAATAGATATCGTCCTGCGCAATCCAGCGCATGATGGAACACTGTTCGTGTCCTGCTTCTGTCATGTCGTGAAGCCACGAGTCACAGCAGGGTGCAGTATTGATGACCACATTATGACCATTCTTACCATTCTTGAAGCTGCGATTCGCCGGAAGCGGAGGGGCCGATGAACATCTCACCCATTTCTCGGGCCAGGGACTCGATATTTATCGATAGGTGTTTGTTTGCTTTTCCTCGACATCCTAGCTAAATTCTCCGACAGTTGTCTTCTGTCCTACTCCTCAGAATCATACCAAGTTTTGATAATCCACAACTTTCATCCATCATGTCTCTCGAGTAAGTCAAGAGCTTTCCCCACACTATCTCTTGTTGATCAACGACAACAATGTGATGGATACGCGTTCAGCTACAACAGAGCTGACATGTTTACCCGCGTAGTCACCCCGTCCACCCTGCGACCGTCCACTTCCCCATCGCCTTTCTGTCCACAGCTTACGGTCTCGATGCCCTCCACGTCATCCGCCCATACCTCCCCAGCATCGCCACAAACTATCTCCCCACCGTCGTCGAGACCACAAGAATCGGCTATTGGGCGCTCGGACTCGGCATCCTGACTGCTCTCCCCTCGGCCGCCTCCGGCATCGTCCAAGGCGCAAAAATGGTCCAGAACCAAGGTCTCTACGACCAGAGCGGCAAGCTGAAGCAAAAGTCAAAGGTTTTGATTGCACACGCCCTTGTCAATGATGTTGTCATTGCTGTGTCGGCTTGGATTTGGTACAAGAGGAGAAATGCCTCTAGCTTGGAGTACATCAAGGAGGGACTTAACCCTATGTCCTACGAGCCTCAGAACTGGATGGTCGGCGCTAGCATTGTGCTGGGAGCTCTGTTGATGTTCGGAGCGAATCTTGGCGGTACTCTCGTTTATGACTACGGTCTTGGTCTCAGCATGGGTAAGAAGGTTATCAAGAAGAACGAGTAAACTCGTGGTCGGATTGCAGCATTCGGAAATGGATCGGAAGCCAAGTAACGACGAACCGGAATTCGTCTAATGAATACCATGATACAGATTTCTTCAATCTCTAAAAAATGTCCATCAATACTCGAGTCTCGTAAGGATTGTTTCGTGTCACTTCAAGACGTCCAGATGTGACTTGAGAGTGGATCTGAGGACGACGTCAGCTTATCGATAAGGCTTTGGGTGATACCTATGTATTCTCTGGCGCATCTCTCAACGTGAATACAATCACCCATGAGCAAATATGGCTACATTGGACGACTTGAGAAATTTTGTCCGCTCCTGCCCAGTGATAGACAATCACGCGCATAACCTTCTGCTTCCTTCGAAACAGGAAGCTCACGACCTCTTGACCGCAACTACAGAAGCCCATGGAGCTGCTCTCCAAGACACCAAAACATCGCTATCACACATCCGAGCTGTCCGCCAGTTGCGCGAGCTCTATGATCTCCATGATAGTGCAACATGGGATGACTTGATGGAAAAGAGGACAGATTTCTTACAAGGTGATTTCGAGAGCTTCCTTCGGAGATGCTTTACTGGCATACACACCATCCTCATGGACGATGGTCTGGACGACACAACAGTCTACTTGTACGACTGGCACGACGACTTCATCCTTGACAAGACACTACGGATCGTTCGCATCGAGACCTTGGCTGCAGACATTCTGCGTGAGATGCACAGGAAGGCTACTCTTCCTATTGGACCAGCTATACACAACGACGACATGTGTGCCGAAGCCTGGATTGCCTTTCTCCAAGCTTTTGAGACCGCCATCGTCACCGAAATTAACGATCCGGATGTCGCTGGATTCAAATCTGTGATCTGTTACAGAACCGGTCTGGACGTCAAGATTGCTGGAGATGTTCAAGTAGCCACCAGTGGCCTTGAGGCATTCCAGAGCGGCTATCTTCCAGAATGCGTGCAAGATGATTTCCGTGTTGGGTCCAAGGGATTGAACGATAGTCTTGTCATTTCAACATGTCGACTTCTGAGCGCAGCGGCCAAGCAAGACTCGATCAGCAAACCGCTACAGTTCCACACAGGTCTTGGTGATGCAGACATTGATCTGCTGCTGTCCGACCCATCACATCTCCAGCCTCTCATCACTGCTTTCCCCGACGTTCAGATGATCCTTCTCCACGCGTCTTACCCTTACATGCGTCAAGCCGGCTACCTAGCGACGGTCTACAAGAACGTCTATCTTGACCTTGGTGAAGTATTCCCACAGGTCAGCAGAAACGGGCAAGAGACTATTCTACGTCAATGCATGGAGATTACGCCGTACTCAAAACTGCTTTTCAGTACTGACGCCCATCATTTTGGCGAAGTCTACTGGCTTGCCTTGAAGCAGTTCAGACAAGCGTTTGAAAAGGTTCTGGTTGAGTATGTAGAGAACGATGACCTTACGGCTACGCAGGCCATTCAGGCTGCAAAGGACATCTACTTCAACAACTCGAAACGGATTTACAATCTTGACGTAGAGCTGCCAGAGATGCAACCCGTAGGTCTACCAGAACAATCTACGCGATCAGGAGACTTGGTATGAATCTACAGGGATGTTGTCTACCCAATGGCTGAAACTTTTGCTGATAGATCCAACAGGACGCTCTTACACGACGAGCCAGAGCACAGAGCAATCGCGAAGCTAGGATCATGCAAGCTCCTCAGCCTCCGCAGCTCGCATGGAAGGAGCCTGAGTCACAAAAGGAGCCTTACGACTTGGACGCATTCGCGACCTTTTTCGAACAGTACTCAGAGTTGAAGTTCGTTTACGTCCAATGGCTTGACTACCTTGGTACGCTACGTGTTCGTATGATGCCAATCGCTGAATTTCGCCGCTTGATTCCAAACGGCGAGCGTATCGGCATTTCACTGGGCAATACAGGGACTCTACAGAATGACCGTGTCACATCGGCAATCTCATCCGCCGGCCAAATCTATGTCGAACCTGACATTTCGACGTTGAGAATCACGCATTCTCGAGATCCGCTAGCTTCAGCGACAGTGTTGGGGTCTTTCTGTAATGAGGGCGGTCGTCGCTTGGATTGCTGTCCGAGAAACACTCTTCGTACTCTGGTGGATCGCTTTTCAGACGACCATGGAATCACATTCCTTGCTGGGTTTGAGATCGAAGTGGTCTTTCTCAAGCAGGATTCGGAAAGCCAGTACAGTCCATGGACCACAAATCACGCCTGGGGAACGTTTACGCCCGAGCAATTCGAAATCGCACTTCCGGTACTTGCAGAAATTGCTGACGAGCTGTCAAATATCGGTATCGATGTCCAACAATTTCACTCCGAGTCTGGTGCTGGACAATATGAATTCGTGCTGCCGCCTTTGCCTATCGTCGAGGCAATTGATACACTGGTACAAGCCCGCCAAGTGGTTCAACAGATTACTCGCTTGCACAAACTCCGCGCTACACTGCACCCCGTGCCGCTCAAGGGTGTCAGCTCTGGCCAACACGTTCATATCTCGCTCAACTCGACCGCTCAATCCCCCCAAGATCTGGCCAAGAACGAATTCTCCTTCTTCGCCGGTGTTCTCGAACATCTACCTTCTCTGTGTGCTTTTTTGCTTCCCAACGAAGCAAGTTACACCCGCATCGCCGATGACATGTGGACCAGTGGGACTTGGGTGGCTTGGGGCACGCAAAACAGAGAAGTGCCGCTGCGTAGAGTCAGCGAAGGACGATGGGAGATTCGCTGTCTCGATGGCTTTGCGAATCCATACCTTGCTCTTTCTTCTGTGCTTGCTGCTGGTCTCAATGGTGTGGAGACTGAAAAGCAGATGGTGATGAAGGATTGCATCACAAACCCAGCACAGTTGACTGAAGCTCAATTGAATACACTCGGTATCGCGAAGAAGATGCCTACTTCACTTGAGGATTCACTACGAGAGCTTGAGGAAGATGGGATGTTGAAGCGATACTTGAATGAGAGATTAATCAACGATTACGTGGTCATGAAGAAGGCCGAGAGGGAAATGCTTGACGAGATGGACGAGAAGGAACGACATGCATGGTTGATTGAGAGGTATTGAATCGCTTGAACGCTGCATCGTCTATATCGTATTGCTTGACAACAACACAGTCTATGTAGCTAGCTCTCTGTGTATCGTCAATTCGTCCTGGTCTGGAGGAACTTATGTCATGGAGAGGTACGCCAATCGACATCATCTATCAAACACAACATCGACACCTCCATAGGAGAAAAAAAAAATCAAGCACCATGGGCTGGATTCGAACCAACGACCTCCCGATCCGTGAGAGAGTGTATTGGAGACTTAGGTAAATGAGCGAACTTAGAGAACGTAGGATTCCGGATCGGGTGTGCTGACCACTGCACCACCACGGCTTCTTGGCTTGTCTGATGGGAGGCAGAATGTTTAGAGAATATAAGGGTTGGTGGTAGAATGGAGCGTTGCGGGAGGTGTGAGGTCGCGTGAGCGAGTTTTTTTCAGGGGCAATCACGAGACATCACAGAAACACTGGAACGACAAAATCAGGCCAAAACTGACATTCACTCGTTGTTGGTCAAAAGAGCTTCTTGATTCGCACCCATTGTGAAGAGAAACAGAGTCCATTACAGAGCTGTGGGTTATGTGCGTCTACCATTCTGACGTTTGGGTGCATGTGTGAAAAAAGGGGTCTCGGTGGATGATGGTTGTTATATGGACAAGAGAGAAAGGGAATAGTTGAGAAGAAAAAAGAAACACAAGAAGACAAAAGGAAAAAATGTTCTCTGGCGGAATAGAGCAACATGGAATATGCTCTCTCCAATCCAACACGAAGATGGCACAGTAAAGTGTTCCTCATCATTCAATATCACAAAAAGCGCTGGAGTGGTGTGACGCCTTTATCCAGAAAACAAGTCGAGGAAAAGAGAAGGGTTGTAAGAAAGCGTGAAGAGAAAGGACGGTCGATATTTGTAAAGTCGTTCAAGGTCGTGGATGTTGCAGAGTCGAGCGCTCATCGGATCATCAAGCGTTGGTGACCTGGGACACGTCAGTATTCGAGTGTGTTTTGATTGGCAGCATTCAACGCACCTTCAATATCCTCCTCGAGTAATCCTCATTATCGGCAATGCTACCGTCGCTCATTCTTCTTGAAGCCATAGCATCAGGGTCGATGCGGGAATCAGGGCCTGAGGTGGGTCTGAAGGCCATGGGTTTTTGAGAGGTGTTTGAGTAGTCGTTGAGCTGCTGGTGACCAGTTTCTGCCTCACGACGTTGCTTGCGGCGCCAGAAGAAGAATGCGGCACCGATGAGTGCGGCAATAACGACTATGCCGACAACAACACCAGCAGCAATTCCAGCAGTGTTGGAGCCTCCCTTCTTCGACTCTTTGGGTTCCGAGGTGCTGGTTACTTGAGGAATGGGAGTCTGAGTAATGATGACGGTCGTGCCAGGAGCAATACTGGTGATGACGGTGGCCCTGCCTGGTGCAGAGGATGCGGATGTGGCGCTTGTTGTCGACGGGGATGATGCAGGAGAGGATGAAGAAGCTGCAGAAGACTTTGCTGCGGCCGCGGATGATGATGAGCTGGCTGAGCTTGCTGCTGCACCAGACGAGCCGCCGCCGCCAGAGTAATCAATGTCGGTGTCGGTGGTTGTGAAATAAACGCTCCAGTAGCCGTTGCCACCGCCTGGTAACTGGGTCAGTGCTTTCACATGTTGGTGGACAGCGTGTCTACTTACAAACATCAGTGGGATAACCGACGCAAGCTTTGTTACACTTGGAGTTGTCGCTCTGCAGAGCACTCTTTGGTGGCAGAGAGGTACCACACCAACACTCGTTGGCGTTGGTCATAGCCATGACGGTAGCACCGGCGTTGATACATGTCTCCTGACAGTGGCCCTTGGACTGGTAGTTGTAGACTCCGTTGTCGTCGAGGCCGGTAGAGTCGTTGAAGCATCCAGCATCGGTGACAGGGCCAGCGACGAGTGCGGATACTGTCTGGGCTGAGAGAGCCGACAGGGCGAGGGTGAGTGCTGTCACGGAGCGCATTGTTGACAACATGAGGCGTGGGTGTGAGTGGAGAAGGAGGAAGGTCGGTCGAGAGAGTTGCAGAAGATGTGAGAGTGTCGGATGGTGCGACTTGAGTAACGTCAGTTGCGGTGTCGTGCAACCAGTAGTGAGCGGGTCAGATGCCAACCTCGTGTCGGGATTGACCAAGCCAAAAGCACACGATCGTGACCAGCACGGCGATGTGTGTGATGTTCGGTAGAGAGTAGAAGCTTTGCAGAAAGCCCCCAGGTTTCGAGTTTGCCGCAGTAAGTGTCGCAAGCTGCCGAGGGTGGGTGGAATGATGTTTTGGTCAACAGACGCTCGAGGAATGTAAAGTCGGATACCAGGGATGATGCGTGTGTGTGGCGTGGGAAAGAATATCTAGATAGCGAATGGCTTCTGCCAGGTGAACAGGCAGTGTCGGACGGGGTCTGGCTAGTGCAGTTGATGATGAACAGACGGAAACTTGGACAAGGAGCGAGGACGGAGAACAATCAAAGAAGAGAAAGGCACGACCGCCAACAGCGACGTCCGTGTGCCTGCCTGACTGCTCGAGTGCATCCTCCCGCTCCCTCCGTCCACCTCGTCCACTGATCAACCCAGCCCCGTTGCGCCCTGCCCGTTGCGCTAAGGCAGGAACCAGCCTAGTCTCCCTGACCACCCCTGGTCAATATTGAAACATTCGTCCATGTCAACAACCTTCTCCGTCTGTCTGCGAGCAGAAGAGCTGACCAGAAGCAACAATCCCATTGTTTACCCTCTGTCTGTTGAACCTTGTCGCCCCATTTCTCAATCCTTCGACCAACCCTTCGTTTCTGCATGGCTGCTCACCGTCTTTGATTGCACCCAACAGCACATCCATTCTAGACCCCCCTTGTGTCAAAACGCGTACCCTCGCGTATCCTGATGCCAATCTCGATGCACTGTCCTTTTTTTGCTCCGGCCGGATGCTTTGGCTGCCTTCTTGACCCGGCCACTGTGAGCGCCAAGCTCCGTCTTTCTAATTCCCTCTTTCCTCCACGAGAAACCGTTCACAACATCTCTCAAAATGACAGGATCAAGACACAACATCCTGCAGGGAAACATCCATCGCCATGGGGAAGAGGGGAATATGGAAAGAATGGGCAATGAATTCATCGTCGCTCTCATCCTCTCTGCATCAACTGCCCACGCTCTCTCGTGTCACTCGTATTCCGCTTGCCGACGATCTCACTTTGTACGAAGCAGTCGCGTTTCGTTGATCACCTGTCTTTTTTTGCTTGCCGTCAACTGCCTTTTAACCTTTCTGGCCACCCGCATGTTTGCCATGTGCCTCTCTCTCTCTCTGTCTTCTCTCCCCCGACAGCCGTTGGGCTTGTCTTCTTCTTTCTCGATCCTTGATTATCGTTCTCCAATTGACGCTGCGTTGTTTTCGCATACTAATGTCGCAACGGAGCCTCCGGATTGAACTCGGTTGAACAGCGTCTCCGTCACAACGTCGGCTTTTTCGCCATGACAGCCCAGCGCCGAGGTTTCAGACTGAGCTGGGCTGGCGCATAACGTCCCTTGGCTGTTTTGTATTCTTGTCTGCCACACTGCCATAGTGATGCAAAGGGCCAGCAAAGCCATATATGTCATGCTTTGATCGACCTGTCAATCCTGTCCGCATGTGATGGAACTTTACCGTATGCAAAAACTGATAAATCACATCGGACTGTGCGAGTCTCAGACTTTGGATCATCCCGATCTCCAGGGCACATTACATCTCAAACGGCAGTGCCACCAATATGGTGCTTGCGATTAGCAATCACCGTCCGGAACATGAAGGAAGGTCAGGCCTACGAAGGAAGATTTTTCAACCTACTCCACCTTCTGGACCTCGTAACCCTTTTTCTGGTCTATGGTCTTTGCATTGCGGTGTGCAGCGTAGGTTGTTTCATCAAGCTTTATACCCGCGAACCTGGACTTGCCTAATCTGTCATGAACTGCATTTCCTCAGGCATCCCAATCCTGCAAGCAAATCGACGATATCCGAACTCCAGGTTCATGGATCTTGGAGATGGCGCAAAGGCATTCTCTCTTCTCCATTCGCCATTTTCTGATGTAAGTCGCGCAATACTTCCCGCCTAAGCAGCCTAACTATTCAAGAGAATAAATTTCGACGGTCTAAGCTTGACGGTCCAGTCTTGGTGTGACACGCACAGCATGTACCAAGACAGGACTCGTCAGCTGTGGAATGGCGGTCCCTGGTGTAGTACGTCTAGTATATACGCCTTGAGAGGGCGACAAAGAATTGAATGCCTTGAGGCATAACGGGTCCCGATCGACCGGCCGCCTGTAAGACCAGTATACTTGTAAGGGGCAGAGCGAGTAGTGGCATGGCTGTCTTGAGTATGATCACTCCTTTAATGCTACAGCGAACCAGAGACTATATGTATACAATCGACGGTCTGATGTGCGCAAGAACTATCCCACACACAGACACAATTATACTCTCCTACTGTTTGCCAGAGATACAGCACGAGGACAATTGAACATATCGTTCAATGTTCGCAAACGATGATCACGCGACCGTCGAGTTTGGTCAAGACTAGATCATGCACCGAATGTGTATGCTGTGCTCCCAGGTGACAACGTGGATGCATCTGCAATCAAATCTCATCGATATGAGAGTCTTCTAAAATAGACCACCTATTCTGGTGTACACTATACGCACATCGTATGCACACTATACTGTACGAAGCCGCTGTCATCAAGAGCTAACGAACAGAGAGCCTCTTCTCCCACTCTTCTGTTTCAAGTGTTCATATCCTCAGATAGCCATGTCCATATTAACCACTCTACAAGTAAGGACAACTAATCGTGGTCTTTAAATCACCTCCTGCATCCACGTTACCTGCATCTTCCTATCTGATCAATGCAAGCAGCATCGGTAGATGTCGGTAAGCTGAGCCTGCAGCAACAGCATACACGTCTTTCCGACCCGCGCCATGCCACATGGACGACAACACAATGACTTCATCATCTCACTGCACGCATCCCAACACCCGAGTCCTCCGTATGTCGTTCATCGCTTGCCGCGCCTGCCGACAAGGTCGTCTTCGGAACGCGGAACCTCCGTCGCGAGCGATGAGTGCGATGCCCGTGCCCTCCCTAACTACCTAATCTCGCTCTCAAACCGTTCGCAAGGACGACCAGATCCGAAGAGGTCGGGGGTCGAGTTGCTCCGTGTGGTTGCATAAGTTCCATGTGATGCTTCGAAGGGAGCTTGCTGCAGCAAGAAAGATTGTCAACACCATAGAGCTCCTAGGAAAAAGGAAACGCGACTTGTCGATGACAGGCAAAAGGTGATTCCGACACGGGGAATTGAACCCCGGCCTCCTCGGACCTAGTTGTTCTTCGCTAAGAACGGTTTGAGAGCGAGAAATCCTAGCCACTAGACCATATCGGATTTGATGTAAGGATAGTTTGCAACATAAAATATATTAGCGTCAACAGCTACGGCATTCATGCTGACAGCAACACCCTGGCAGGTGCCATCATCGAGCACTAATCGAGTCAAATACATATCCAATCCTTTCTTTGAACTACCCATTCAATTAGTCGAGCTCTTTCGCTTGTTGCTATCACCCTCTAAGCGCAGTATGATCGATGACTGTCGAGTCTACCTACTGTTGAAATACTAATGATGATGAGGATTGTTTTCAAGCACACATTACGATTAGACGTCACTCTGAGAGAGGATCAAAAGAAGAACCGATGGATCTCCAGACACAACAGAGTCGACTACTGGATGTTCACGGTAAGTGTCACAACTACTTCTCCTATTCCCCCATGCAGCCATACAGGTATGCAAAACTCAGAGTTCAAACACCATACTGACGAGCGAAATCTTTGCGATCCGGGACAGAGGCCAACCCGCTCCTCTAATGTTAGCCTCTAACACATGTCTGGCAAGATGACATCTCACAGGCCTGCCTCCAGGCAAAACAAAATATCAGATGCCGCTTCTGTGGATCGAACACAGTGCCTCCAGAATACTCCTGATAAAGGAAGACGTGAAGTGGACTTCAGTCTGGCGCTCTCCCAGATGAGCTAAAGCGGCTTATGCCAAGAGTTTTCGACAGCAGCATCTATATCTCAGCTAGATCTGTCGATCGACGACGAACATGGGTGTATGGAAGCAGATTTCGGCAGACCATCGTGCCTGGAGAGGTTTAACACTTAGAGACCAGGATCATCTCTTGTCAACGAAGCCATCGTGCTTTATCCTCACGTTTATTATGGCAACTGATCAGCCAGTCTTGATCGGAGACGCAGAGTATGCTGTGCTAAGGAGCAAGGAACGACTGGAGCAAAAGGGGAAGGAGTAGCCAGCAGTTTTATGAGCAGACGCAACGGCCTACGACACATTCGTACCGTCCTCTGGTCGAACTCCTTCTCATGTGCCTATGTTCTACCTACATCACAGGGCATTCCCATCTTTTGGTTTTGTCAACTTTCCCACAGCGAAAGGTCATGGTTGACTCCTCGTGATCGAGTCTTGGCACGTAGACCCTGACTCATGCCAAGATTTCGCAACGCCGCTCCCACCACATCTCCGAATCTCTACAAAATCATGAATATCACCTCGACCACGATTCCGACCACATCTACGCATGTTTAGGAGCAAAAAGAAGATACAACGATGTGACATAGTGCAAAAAGCTAGCCCCACGTGGGGCTCGAACCCACAGCCTCAAGATCTCAGATTAGAAGTCTTGCGCGCTACCATTGCGCCAGCAGGGCTATTGTTATCGTCAATGTCAACAAATATACAATATATCTCTACTACAAGCTTAGCCATACTTTACGTCCCAACTTCAGCTTTTTTCCATACCACTGAGCCCACCGAACGTCCCAGGCCTAAACTTTATGTAGGTCGGCAATTACTCAAGTGATTTCAATCCATCTACAAGTTATGCTAAGCATCTTTGAGGAAGCTGAATGACCAACAGGACGTCAGGCCTAACCCCCACTCCATTGCCTCACCGTCAATCCGCAATTAGGATACCCACATGACGCCCATAGGGAATGAGGCATCAACGACTGAACCTGAAAGCTATGGCATCGATCTGAGTGGTTGCTTAGGATCCATCTACAGAGATGATTGTCAAGACGGCTGGTTCCCCATGCACGCAAGCGCAGCACCAACCCGTAAGATGCACCAACAACCGACCCTTGGGCCTCACACCCGGATCGATTGATCCACCTTCAAGATTCAAATTTGCCAGTGTCGTACACTCTGGAGATAAGAAATTCTGTAGAAGCCAACAGCTTCCTTGCTCTATTACCGTTTGACAAGCTCTAAACTCCAGCCGGGAAGACAAACAAGGAGAATGCACGTTTGTGGATCAGAATGTCAAACACAAATCACGGTCCTTTCTGGCGGGCTCCCGTGAGCGTACATGTGGCATGTGTGTCAATCCTGTAAGTCTGCACTCACCGATGCTCAATTTCACTTGACTAAATCAATACACTTTTGGTATGACATGGGTTGCACAAAGATATGTCTTCAGCAACCACCTAGGCTTCGCTAGACTTCAAAAGGACATCAACAAGATCTTGTCGTAGAATGAAGATGGTCGATGAATGCATCAGGGCCATGCACTTGGACGTGTGTACCTCAAACAACGCTGAGCTCAGCTCGGTCTCTTCCCATATTCTTTGTCTCTGCCTGCAGCAAACCTGCACAATCTCAACCCGAAGCTGCAAGTGCTTGCAATAGATGGCCCGGACCAGACAAGCTCTTGCATCATGCATTAAGACGTGATGACAGATCATGTTGTGGCATGTCTTGGGACAGATATAAGTACACCACTCCGTCTCAACCTATTCCTATCCACTATCCACTCAGTCATACGATCCCAGTGTGGTCAAGCAATCGAAAGCAACCAGAATGTGCGATGTAAGGTTCAACATTCAATAGTGTGTGACTCGCTTGCTGACAGCGGATACAGGAAGACTTTACCCCTGCCGGTGCCGATGTTGTCATGAGCGACGAGGGTGTAAGTTTCTCTCTTCTGTATTTCTCTCTCACTGCTCTCCTTTGTCAATCTCTCCTTTTTTGTTTGTCGCCCTTTTGACCAGTTTGCGCTTCCCCTCTATTTTTGTGAGCTTGACATGTTACCTTGCTGTACTCGTTGAGAGCGATGTTCTTGGTTGGTTTCAGTGGAAGGACTCTGTCTCCTGGGAAGACTGTGCATTTTGATAGCTTGCTCTGTTACCTTGTTGTCATGAGGAGATGATCATCTGCTAACCCCTTTTGTCCAGTCTTCGTGACCGCACCGGCTCTGCGTCAAAGAGTCGTTCAAGAAGTCAAGGCCCCAAGACCTTTAACCTCACTGCGCTGATGATCGACGGCTGTGACGACGACCCATAGCGTCAAGAACGTTTGGAGTTCCGCGCCCGAGTCATCCTCGAGACCGCAATGAAGTGGTTTCCGAAACCAGCCCTGGTGCTCACCAACGTCACCATGCTTCAGTTCCAGACGAGAGCTCAAGCCTTTGCTGCCGCGTGCGACTTTCTTGCCGACAACCCTGTTGCTCTTGACGAAGTTGTTCATGACCGGGAAGTCGATGCCGCTGGTTACGAAGAGGAAGAAGAATGGGAAGGTTGTTCTACAGCTACCTGAACAATAGACGAATCAATCGAATGATCCAACGAGGCACGAACCCGCAAAACCACGAATCAACCACATACCTACAAGAAGAGGAACTCGCTGAATGCGCGCACACACAAAGACACACACACACACAATCTCTCGCTCTCGCTCTGCCATGAACCGGTCACGAGCGAAGTCTCTTTACGTTTGCGAGAGTGCAGTCGAACCGATGTTCTCATCAACGGCTTGCCAAACCTATCAACAGGGCCGAGAAGTTTCCTCTCCACGTAGAAGATTATGTTTTGCATACAGTTATAGATATGTACAATAGCGTGGAAGGTGCTGACGATGCTTGTTAAGATTGGATATGCTCCCAGTTCTCTCCGGGCGCGTCTTGAGTCTAGAGGACCGTTGTGTACCTCTATAGTGGGGAAATCGCTCTAGACCGTCAGAGCAGAAGTACGTTACAGTGGAGTCGTGGTTGATAGACTCTACGAAGATCATGTGTCTTGACTACCGCATGTCTCCCTATGTGATAACGCCTCTAGGTACGGGAAGACTGACTATTATCTTTTGCCTCAACCGGTCATTGTAGCCATGGCCACCATCGCGTCTGAGCCGACAAGGAGATGTGCTGGAACAGATTTTCCTCGTCGAAGTACTCAGTCTCGGAAGCGAGCGAAGAACTCTGAGAAGAACTTGTCATTACATCTGAAGTGAACGAAAAAGTATGAGAAGAACTTGTCATTACATTCAAAGACAGCGAAGAGATATGAGAAGGGCTTTATCGCATCGGAGAAGAAGGAAGAATCCTGACGAACACTTGAAGAAGACGAAGAAAGACTCGCTATGGCCTTGGAGGACAGCACCAAAGTTGGAGTAAAAACATCGACAAGAGAAAGGCATCTTACCATGCAATTGCCGCTTGAGCTGGATGGTCGGTGCAGAAGGCAGTATCAGAGGTTAGTCACTAGCACAAAGTGTTCAGGTCATGGAACAAAACCAATCATTGTTTGGCCATGGTAGCTAGCGTAACTCTATTGTACAAAAAAGTCATCAGTCCTGTGTCATTTTCTGCCTTACTCCTTGGGAGCGTAATCTTTCTTAGCTCTCTTTAAGGGGTTTTTTGTGCTAAGGGGACCAGGGCCGTCTGTGATTACGACGGAGCGCTTGAGGTGGTTAGGAATCACAGGGAGAGGCCAAGAAGCGTCTGGCATAGGGCCGAAAGAGATAAGACCCTGGTCAGTCCAAGTCTTGACACTGGCCTTGGTGGCCTCCAACTGCTGTTCAGCGTCCACATGGCTAGGCATGGGGCCATACTTGACTGATTCCTCGCTGTTGATCCAGTCGGGAACAGGGACAGGATTAGGACCCAGCATCACACCAACACGAGTCGGATGAGGGACTGCGTGTGGAAGCTCAGGGGGGTCTTCAACATCCAGACCCAAGTTGGAGTGACGAGTCTGGATGTTGCGACGAACCTCGCCCTTGTACTCATCAGAGTGCTCGCCGTAGAAGTCAGTCTCATACCAGCCAGCGGTACGCTTGAGCTTGTCGTGCTCGTCACCATGAGAAGATGCAGTACTCTTTTCAATGTTGGGAAATAAGCCTTTTCAGCTCGTAGTGGTCAGCAGCGCCGGCAGGGCAATACATGCAAGTCCAGCGGTCGCCTTCATCATGGTCTGCGTGGTGTGCAGTCAGTTGACGGCGCAGTTGGAAGTATCTGGAGTGCTGTTCGCCTTGCATGTGGCGAGTGAGCTGGTGCTTCTTGACCCAATGCTTTTCCTTGTCGGCTTGAGATATAGTTGGATCTTGAATACACAGAGGGCATCTCTTGTCCCGGTTCATCCACATCTGTTCGGCCGACAGAGTATTGTGCATGATCAAGTCCATAGCAAGCTGAGAGCGGACAGTCCATGACAGCTGTTAGATGTCGACTTGCGAGCCTCTGGGTCCTTGCTGAAACGTTCCTGTAGAGGTAACGTGAAATCATCGATCAGAGGTGCTACAAGTGTAATACGAAACCCTAAACGCTACTTGACATCCAGAAACACCGGTTTAGTATCCCTGCTTTGCAAACTCCTTCTCTGTCCACTCCCACAGTTCATTTGCCAATTTATCATTCTTGAGTATCGCCTGAGTATACTCCTTCCCCCTTGGCGTATAGAATGCTCCGTTCTTGACCTCTTTCTCGCTAGCCGTGGCCGACCACAACTGCAGCTTTGCACCATCATGCACGTTGGTGAGCAACGGCGTCATCACCGCGCTCAACAACCATCCGACATACGGTCTCTTGTACATGTTTTCCCAGATACTAGTGTTGACCACACCAGGGTGAAGCGCCACTGATGTTATGTTCGAATACTTTGCCGCACAGATCTTGCTGAAGAAATAGTTGGCAAGTTTTGATTGACCATATCGGGCCACCGAGTTGATTTTGCGCATTGGAGTACCAAGGTCGGTGAAGACGATGCCTTGGGTAGGCGCCATTTTGAAGAGTTCGGAGCTGAGGTTTATGATGCGGACGTCGCTGTTGGGGGTTGCGGCTGTCTGTTGCAAGAGAGGAAGCAAGAGCTTGGTGAAGAGAGTGGGTCCCATGTAATTGGTTCCGAATTGGATTTCGTAGCCATCGGTGGATAAGCCTGAAGGTGCCTCTGCTAGACCAGCATTATTCATGAGAACATCCAGACGGTCGTTTTCCTTGATAATGCGCTCGGCAGCGCGCTTGACGGATGCGAGGGATGCCATGTCGATTTCGAGAAAGTGGATTTTGCCTTTGGCGGAGGGCACGGCTGATGTTATCTCTTCGATCGCAGCATTGCCTCGTTGACTTGATCGGGCGCCGAGATACACTTTGGAGGGGTTGTGTTTGACAAGTTGATGGATGCTCTCTTTGCCGAGTCCACTGTTGCCGCCGGTCACGACTATGACTTTGCCTGAGAGGTCCGGCATGTCTTTTTCGGGGTTGTAGCGTGTGCTGTACATTGTTGATTGAGTGCTCTGATGTTCTTGGTTTGTGTTCTGGTCGGTGAGAAAGAAGTCGCAATTCTTGCTGAGTTGCGAGCTGTGGTTCTTCGTAAAGGTTCTCGACTTGAGGAGGGTAGTATGGCAAGCTCTTTGCGACACCGCAGAAAGTGCGACTGAGATTATATACCTACCTTGGACGCGTCAATCTTTCGGCCGGTCAAGACGCATCCGGTGCTGCGGTGCAACCATTACAGTTTCTCTCAAGGCTTCTTAGACGCTCGGTAATTATTGTCTGGACTCTTCTGTCTAGAAAGAAGGTGCGACAGGCGCCCCGACTGCGAGAAGTTTTTCGCATGGTGCGGGACAGTTCGGAGAGATGACCCTCCGCACATCCATCGCTCAAGGCACTCTGCGGTATAGATTATGCGCGGTGTTGACTCATCAGAGTTGCACAGGTTGATACGGCCGAGATCTTGGAGGTTCTCTCGAGCCCCGCACGGGCGACCTGCTCCGATTCGTTGACTGATCATCGTCGTCAAATCATTTCTTGCGACACGTCGTTGATGGTTCCTACTGCAGACTTGTACAGGACGGATGTTTCTCCTACACAGTTCAGACAAGCGGACTCGGCAACACGATGAATTCCAGATGTGCAGAATTTACGACCGTAAAGGTTCGGCCGACTCGCTGTTCTGAGCCCGCGTCGTGCAGTTTTCCACGGTGGCTCTCTTCGCCATTTGCTTTTGTGCACGCTTAATCACCGACCTGCTGGCCTTCGATTTTTCCATCCAGTACTTAACTGGCTTTCCACTCTCGAGCGGTGGACCAGTAGCCATTTCATTGAGTACATCGGCAGGTATCTTTACCGGACGTCCAAATCGATTCGTGCGACCACGACGACGAGATGCCTCATCCAGAAGCTCGATCTCAGACTTGTGAGGATTGTGTTTTGCCAGAGTATCGTATTGTTGAAGCCAGGTCCGTACGCTGCCGTTGTAAGGCCAGTCGACTCCTGCTTCATGCTTCATCCGCGTGAGTTTTCGAAGAGCGCCGCCAGTTTTGCGATATTGAAGGGCGTCGTATAGAACACGGCCCTTGCGAGGAGTTTTCCATTCAAGTGAACCAGTCATGGTCGTTAGGTATGGATTGCAAGAGACGATAGGAACGAGCATGGAAGATATGGAAGATACAGGCAGTGTACGACGTAGGCGGCTCAAAAGCTTTTGCTCGCGATGGTATGGTCCCTCTTTGAATATTTCAAGAACTTGACATAGTGTTTCACGCCAAGAGTGACAGAGACCGACATTTCTTGATGGTGACAGCTACCTATCCGTTGGACTAAGATAGGCCGAAACGACCCCTGACTCGTCTGTGAAGGCTGCGGAGGAAAAATAGAAGAATCAACCACCCTCCATCTAGGATTCTCTTGTTGGGTCTAAAAGCCCGCCCTTCATGTTCCCTCATTACAAGAAGTCCTTCTTCATTGACCGAAACGCTTTGCGATGGTCTCCATGACGGCCTCCACCTCGGAGTCGGTAGCGAGTGCTTCTCCTCTGCCTTCAAAATTGTTGTTCTGCTTCTCGCGAACACTGCTGTCCTTGATCTTGTTTCCCTCCTCGTTCTTCTTGTCTTTGGTGGGTTGGAATTTGACGTTGCTGGAGTCAGAGGCGACATCGCTAGCGTTGGATGAGTGAATGAGTTCAGGAGTTGTGACTGCGGCTTGGGCTTGCTTGGTCTTCTTGAGCAAAGTCTTCTTCTGACGCTTCGAGAGCTTGGGCTGGGTAGCAGCTGCAGTGTTGGGAGCGTCGCTGCTTGAGTTGGGTTCGTCGGTAGAAACAGTAGGCGCGTCCTGAACAGACATGTCGGCCAGGCTTTGAGCAAGGGTATCCTTCTCCTCTGCTTTCTGCTGCTGAAGTTCGGCTCTCTCAGCCTGAGCCTTTTCCTTCTTGCGCTGGTACTTTCTCTTTGTCTTTGCGCGCTTCTTTTCCTCTCTCTCTTCTTCGTCGCTGTCGATTTCCCAGATGCGCTGTTCTTGCTCTCCTTGCTGCTCGGTCTGCTTTGGTGCGCATTCGAAGATGATGCCGGAGGTGCCGTCCATGACATGCTCGAACATGGCGGACATGATTTGCTCTCGCACCTGTTGCTAGTCAGTATTCAATCGGAGATGTCTGATTTGCCTATACCCACGTATTGCTCTTGCAGGTCTGACAGGGGGGTGCCACGGTGTGGTGCCATGTTGGTAAGTTTGGCGAGTGTGAGAAGTTGAGATTCGATCGAGGACGGAGAATGGAATCAAGCTTAAGTGATAAGGTGGTTGGGTGTGTGAGTGATAGTGGGGGTTGCAAACGAGAACAACACAACGAGCAAACGCCGAGGAACCATTTTCTTGCACCACGACAACACAAACGCCTGTCCCTCTTGAAGTGACTTCATGACCCTCACAATTAGTAAATAACACAATGGGATGCATCGCCGAAAGAGGCATCGATATGAACCCGGGTCTCGAATTCTGGCACTCACCACCAGCTACTTCCTTCGCATGCTCTGAAAGTATTGCAGCTATAAAAATGCACAGTAATGTACGAGTTGAGCATACGGCCAGAGAAAGACGACACTGTGAAGACTCTCAATGGACAGAAGATAGATGTACTGGTCGTCACAATGCACGGATGTCTACATTTTCAATACGTGCTCTTTGAGTTACATTGCCAACGTGCCTTCAGGGGGCTGAATCGAGACCTACTGCGCTTCTCTTAATCGACCCGATACCCTCTTCCAACAACCAAACCTATCAGATCCTCCCAACCACTAGTAGCCTGTCCGTCGAGCATCATGGTCAACCATGTGTCTCCTCCACTGCCGTGACATTCTTAGATGGAAGGGGGTTCCACCTCTGCCTCGGCCTCGGCCTCGTGGTCGGTGTCCCCTTGGTTCGCTGTTGCCTTGCCCTGCTGCAGCTTCTTCTCCTTCTTCTTTGCTGCCCTGTTCTTATTCTTGTTTCTGTTGTGGTTCATCTTCTTCTCAATGCCCAAAAGCTTCTGCAATCGTCCAATGGTGATGCGGATGGACTGTCTTTCCATATCGAGACGGCGCCACATTTCCATGTCGTTGTGCTCTGCGGCCTGCGCAAACTTGGAGACTGGCATGATGGTATCCAGCTCCTGGCCCTGGCAAGTTGGGATGTTGTCGATCTGCTCACAGTAGGCCGCAAGGTCGTCTCTTCTCTTCAAGAGTCTTAATCCAGAGACTTTCAGCGCTGTTTCAAGCATGACTTCCTTGTCCTGGAGTGCTCGGAGATGAACCGCAGTCTGCAGTTCGATCTGGGGCTTATTATTGATCTGACAAATAGGTCAATAGTTGTTCACAGGATCTCGTGGCTTTCATTACCTGCTGATTTGTAGGTGGTGATATGTTGCGGGGCCAGGCATCCAGACCGTGACCGCTGGCTAGGCTTTGCACGATCCTCGGTTCGCGGAAGACGGTATTGGGCTCTGTGATGGCATAATCTGTGCCTTTTCTGGATCTCATACCCACGGTTGTCAATAGGACTGATAGGTCTGAGTGCAGGCGTGGCAGTGCTTGTTTAGTGCGTTTACACAGTGTGTCCAGCCACAAGTCGATACCAAAGTCAACTGTGCCACCGCGGCATAGATACAGCAGGTACTCTTGACAAGCCAGCCATTTGAGGAGCTATGCGGACATCAACAACAGGCATGGTGTTACTCAGATGCAGGTGGATACATACCTCAGCCTCGTGCCAACACTGCGTAAGAAGACCCAACCAGACAAGGAATCTGATTCTGTGGACCACAGGGGTATTCTTGCCGTTGGTTTCAAGAACGGTGCGTATCTTTGATACGACTATGTCAATGGAGTAACCGTGAGAGTCTTTGTGCCACTCGGAGTCGATGGCTCGCGCAGTCCAACTGTCATAGTCTTCGTCTTCATGTGCGCAAAAGATGGAGCACACGACCATTTCCGCATGTCTGTACCAGCGGTCTTCCGCAACGACTTCGAGACTCAATTTGAGACGTGAGTAGACAGATCGGGATTCCGAATGGAGAGCTGTAAGTAAACGAGTCGTCATATCCGCGAGCGACCTAGGCTGGCGAGGATCTGTATGCAGCTGAGTCGTCATCTTCAGGAGCGGGTCAGCACAGCTTGAAAGGAGACGCACTCGATACTTGCGTTTGCTTGATTCTGCGTCGGCTTTGAGTGTTTGCGATCAGGAGGACCAGGAAAGCTTTTGAGATCAACAAAGCCAGGCACCTGGTAGCTAAGGGGTTGCCGCGACGATAGAGGTGATCCGGAGAACGCTCATGGCACTTGAAGCGAGCCTGAAACTGTACATGAACAATACACATCACTTTCAAGGATATCACAAGGGAGCTTATCGGCATGTTCATGTTAGCGACGCTGGTGGAATAAGGTTGTACTTCTTGTGTTTGGTTGTGACAGTCGTGACTAAGCAGGAAGCAGATTATCTTCATACTTTGGGATCTTCTTGGAAGTAAATGTATCACACTGCTGGTGTCTTTGTCTATCGATATATCTAGAGTTTGTAGAAGCCAGACGTGATGGAGCCGAAGGAGATGCAGTCATCAGAGTATGATGACTAAGCCATGACGCCGACATTTAGCCGTCCAGAGAGCTTCCACCGACGATGGTGCGGACCTGATAAGCTGTGTAGAGAAGATAGTACTATGTCCTCAAAGCCTGCGTGATTCTTTGGTGGTCTTGCCGAATGTTTTGTCTACCCATCCGTTGTAGTATCCCTGCTGCAGCTGCGGCCTTCAAAGCCTGGAGCAGGAAGACGGATGTCCGCTCCTTCGCTCTCCTCAATCTGGATAAGATATTCGAAGACGTCGAACGGGCTACCTAGCCTTCAACACTTGGTCATGCCTAATGGACGATCATGATTCCCGGTAGCTGAAGTTGGTCCCGGTCGGAAGCTACGGTGCTGCCACTCTAGGCCACTATTTGCATTGCGATATCTTTTCGAAATCACACGCCGATGGTTATATCAGTGTGATTAATCGTCTTTCGAGACCCATCGCTTCAATTGGCCTGATGAAGTTGTACTCTGCGCAATTTTGGCATTCTCTGCAACGCTCCTCTCTGGAGCAGTGTCGATCCCAGCATCTGAGCTCAATGTTCAATACAGCTCCTTTGTGGTCTGTTTGGGCATTGAAGTTGATCAGCGTCTTTGCGACTTGCTTCAAATGCCTGGTGGCGAGGAACTCGAAGATGTTGTATTTGTAATGCCCTCCATGGTGTCCGAAGTGTGCCGTCAATGTGCAGGACTGGTAGATCTCGCGTGTGATCTGTGGATGGGTACAAAATATGGCGGACAGAACCTCCCGAGGATGGTCTTGATTGGTTTCGTAGTGGTTCTCTGGTCTTTTGGTGATCTCCATGTAGATCATGATTCGAATCTCGAGTGGCAGGTCAAGAAAGCGAATCGATTGCGCAGTTTCTGAGAGAGAGACGGAGTCCGGTGTCGACGACAATGCTGCTTCGGAACTCATCTCGAGGGCTTGGCTCTGGATATCGACCTGTGTCGTAGAAAGTGTATCACAAAGCGATGACGGTTGGCCTGAAGAGAAGAAGAGCGGGGGATGGCGTAAAAGGAGAAAGGCTGAATGGATGCGTATAGGACAAAAGCGAGGACTAACGAGAACGCATTAATCAAATCTGATTGACTACTGCTTGTTCGCTTGGTAGTTCCTACCAATTCGCGGCAGACTACGCTTTGGCAGGTGTGCGCGCACCTGATTTAGGCATGCGCCAGCAGCGGCAGTGTCAGACCAACATGAGGTCTCTGATAACTTCTAGGTCGCACCTCTGCAACCTCCTTTTTCTTCTCTTCTAGTCTACAGGTTTAACCCAGATATTCTTTTCGTCGTGCACTGTCTTATATCAGCTGAACAGCAGCCTGGTGTCCGTCAACAGGTGAATTCGATCAAGGGACAACAACGGGAGCTCTCTCGAAGAGCCCAAGGCTCTGGATTCTTGCTGGCTGTCTTGACAGTAATTTCTACGTAACGATTGATCTTTCTGTGGACAGATAGGAAGTCACTATGGTGTTGTATGATTAAAAGTTGAAAGTGTTCTGGAAGCTGATTTTGGTTCACGAGATAAAACAAGCTCAAGAGCGAACAGCAAGACCCAGCACACTCGCAGTCTGTCTTGTCACCCACGCCTTCATCACTTGAATCGTACCTGGGACTGTTGCGTAAACATGTATTTCGCAAGCTATCTGAGACTACCAGTTTGGAGCAATTCTTCTGACTTTCTGCCTCCATCTTATCTGCAAAAAAGCACGACTGAGCATTACTAGTAGAATTTCTCCCTGTATCCAGCTCTCTCCAGCGATAGACTACCACACCAAGACCTATAGAATTACAATCCTTCTTCAGTTTCATGCACTTGCACTCGTTGTGCTCGGCTGTTCAACTCCTCTTCTTACTTTACGCCTGTTGCCGAGATAATTCTTCTCCGAATCTCAAGTAAGGTCTTGGATAGTGCTCCTGGCAGTGTACATGAGCAACTCTGAGTTTTCCTGAGTAGCAAGCCATGCAGTACCCTTGTCTGCAACCATCTCCCACAGATCAGAGTATTGAGCTGCTGAGATCTTCAACCATGCTAGCACCAGCGCAGTAGCCAGGACAGCGTTCTCTTGAGCTCCAGTATTCTTCATGTTGACGATTTCGCTGGCGAAGAAGCTATTGAGGGCCTCGTTACAGTCCCAGTGACCATCGAAGGACTGAAGATCAACAAGAGCGCGAACGGCGGGCAAAATATCGTCGGTAGGAATGGCAGAAACCTTCTCGAGACCAGAAGGCATCTTTTCAGGAAGAATAGATGCGACGGCAGTAGGGGCGAAACCACCAAACGAGGGTGAAGCAGGCGGAGGAGCAGAGATTGCAGGAGACCCATACGCCATGGTCAGGGGTGCAGGCGCAACGTAGGCTCTGGGATTCACAGGCGCAATAGACTGAGCTTGCACAAGGGTGGAAGCGCTGGGATGCATAGCTCTTCTGTACATGACGCCCGACAAATTAACGTCATGATCACCGTCGTGATCGGGAGGACCACCACGGCGGCTAAGACGCATGAGGCCAGAACCACGGCCGCCACCTCCCGTAAGACGACCGCGTCCCGTATGGCCACCACCTCTCGTACCTCCTGTGAGACTACCGCCACCCGTAAGACGCACATCAGCAGCGTCATGTTCATCATCATCAAGCAAAGAGCGATTAGGCATGGGATATGCCATCAACTTCTTCTTGGCGCGCCCACTTCGCGGACCAGAGACCTCCTGGGTTTCGTTCTCAACGACTCTCTTGCCTTCCTGGTCAGGCTCGACGGCAACAAAGGAGCACCATTTGTTGGCGACCTGGTAATCGACACCGAGACGAACGACTTCCTTCTCAACAAGCTCGTCAAGACGAGAAGGATACTTGTCCTTGACTAGCTCAGTACCCTGCTGAGCGGTGTTCAACCAGCCTCGGCCTTCTTCAAGCTCCTGAATGACTCGTTTGGCTGCGAGAGTGTTGACAGTGTAACTGGGGTTGTCAATCTTCTTGACAGGGATCTTCAACATCAATGGACCATCGGGACAGGTGCCGTGCAGCACGATAGACTTGGGGGCCTTGTCTATGTTCTGTAGAAGTAGGCACACGGTGGTACGGCTGTAAGGCAACAAAGGAGGGATGACATGAGGTGCTTGGACCAGGCCGGGCACAGTGATGTCGGGAAGATGAGCGTAGCGATCAGAACTCTCATCGGGTGTACCGCTGAGATTGGCAGATGGGTCGAACAGCGAGATTGGCGCCTTGGGTGGTTCGATCAAAGGATCAGCAGCATCGGCCATCTGCTGGGGGAGCACGCTCTCGACCATCTCGAAGTCTTCGGCATCATCGTACTTGACCTCCAAACGATAGTCTTTGACATGTGGATACAAAGCGGCTTTGAGCATACGGATGACCTTGAAGTCCATGATCTCATCGTCAGTGATGAACTGCGAAACGCCGTTACCAGCGCGAGCAAAGCCTTCGACCAAGGTGTGAGAAACATCACGACCGACTCCAAGCACAAAGCAACGAGCATCGACCTTCTTCTCATGAATCTGGCTATTGACGTATTGAAAGAGTTGGGACTCAGCATAGATTTCACCATCGGTCAGAACAACAAGCTCTAAAGGCATGTCAGGGAAGTGCGATTCGAAAGAGGCCTGAACAGCAGACAGGAGTTCTGTGCCGCCATAGCTAGCGGTAAAGCCCTGGACAAAGCACAAAGCTCGGTCGAAGTTTTCCTGGTTGTAAGAGACGCTCTTCTCCCAGAGTAACTGGTGATGAGATCCAAAAGCGCAAATGTTGAAGCGGACGCCGGGTGGCAGAGACTTGAGGAATGTCTTCAGAGCAGCGATGAGGGCAGTGTTCTTGGCGCCTTGCATACTACCACTCTGATCTGCGATGAAGATGATTTCCGGTCTGATGGGCTTGAGGTTGAAGCGCGGCACAAATGTTGCCATGAGAGCTTGACAACCAGAAATGGAATGCTTTTCGAGGATAGCCTTGGGTGAGCCAATGTCGTCGATCAAGATTTGCAAGACAAGATCGGTGAGAAGTTCGGTCGTGCCGTGGGTCAAGGATACCGACGCCTTTGACATGTCGGGAGTGGCTCCAATGGTGGTAGACAGGGTGTTCATGTCCAGGGCGATGGAGTGACCGGAGAGGCATTGAACTTTGCGAATGCTGGAGCCTTCCATGTCGATATCAACAGTAATCTTCATGCCCCTGGCGATGGCTGAATCGGGTTGAAGGAATTCTCCAGGATAGGAGCCGTAACGCCGAGCAATTGAGGTTGGCAGAATGTAGCGCAAGCCGTCGATCTGGGCATCGTGCTTGAGTTCGCCTCCGTAGACGATGTCAACTTGAATGGAAGTGTGGGCAGGGACGTTTCCGAGGGTGACTCCGAAAACGCCGGTGGGAAGAGATTCCAAAAGGCCAGCGGTCTCGCCTCTGCTGACAGCATCGTTGAAGGTCTTGCGAGCTTGCTCTTTCTGTTCAACATGGCCCTTGATGACCTTGTCGCCGATAGTGCAGGAGAATGCAGTCACGATGACACCATCATAGAGGGGGAATGTGTAGCGAGTCTGAGGAAGCTGGATTTCTGTGGGGTTCTGGAAGGTTTGAGAGAGTTTGGTGGAGGAGTAGAGAGGAGTGATGGTGGTGTGGGAGTCCAGATGGACTTGAGGCAAGTAGGTGCGTCTGTTGAAGGAGGATATGTGATAACAGCCACAGACGTGGTTGCCGACAGACATGGTGGGCGATGGTTAGTGAGAGAGGAGATGTGATGAATAGATGAGCGTTTTGGGAGTTTGAGGAGACTTTATAAGTCGGAAAGTGGACGGCGGAAGGGGTTGTGAGACGTGGCGCGAGGTGTTTGCTGTCGGACTTTGCCAACTGGACACGAAGCTGGGTGAAAGTAGATTTGAAAGAAGAGAAAGACGAGGGAAGAAAGAGCCGTACATAGACTGCAGTATATGTAGGTAGTTACCATTTATGTCTGAGCATGTCACGGGTTGCTGCCTACAGTGAAACTCGAAGATGGACCCTCCGATTAAGCTTACGTGGGCACAGGGCTATTTCATCAGAGACTTGCTTGGAGCTACAGAGCAACGGAGCAGAGAGGGGTTTGTTCAGGGTCTTTGCTTGGTGGTAAGACAAGCAAGTGCGGCGGTGTCTGGAGAAGTGACTCAGTTGGCAAATGCCAAGAGACTTCTCCACAGATGGCAGCGGGTCCGAGCTCCTGGACATTCACATGCGAGAGACGGACGACGAGCGGCGGTGCGCGACCGCCAGGACAAAGAAAGACTAACGCATCATGGCGCCAGCAGCCGTAAAGGACGAGCTCGCGTCCACAGCGAAGCGCAAAGCCGAGTCGCCCGACGAGTCCGTGACGGACAGCAAGCGCTTCAAGTCGTCGACGTCGCCCACGCCCACCCTCGAACACGACACCCGAGACGCCGTCCAGTCGACAGCACCACGCGTTGTCCCCTTCCCAGAGAAACCAGCCGTCATCGAGGAACGCAATGGCGAAATCGAGTTCCGAGCCGTCAACAACGATGGCGACCGCGAGAGCTACATCATCCTGACTGGCCTCAAGTGTATCTTCCAGAAACAATTGCCCAAGATGCCCAAGGACTACATTGCCCGTCTCGTCTACGATCGCACCCATCTGTCCATGGCCATCGTCAAGAAGCCTCTGGAAGTCGTAGGTGGCATCACCTACAGGCCCTTCAAGGGCCGTCAGTTCGCCGAAATCGTCTTCTGCGCTATAAGCAGCGATCAGCAAGTCAAAGGTTACGGCGCACACCTCATGTCGCATTTGAAAGATTACGTCAAGGCCACCTCGGACGTCATGCACTTCCTGACCTACGCCGACAATTATGCCATCGGCTACTTCAAGAAGCAAGGCTTCACAAAGGAGATCACTCTCGAAAGGCCGCGCTGGATGGGCTACATCAAGGATTACGAGGGAGGAACCATCATGCAGTGCAGCATGCTCCCCAAGATCCGCTATCTCGAGTCCGGCCGCCTGCTCTTGAAACAAAAGGCCGCCGTCCATGCCAAGATCAAGGCCGTCTCAAAGTCCTTTGAGGTCCACCCTCCGCCAGCTCAGTGGAAAGGTCTGAAGAAAGGCGACGCTCTTCCATCTATCGACCCTCTCACAATAGCCGCCATCAAAGAGACGGGCTGGAGTCTGGATATGGACGCCCTCGCTCGTCAACCCCGCCACAACCCCAACCACTCTCAACTCATGCACCTCCTCTCCGCCCTCCAAAACAGCACTCACGCCTGGCCTTTCCTCCAACCTGTCAACAAAGACGAAGTCCTCGACTACTACGAAGTCATCAAGCAGCCCATGGACCTCAGCACCATGGAACAAAAACTCGAAAATGACGCCTACGAGACCCCCGAAGACTTTATCAGAGACGCCACCCTTATTTGTGTCAACTGCAGACGTTACAATGCAGAGCAAACTCCCTACCACAAGGCCGCTATTAAGCTGGAAAAGGAGTTGTGGAAGAAGGTCAAGGATGTGCCCGAGTGGAGTTATATTGAGCAGGAGCACTTTGCAGAGGTTGGCAAGTGAAAAGCTGCAGTTTGATTCGTTTCTTGTAACCATTTAGGAGGTCTGCTCTGGCCTGGCGTTGTGGCTCTTTCTGTTCTCTCTGTCCTTGATCCCTTGGACTTCTTCATTTTTGCGATACCCCCTCCTTGTTTTCTTTCCATCATGACCATAGCAGCAATATGAAACGCCACTGTCTGTTCTCCTTCGGTTGCTTCTTCCTCTTATTTACCTCAATTCTCCTTCACGCCTTGATCTGTCTTGTGCTTCTGGCTCTTCCACTCTTGCCTTCTGCCTCTTTTCCCTTCTTGCCATCCTCCAGTTTTCCCTTTTCCTTCTTTGGCCTGGGAGGTGGAGGCTTACAAAGCACACACTCGCACTCTCCGTTCTTTCCTTGGACCAACCGCTTCAAGTGCACCACGAACTTGCTCACTGAATCATAACTCCTGCCAGAAGGGTGACCCCAGAGGTACACATCTCCTTCGCGGTGAGGATCATCGTCGCGAGGTCGGTGCATCAATGCATAGCCAGGAGGGAAGCTCTGCAGTGTGTCGGTGGGGTTGCTCCAGATGTACGTGCCTCCTTGACGCTGGCGAGAGGTTCGTGTGCCGTCGTCATTGGGGTTGTATACGTTACGAGGGAATGTGAAGTCTGGTTCTCCTCTGTCAGCTCTCCTTTCTTTCGGTCGCGACGCACGACGGCGATGCAAAAACAACATCGACGAAGAAGGTAGAGGTAGCGCGAAAACTCACCATCGAACAACTTCTCACACTCCCTCTCAACGGTGTTCAACCACTTTGCCACAAACTCCTCCTCAGCAAGCACATCTCCCTGCTTTGATGACCTCTTTGTCGCGTCTCCGTCGCTGTTGGCAAGCAAGTCCAATCTCCAGATTTTGATGTCTTTGGCGTTGAGGATGCTGGTGTTGGCGAAGAAGTCGGTCTCAAAGGTTGCGAGGATGTAGGTGGTAGAGGGAGAGGAAGGGAGGTCGTGCCAATGGGAGGGGCAACCGATGAAGCAGTTGTGGAACCAGAGGATGAAGGTGCTTTGGTTTGCGATGGAAACCTCGCTGGCGGTGGTGGTGGGTTGAGGGGCTGCAGAAGAAGAAGAAGAAGAAGCCATGGTGTCAATGTCCAGGAGGGTTGAAGGGCTGGGATAACTTCGAAGAGGTGTGTGTGATGGTGATGGTGGAGGTTGGATTTATATCCTTGGACAACCTCATCGCTTAGTCGTCGAGACGGACAGCAGTAGAATGTTCCGGACTCGTTCATTGTCGAGGCGATGCATGGTGGTTCTCCATCGTTCCGGAGCATCAAGGAAGAGTGCAGATGGCATGGAGATGATGGAAGATGCTGGAGACAATAGAGCACAGAAGAAACTCCCACAACAACTAGAGACCAGGTTTGCGATAGCACAGGAGATTCCTCCTCCACTCGGGTGTGTCCCTTGGGCTCACGTTGACGAGATGCACAATGATTGTCCCAACCCTACGCCACTAATGTGACGCTGTTCTGCTTTCTTGTTAGGGACCCCGTGGTCTCACCTGGAGGCAGCCCGCCGCATACTGCTGGCATCTACATTGGCATTCCTCGCATTCTTGCCCGCCATGAATGACTTGGCCTCGTAATGCGTATGAGCTGTTGAAACAAATCACCATGCGCAGACATAGTGCTGCTCATCTCGCCGCTGTTATAGACGATGATGGGACCAGACAGACCGGCAGACAAGTATACGGATAGTATATATTCTGAGCTGGCCCTGACAGAGCAGGTCAGTCACCCTGTTCTTCAAGTGTAGTGTTCCGCAAACTGACGCTTAGGGCGCGAAACAAACCATGAGTAGAGTCAGGATTGAGGCTACAAGTGTTTCCAGAGAAAGCTCTGGACGGCGGTGGCTTTCCATGGATACTGTCCTTTTCCTAAAAGCTTTGTGCATTCCTATAGTCAAAGCGAAGGGTCATGCATGGAACGAAGGGCTGAGCCTTCGATGTTAATGGGCATTTGTGCCAAGTACGATCAGAACGACATCATGCAGTTCAAATGGCGAAAAAGAGAAAAGACATTAACCAAGTTTTCATTCTACCAGAAAAACTAGAAGGATAAACAGTCGAAGACTTTATTTGCTCCAGACTCCAAATCGACAGATAACGCCTCGCCTCTAAAGCAATTGAATAGAGAAAAGAAAAAGGAGGTATCGAGTAAGATGGGGGTATGAAGAAGAACAGAAGAAAGAACAATGACATGAAGTAGAGTGACGGAGCGTCGAAGGGCGTAACAATGGTCGGAAGTAAGAGAATTGAAGGTAGAGTATCATCCATCACCTCAAGCGATGGGCTGTTTCAGTCGTCGGGTCGATCACAGTCTCTTTCCAGGGACGAAGATGAAGAGACAACAGACGGCAGCGTCGATGATGGCAATCCACATTAGACACATCATGGTTCTGCGTGTGAGTAGGCGGTGGACGAAGTTTTCTTTGACCTTGAAGTATTTCGCAAAGGTATATTCCGAGTAGCCCAGAAGCGCTTGGATGGGGTCAAGCATGTATTGATGTGAGACGAGGAAGTAAATAGCAATGGTGAAGGGCAAGATGACCTGAAATCACGTCAATAAAGACTCGTCAATGGCAGAAAAGAAAGCCAACATACCCAGCATCTTGTGCTTCTGCTCATGTCGAGGAAGATGAGGACAAAAGCTGTCCAGATGGCAGCAAACAAGGCGACCAGACCGACGACCAGTCTCAGCATCATGCTAGGTTGAACAATATTGCCCAGGGCCTTTGCGCGGAGGAAGCCAGGGAAGGCATCGCGCTCCATGGCCTGGAAGACGTAGTCCTTTGCACTATCAAAGACTTCGGGGTCATCGCGGCCTTGGTTCTCAATCGAGTCGGTGACATGTTCGAGGATGCCGACAGGGATGATGATCTCGCGTTCGGAGCCTTGTAGGAGGTATGTGTACAGGATCTTCTCAGCGCTGGCACGGATGTCTTGTCTAGAAACGGTGGTGCCGGTAGGAGACTGATCCTGAGTGTATGGGCTGGTGTCTTGGGTGCTGTCGACCATGCTACGACGAGGGTTTTGCGGATCAAAAGTGTTGCTACCAAGGGACTGGCTGGGCGAGTGCATGCTGCCGTTGTCGCCGCGCAAGAAGGCAGAAACCCGAGGATCTTTGTCGTTGGCGCTGGGACCGGCCAGACCGCTGTCATCGTAGTGGTCGAGGATTTGCGAACTACGCTTGCTGCCACCCTTTTCCAGCTCTGGTGTTTCTGCTAGCACACTGCGGTGAAGACCGCGCACGTAGTGTCGGCAGAGCGACATGTGTTGAGATACATCGAGCCTGTGATTGAGAATTAGTTCTGACGAGCTATGTTCAGGCGACCAGCGGAGTTGTTGTGTACCAGAAATCGAGATAGTCGACGCTGCGTTGAGCATCGCGCATGTAGATGTAGAAGCTGAACAGATCGACGGGCGGCTTGGTCTGGCGACTGAGGACTTCGTACAGGTTGGGCAGACGGTTGCGCTGGATGGTGATGTCGGGCGTGGGCGTTCGGTGAGCCATTGTTGTATGTGGCTTGTTGTGTTGTTGTGTCTAGCAATGTTGGGTTGACGTGTCGCACGCCTGGATACGGTTGGCGACGACTCGTTGGCGCGCTGTGCTGTGCAGTCGGATGGATTATGGCGGTATGATGTCGTTGTGATAGAATGAAATGGAGCGAATGTTGCGGTCGGAGACAAAACAGCGGTGTTGGTTAGACGATGTGAAGAGGGCCAGGGAGTGAAATGAATTGTCGTTTGCTCGACGACCGTTGGCCGCGCTTCACTTCACTTCAGCGTCCTTCGCTGGGCAGTTAAGGGTCAAGGGAGTTCGCGCTCGCTTCCCAAAAGATGGTCCGAGCGCCCGTCCATCTCATGCACAACATAGCACTAGTCCTTGTTGTCGAGACACAGAAGACAATCACTGTGACACTCTACAGCACCCGCAACAGAACTTGGTATCACTTGATCATCGTGGCTTGTTCTGTCTAGACATTAATTACATCCGCCCTTGTATGTACAATCTTTACATTTCCACATCCTCCCATCGCTCAAGGCGAACCAGCCAACTTTGCTGTCAACGGCGTCAGAGGGCAAGACTGTCCATCTTGCTCATTGCCGTGAACGACATAGTTCTGCTGCATGCCATACAGATTGTGGCTAGACACGTGGCACAGAAGCTGCCAAACGCCAGGCAGCTGAGCGTTCATATTGAAGGTGAACATCTCACCAGCATTGACGCTCTGACTAGCCTGCCAGATATCATTGTACTGGAAGTTGTTACCGTGCAAGTGGAACACGTGCGAAGCTGCTCCGAATGCCATGACGTACCAGATGACTGGGTCGTCACGGCACATCTCGTATGGTGCTCCGTTGCCAAACACGTACCCATTCATCGTGTAGAAGATAGGTCCCTGAGCATCGCTGAGCAATACCTCAGGGAAGTTTCGCAATTGTGGAACCCAAAAGCTCTCGTTACCGATATATGGTTGCACAAGCTGGCCCGTCTGACGCAGACTGCTGGTGTCCACATGGGCATTCTTTGCATTCTTGCCCGCCATGAATGACTTGGCCTCGTAATGCGTGTTGGTTGTTACGATAAACTCTCGGTGGGCAGACATGGTGCTGTTCATCTCGCCGCTGTTGTAGACGATGATCGGACCCGATAGACCGGCAGAAATATCAGATGGCATGTTGACGAAGCTGTGGTATGACCATAGACGACTGCTTTGACCTGGGGCTGGAGCTTGCGAGTCGCTGACAATCCATTTGTATACAGCGCATCCACCGGGAGGGACAGCATCTTGTTCCTGCACGTTGGGTGTGGAGCCATCAGTAGTGTTGGGGTAAAGAGACCCTTCGTACTGCTTGCCGTAGTACAGTCCCATACTGTGCATTGACGCGTAGTTCTCTGACAGATTGTTGACGAACATGATTTGAATCATGTCGCCGACCTCGGCACGAAGGATAGGACCGTTGATACCATTGGTGGCAGGTTGCTCGGTCTGGGTAGTGAAGCTGTCATCCGTGTAGCCCTTGTACACAGCCTTCTGGAACTCGAGTCCCCAACTTGCACCAATGGATCCAGTTAGGTTGAGGTAGCCAGCGGCAGCAGCGTGGGGAGAGTTCTGAACGGGTACCCCGAGCCAGTTGTCCCAGCCATCAGGTGCATAATTCCAGGCCACTTCTTCGGCAGTAACGTAGTATGTTCTCACAGTGCCAGAGAAGTTGTAGTTGGAAGGGATGCTATTCTTGCTAGGCAGTTGGCTATCCATGAGAGCCTGGCATTCGCTTCGTGCCGCCAGCTTCGATTGATCCGGAGTAGTAGTGTTGGGTGCGATGTATAGTATGCCTCCATTGGGACTGATGGAGGCTGCGGCGACATCAACGGTAGATGTGGCATTGGAGGCGACAATTCCAGGGGTGGCAGTCAGAGTACCATTGGGCGAAGCGGTGGAGCGAGCTGGCGATTGGATCTGGCCATCAGAGATCTGAGTGACAGGCTGGACTGTGCTTGATGTGGCAGAGCCTGAAGAAGAAGGGCTTGCACTGAGGATCACCGAGGTGCCCGCAGACGCAAGCGTTACTTCTGCGTTGACATTGTCGGACAGCGATTGAGCGAAAGAACGAGTGACAAGGCCGCCTAAGGTGGCCAGGAGGAGTGTGGAAGAAACCATCTCAGTTGAACGAGTGTAGAGATGCTATGAAAGAAAGCTTGTTGGAACACTTGCAGGTTCATGCAGAGATTGACGGTATTGATATAGACATTGCATCTCCTAGCCACCACTGGTATATCGTAGCTACGGCTCGCACGAAAAGGCAAGGATCGCGATGAATCTGCATGGTTGGGAAAGATCCACCCTGCCATACTCAGTACACAACCCATAGACGACTGACCCGAGATCAAGGAACTTAGGGGCGGGATGATGCACACACGACCATACCTCAGGCTTGCTGACACAATGAGTGGGCTGGTAAAGACCTTTAACAGCGGATCAACTGCAAGTAGTGGTTAGGCCCACTCTCAATCTGGCCTGCGGCTCTGCGAATAGAAAGACCCGTGAGGGGAGCCGAGAGGTAATCCCAACCGCGCACTTCTTATCTTGGATAGAGTTGTAGATCCAAGCGAGAGGAACAGGTTGATGGATTCGTGGATCGCTTTGCGGCTGGTAGGTACCTGAAAATTAGGTGGTTGCCCCGGTGGGAATAACAAAGTTTGATGCATGCATATGCACGGCAGCACGCACTGTGGCTGGTGGCAGGCAGGCACAACAAAAGATGCCGTGCAACCTTGTCGAAATCCAGAGCCACATCACACAACCTCAGCGATTATTCTCATCAACAACCTGCAAGATATTGGCAAATGCGTGTCATCCTGTCGTATGTGGTCGAATCCTAGTTAACCTCTTTCTTGCCGTGGCCCGTAGTAGAGAATATGCCTCGACATCCATCTAGTCTACTCGGAGTACTGCCAAAGAATGGAACACTACTCGTGTCGATGATGCTCTCTTCGGCGGAGCACGGTCAAGACGTTATTCGGCCTGTTCAACCGAGTAAGAGGGCAGCGAGATCAGTGAGGGCAAGTTAAGTGGAGACTTGAAAGGCAGGAAGCATGGACTCTTTTGGTGAAGTGTTTTGGCCTTGGCATTGCTTCAACTCCATCCGATCTTGGTTCCAATCATCACCAACTTTGCTTCCTATCCACCCTCGCTTAGGACTCTCTGTTGAGCATTCATGCCATGCCGGCCAACCGAGATAGACTTACTGACAGCGACAAAGCGAGACGCAGGTTAGCGGACGGCCCTACCGATGTAAGCCAGCTTGCAAAGACTACAAGAAGGAGCGATTACAATCGGCACTCCAGCTGGATTGGCTCGTACGAGTGACGAGTCGAAACTCCAGATCGATTTGCTGGCTGGTTTTTGTCTTCATATTCGAGTACCCGGCAAGTATACGATGCTCTGGTTTTGCAGCCGTCTATGATATTCACAGAGATATGACATCTCTCGAGCTAATATCTCCCGACGAGGGGGAACGAACATCGACGTCCTCAATATAACCCCCCACGTGCTAGATTATGCCACTCACATCGGGCTCTCATAATAACAACATACATGCGGAGCTGGAGCCATCACAATGCACAGGTCTCTCTGCACGGGATCAAAGTGCACGGAGAGGCGATAAGACCACGGCTCTCTTTGGATGCTTCCTGTCTAGTGAAAGAATTGTGCATCTCTATAGCTACCCATCCTCGCCCATGTGGAGGGAGGAAGAAGCAAGACATGTCTTGATGGGACTATTCCGAGTCGCCGCCGTGGTGTCTGTACCATTGTATTGATCAGTCATTCACAGCTTACACAGCATACCGTCACCCTTCAATACCGCAAGATGCCCTCTATTTATCTCCTTTACAGTCCGGCATCTATCATCGGGTCAGTACTCCTCATCATCGAGTGTCTCAACATGCACTCACCCAGCCAATGCCATGGTCATACGTAATTCGGCCATCAAGATCTTAACAGCAAGTTCAACACCCTGCTGCCCCTTATACTGCACAAATCATCAGTCCCTGATCACCTCTCTTTCTTCAACTGTAACTTACAGCAAGTCCCCATATCGGCACTCGTCCCATAAACACAATGTCGGCACCTAGCGCCAACGCTTTGAAGATATCACTGCCCCTTCTGACGCCACCATCAAACGCAATCGGTATCTTACCTTTCGCGACAGATGCACAATCTCGAAGGCTGTCGAGTGTTGCAGGAACGCCCTGAATCAAGGACTTTGATCAGCATATTAGCAAGGCAGGGTAAGTCATGTATGACTTACATCGAGTTGTCGACCACCTAAGAAGAATGCAAATTAGAGGTGTTCCTCGGATCTTGAAGGGCATCTGCATCGCTTAACTTACCATGATTGGAGATCATAATCCCGTCAACTTTGTGCTGAATTGCCAGAGCAACGTCTTCTGGTGATGCAACGCCTTTCAGCCATATCTCCAGCTTAGTCTGTGATCGCATCCACGGTATCGCAGTGTGCCACTCAATCGTCGCATCTGCCAACGATCAGCTTCGAGCCATCGAAAGAAACGACACACTATACCTACCATACTCTAGCCCCTCGCCTACAGCGGTTAGATTTGGCCACTGGAGTCCTTCAGGTAGCTCGAATTTATTCTTGTGCTCGTTCAATCTTTGTCCGAGTACTGGTACATCCACAGACAGAAAGATGGCTTTGTATCCAGCAGCTGTGCTTCCGTCAGTCTAAATCTGAATGATTGACGTGATCAAATACTGACCTTCAGCACGCTTAATCGTTCTTGCACACGCCACTTTGTCTTTGATCATAGAGATGTGCATAAAGTACGGGTTGCCTCTGCTTTGGGCTATCACGTCTTCGAGATTCTGTGTTGCGAATACTGATAAACCCATGCAGATGTTCGCTTTTGCTGCAGCACGAGAAGTCGCAAGCTCGCCGTCTGGATGAGCGAGTCCATGCATAGCTGCTGGGCTGAATCCGAAAGGTGCTGAAGTCTAGCATGATCAGTAAGTGTCGTTCGGGCTTCTCTTTCGACGTATCTGTTCTCACCTTGATACCAAACATCTCGGTTTCAAGATCAATCTTGGCTACATTCACCAAGACTCGAGGTCTGATCTTGTACCGATTAAAAGCTGCTTCGTTATCCTTGAGACTGTATATACTACGATAAGCAAGGATCTCTTCAATGTCTTAGACGAGAACATACGTGATCAGATCCATGGCTCCTTCGTTGTAGTAGTCTGTTTATCAATTAGTAATGACACGGACAGTATCCAGAGATTTCATGGCTACCTCTATACATTGCCGGCATATCACGGCATGCTGCCTCTTTGAGATCTGCAATGGTAAGGACATGAGGATCAAGTGTTGGTGAGCGGTTCATGATGATTTGTGACAGGGATGGGCTTCTCGTTCGAACGCAATGGATCCCAAAAAAGAGTATACCGAATGACAGATGAAGTGTGATAGTTATTGTTGAGCTACTGCTTATCGCTTCTACGAAGGTTGACGTATCTAGATGTCCCTCTCGGTCTTCGCTTTCCTCCTCTAACAATTCTCATGACAAGGCAACTCGATACCGATATCATCGGTCTTTCTCGACACTCCAAGAACATTGACGATGGAGACAGTTCGGTGATCCCGGCCCATAGCGTGGATCATCGGTTATCGCCTTCCATATCTCTACACATTATCTTCTATATGCCCAGCATGTGGGCGAGCAGCACCGAAGAATCCTTGAGGGTGCTTCAGGGCTGTGCAAAACTACATATTTCATTACGATCCCCTCGTTGGTCCCCTCGTTGACGTTGATTCCACCAAGAAAAACGGCGGTGAGTAGGGTGGGAATCAAATCCACATGACCCCGAAGGTGGACTGGGCTACCTACCGAGGCAACGAAGCCTCGCAAATTATCCGTAGGCATACCAAGTATCGAGTAACTGTAGATGGCTTTCACGGCAAAGCCCACAGTGCCAAGTGGCATATGATTCGGCGAAAAAGATTCGGCCACTCGGATTGCGGTTGGTAAGCACGCAAAAGTAGAAGCCCCACGCGAGGCTCGAACTCGCAGCCTCAAGATGTCGGTTCATCAGAAAGATGATTAGAAGTCTTGCGCGCTACCATTGCGCCAGCAGGGCTGGTATGATAAAGAAAAATCGGTCAATCAATGTATAGAGTCTCGTTAATCAAGCACGGCCCCGCATGCATTTGAATCAATCATTCTCCGTCAGACAGTCTTCCCTTTGCCCACTCAATAACTCGATCATGGTTCTCCTGATCAATGGCCGCCTTGTCAGAGACTTTTGGATATCATTCCTGTCTGTTAGAAGCAAGATCCGAACTCACCAATCAAAGCACCCTTTGATCAACTGCAGCGTCGAGCCATCAATCCTTCGACTGCAGCTCAATCTATATTCCATCTCCATGTCAGCGTCGAGCCATCAATCCTTCGACTGCAGCTCAATCTATATTCCATCTCCATGTCAGCGTCTAGAGCACTCGACTCATGCTCATCTCAGTCTCCTATCCTAGCAGAGTCTCTCTGCTGCGATCGGAGAAAGTAAGTCCAATCAACCGAGGAAGGATTCAGAGGCTAGAGAAGTACGGTAAGCCATCCAACACCTGGCGTTCATGCACGAATTTGGGGAAGCACTCACGTTGCATTCTGTCCTGAATCCTTCGGACATACTTCTCCAATCGCGCTTCGTATGTGCTATCCAAGAGTCAGGGCTTATAGTATCTCACAGAGATGTTGGTAGATCTAGATCCTAGTAAGTCAACACTACCGCCTTAACCTGGTCAGTCTGGCAAAGTCATGAGGTACGTTAATTGGATGCTTTTCTTATATCTTGCATGAGCGCATTTCTCGGGTTTGAACCCCAGGCACGTTGTTAGTGGTGGGTTGATGCCCTACAATTTGGATCCAATCTGTAAGTGGGTGTGCTATTGAATCGCTGCATCCGGTATCTTCTTCGGAGAGGGGGGTGTATGGGTGTTTCAGCCCTTGATCCTTCAAGTGTGCAGTATCTTCTACCAAGATCTCTATATCAATGTGAGTGTCCGCATCTTCCAGCTCATCTCATACCATACTGCATCGCTGCAACTCCAAAACCAGCCCACTAGCCCACTCCCTCCAACATGATTTTCAATCATCTCCTCACCATCTCCACCCTCTCCATCCTCCCCACCCCCATTCTCTGCACCCCCTCGCCATCTTTCTACCCCAACACCACCAACATCACCTACCCATCCTCCCAAACCCCCAACTTCACCTTCAACCATCTCTACTTTCTCACCGACCGCTTCCTCAAAAACCACATGTACCCCCTCAACATCGCCCAAGCCTCATCCATAAACTCCTCTTTGCTTTCTGCCGATATCCTCGGCCGCGTAGACGCAACCCGGGACTACGCAGGCCGCGAACTAAACACTGAATACCTATTCGGTCTTTTCGCAAACATTGCATTGAATCCTGATGCGTTCACCCTGCTTGGGTATCCTGTCAATTATACGTTCACGAGATTCTCAGGCAGTGGGAATGTAGTCTCGTTTGCTGCTATCGTCGAATACATGTTACCTGTCACGAGGACGACAATCCCTCAGGAGCTGGATTTCTGGGTCACTTTCAACGACAAGGGCGAGATTTCGCAATATGATGGGTAAGTTTTTGCTTCAATCTCTCCTTTTCCCGCCTCTGCCTCTCTCTCTCTCTCGTCTGCTGGCAAAACCTAACACTTGGTCGATCAGCAACTTCCGCTACCTCCAATGGCAACTAACCTCGACAATCTCCACCATCGCCACATCTCTGAACCTTTCTTCCGCTGCCGATCTCACACCCATCCTGCACAGCAAACTCGCAACAAGCATCTGCGACACAGCCACAAGATTCTGCAATGGCACAAACCTGCAATATGAGAGCCAGCAGGCTTGTGAAAATCATCTGTTCAATCAGACTAGGTTTGGAGAGGGTTGGGAGTGGGGGATGGATACCGTGAGCTGTCGTATGGTGAGTCGATGGTCGTCTTCTCTGTTCTCTCTTTTCCTGATTCGGGACGCAAAGATCATGGTGGATACTGACAGAGGATGAACACAGATCCATCAAAACATGGTGCCGCTTCGACCAGAAGTGCATTGTCCACACATCGGTCCCTCGGGAGGAGGTATGTGTGTCGATGACCGCACATACGTTGGAAACCTCGAGGAAGACTACTTTGTCAATTCGCCTTTTCTGGCTCCTGGACTTGAGGGCGGTGTGTTTACCTGAAAGTCAAGCGAGACGACGAGGGTGAGATATTCTGCTGAAGGCGTTATTTCTCGCGAGATGTGAAAGATTTTGTCCGACGGAAATGGAAAGGAGGACGGTACGATAATAGCCTGGCCATGGCGATCAAAGCTGGAAGATAGATGGCAAGTGTGATGAATCGACTAGAGCAGTAGAGTCACAAAACGATACACGCAATCATTACACTTTATAGTTTATTGACTTTTGTATTGTTTACTCATACCTATTGCAGATTGATTCTTTTCGCTCTTCTTCTCTTGGTCTGAAGCAGAAAACCTTATCCCTAGAAACATTCTGACGCCCAAACTCCCAATAGCAAAAACTCCATAGAAAAAACAAGCGCCCGCCCATGAAGAAATCAAACAACCCATACACCATGCTATTGAACAAACAAAGAGAGACCGAGAGTATGCAACCGTTCCGAAAAAGATCAAAAAGGACCCCATGAGCCAAAGACGAATTCGGATGATGCAGAATTTCCATGCCTCCCAGAACACCCTAAACGATAAATTCAAACAAGAAACAGTCGCTATGTGTATGCGCCTGCGAAAGATACAAGGAAGATATAGCGAAGTGTTGATATATGTTGTGATAGTCTCGAAAATGGACCTATCGCCTGTAGGATCCTAGCTTAGCAAGAATGTCTGCCATATCAGGTTGTCCAGGACTGGGTAGACCGTGTTGTCGCTGGGGCTGGATGGGAGAGCGAAGATCAGGCGTCTGAACACCAAGATGAGGAATGCGAATATTCTGAGGCGACTGTTGCTGCTGCTGCTGTTGGGCGAGCAGACTGGCCAGAGCGGGATTGTTCCTCAACGCAGCAAGTGGGTCCTGATGAGGGTGAGGCAATTGAGCGTAGGTAGGTGGGGACTGTACGCCAGGCGTATGAATGCCCGGTGAAGGCAATGGAGGTGGTGGTGGGCGTACTGCGGCGGCATTGCCAAGTAGTTTGGCCAGATCTGGTGTCAAAGCTGTAGCAGGGAGGCCAGGGTGCGGTCCAGTTGGGATACCAGGAGGCTGCATGACACCAAGCAGCTTTTGCAAACCAGTGGGATCAAGTGAGGTAATCAGGTTGGACAGGTTGGGAGCGGGAGCAGTCACGCCTGCGCCATAACCATACTGCACTGGAGCAGGTACAGGCTGTGGTGGTGCATAGGCAGGAGCAGCTTTTGCGCGCAAAACCAGCTGAGCAGCGATGGTAGGGTCAAGGTTGTCGTACTCATCGAAGCGAACGTTCTCAATTCCAGCTCGACGATCAAAGATTTGTAGGGGTATCTTTGCCGTTTGTTGGTTGATACGAGTGATGCGCGAGACGGCGAGAACGCCCTCAAGAATCTGACGACGAACGACGGCAGCTTCAGACAAGCGAGGAGAGAGAAGCAGAACATCAACACGGATGCCCTGAAGGGTGAAGGAGTGTTCCAGCCAGGCGATAAAGTTGCGATCGAGGTCGTCCAGAACAATAATCTGAACGTCTGGAACGTCGCGTGGAGCTCTTCGCGGCAGAGGCAGATCGTCGTCGCTATTGCGTCTCGAGAGTCTTGGACTAGGGCTGCGGAAACGAGCGTTACGACTGCCATAAGGCGGCGTCCTGGATCTGCTCCTGTATCGAGCGTCGTATCTGTCCCTACTTCGGTCGCGACCGCGGTACGACCTAGGAGATCTGGGGGAGCGCGGCGAAGGAGATCTCCCAGGACGGTAGTCGCGAGATCTCCTGTCTCTGTTTCTGTCTCTATCTCGGTCTCTTTCTGTTCTTCTGTCGCCTGCGTAGCGATCTGGGACTACTGATGAGCTACCAGCTCGGCCAGTATCGGGCGATCGAGAACGACGAGGGGCGCGTGGATCGGGATTGCGATTCTTCTGAGGCTTGCTGACCTCGAGGTCTTGATTTGTCAGTACGGACTACTCATCGTGGATGAACTCAGACTTACGGATTTTCTTGCCGCGAATTGTCTTTCCTTGCTCGGCATTGATGGCTTTGGAGCATCCGCTAGATTCCAGAAACTGCACGAAGCCATACGCCTGCTTGATCGAGATCTGAGCCAAGTCGCCATACTTGTGGAAAACGTGGAAAATGTCGCGCTTCGTCACCCTTTCACTAGAAAGATTGCCCACGAACAGCCTCGATCCGTATGGAAATTGTTCCCAGTTGCCCTCGGTCACGTACTTTCTTTCCTCGGTCAGAAAGTTGTCATAGCGGAGCTGTGTTTCGGGTGTCCATGGTTGATCATCCTCGTCTAGTGCTTCTCCTGCTGCTTGCTTTCTCTCGCGCTGACTTTCGAGCTTGACGCTTTGCTGGAATGAGGCTACGGGTGGGGGTGGTAGACCGTTGGCTCCTACAGGGTTGCTTGTGTGCCCTCCGTTCGTTTGTTGTGGCTGTTGCTGCGATTGTTGTGCTTGTTGAGCTTGAATGTTGTTCGTGTAGGTCGGGTAGGCGTGGTCTTGTTGGGCAGTGTTCGCTGGGTTTGCAGCGTTAGATGGAGTCTGGGCGACCTGGGAGGAGGGAGAAGTGGATTGAGCCTGGCTATGGCTGGCATGTGACAAGTTGTTGAGCAGGCTCTGCAGACTATTGGCTTCAACACCTGGAGGGAGCTCCGAGGCGCCAGCGTTGGCGGCCGACGAGTTGGCGTGGGTTTGAGCTTGGAAGGAGTTGCTGTGGAACGAGGCTTCGTTGTTGGACTGGGTTGACAAGGCAGGGAGATGATGGGCAGCAGTAGAAGGATAAGGAAGGTCAGATGGCACAGATGCAGTGGCAGGGGCGTCAGAAGAGGCCACAGCGCCAGAGGCAGCAGGCTGATAAGAGTACTTCTCGTCATAATGAACGACAGGAGGAACTTGATTGGTCTGACTATCCGTTCCAATCGATGATGCTTGCTCTTGCGCCTGATGATAAGCTTGATGGCCCTGATTCTGCGCTTGGGATGGAGCTTGGGTCTGACCCAGTCCGACTTGACCTGTCTGTTGAGTCATGTAGGCTTCAGGATGGTTAGAATAAGACTGGGAGTGCTGGGCATGCTGTTGCTGTTGATGGAGGTCCTGATTGTGTGTGCCAGCTTGGTGGTCGAGGTACATTGGAGGCGGAAGTTGTTGGGAGGGAGGCTCGACCATGTGTGTTCCAGTCTGGTTAAAGACGGGGTCGATTTGGTTCTCAAGAACGGGGATGTTAGAGGGCACTGGGAAATGGACAGGCTTGGGAGACACTGGGCTCAGGATGTTGAGCTCGCTCGTATACTCGGGTGCTTCTTCAGATGTCATGTAGGCGAGGTGCGCTATGCGCCAACATGCTAGATTCGGGCAACAGCAGCGACAAGTGGAGTGGTCCGAGTTGAGGAGAAGGGCAGGAACGAAAAGGACAACGCGACGATGATGGGAAGAGCGTCGAGATGATGGCTGTATGACCAACAGAAAGAAAACGTGAAAGTCGAGGCTTGAAATTCACTTCAGCTTGCAGTAGTCGCGCTAGCTTGTGCTTTCCCCGCACCGAAATGATCAGAGGACGTGCTATGAGATTGTGCTCTCTAAGCAGCTGCTGGCAACTTGTTCACAAAGCGGCCGTGGAAAACGAGTGTCTGCACACGAGAGATTAGAGCGCAAAAACGAAGGGCAAAGACTCAAAGCCATCCCCCTCCCAAGAACGCGCCATTGTATGCATGAGCACGAGCCATCTAAGCGTCACCGGATCATCGAATCATGTTGGGATCGCATCTGCTCGAGCTAATGGATAATGCTAAACCCGACGACCACTGCTCCCCCTTCATGTGCGTTGTCGTTCAGTATCTAGCGTGAGGCGATGGAATATTCAGCATTCAAGTGCAGCGTTTTGGTCGTAGCTCAGGACAGACCACACTCTCGGCACTTGGGCATACTTCGGCCAGAGGCGTGAGCTTTCCCATGCCAATATGTTTCCATGTTTCTAGAAGTCAGGGAAATTCTCAGCCGCAAAGAGGGACACGTCAATATAGGCGTTGAGAACCTGCGTCTGAGAGTGTACAATAATCCCTGTATTCCCAAGCCTAATCTTGAACAAGCAAGTGCGACCGAAAGCGACCATCTCCCGCAGCGCCTTACTTCGGTTTTGGACAACGCATCAAAGATTCGACCAAAAGCAACTTTTCGTAACAGATACTCAGAAAGTGATCCGTGATCCTAACTTACCCGATACCGCCTTGCCACAACCCCTTTTCGACATTCTACCATACTTTCGACTCGCGCGCCATAATGTTCCGGTCCATCGCCATTCTGCGTCCACAGTCGAGATTCTCCGTCACGCGGACACCACCAACCTCGTTCTGCACGTCGACGCGTGTATTGGCTTCCAAGCCAAAAACGGGAGCCGGCAGCGGTGAGCATGGTGGCAGCGACGACGAGCTAGACGTGGCGAGGCGCTGGTTGGCAAGTTTCGATGCCGAGACCATACCGCGAAACATTTGCGACGTCTCGTTCAGTAGATCCTCTGGGCCTGGCGGTCAGAATGTGAACAAGTATATATGCACCCCACCAGCGACCAACACAAGAGGTTGGAGCTTTGATAGATAGATGCTGAGACAGTACGTGTAGAGTAAATTCAAAGGCTACTTTGCGACTGCCGCTATCGGCGCTGCTGCCCATGCTACCTGCTGTTCTTCGACCTGCGGTAGCCAAGTCTCGGTATAGCGCCAAAGATGACTTGGTGATACAGGCCGATGACAGCAGGAAACAGAACGAGAATGTGCATCGCTGCTTCGTCAAGCTGAACGAGATGATTGTACAGGCTGGACGTGAGGTGGTGCCTGGCGAGACTAGTGCTGAGCAGATGGAGCGCGTGAAGAAATTGTAAGTACTTGTCTCACGACACAAAGACTAGCACCTGCTTACAGGTGTGGCAGACAAAAAGCAGAAAATGAGGGCAGGCTCAAGATGAAGAAGAAGCACAGCGATAAGAAGAGTTCAAGAAGAGGCGGTGGAAAACCTGATTACTGAGTGAAGAAGTATCATTGTATCGTTACAACGTATATCATAGCAGTTATAAATCACGCGAGATGCAGCAAGATGCATGTTGTGATAGATCAAGATGGGTTCATGGAGTACAGTGACATGTGCAATAGACGTTTAGCCTGAGTAACTATACGCGACATGTCAGCAATGTTGGCAAAGAGCGGTATGAAAAGCTGCAGGGTGTATATGTGGGATTTCAATCAGACATCCAAGGAAGATGTTGCGCTCAACGACCGTCTAAGATAGGTTCTAGGCGACGGCTAGCGTGAAAACTGCGAATGTGGTATGGGTTTCATCATGGAAATGCGTGTTGGAGGTGAGAAGAAAAAGAGGAGGCATACCACGAGGTGGAAGAGTGACGACAGTGGTCACAGATCAGTGTCGACTATCAAGCATGCTACTCGACAGCTTCCTGCAAAACACACACAGGCGTGCTGTCGAGAGTCGCAAGATGAGCATGCTGGAGAAGCGCGTTGGTGGAAGAGAAAGAAAAAGCTTTGAGCCGAGGCGTAGGAAGCTTTGCAGCTCACCGCCTTGCCAAGTCGTGGTCATTCTGCCGTGGTAGGCGTCGGATAGCAGCGCGTCCGAGTCTTGAGCTCAGGGGACGGAGCTGTTGAAGGTTGAAAGTCGTCTGTCCTTTTTGTCTTGTCGAGATACAAGACATGGCTCCGAAGCACAAAGATGGCGACATTGTCGCTGTGGTAAGAAGATGTGGCGATTGTGACAACTTCCAATCACTAACCCATGACAGATTCCTGGGCAATACATTTCCTGGTTGCATACCATAGTGGCTTATGCTGCTTTTCTGGGAGCTCTGATTGTTGGAATGTGAGTGTGATTTCTCTTGCATATCCTGACCGGCTCGCTGACAAGTCCAGTGGCCTCCACTACGAGAAGATTGTGCAAAATGAGCATTTCGTACGTCTTGCCGTCAAGTCCTCGGCATCACCCTCGCTGACAATTGCACAGGGCTACCCTATCGAGTGGTTCCCCTCGGTCTCTGCGACGATTGGCGACCGATACCCCGAACGCTCCGTCTTCCAACTCTTCATCGCAGTCACGTCTGGTGAGTAGAAGCCTCGATTGGTAGAAAGAGCCTTGTCTGAACAATTGTCCAGGTCCTCGTTTCCTGCTCGTCGCATTGTGGTACATCTTGACATCGAGACCCAACCAGACTCTCCCCAAGTTCATTCTGGGTGTTGGTATCTTCAGAACCTTTACCTGCGGAGGCTGGACCTATGTCACGTCGACCGACGACCATGACTGGCACGACATCTTCATGATCTCGTACCTGGTCGCAACTCTACCCTGGACCATTGGCTGCATTGCCTTGAGCCCCAACAACCCCAAGGCCATCTACTACCGCAAGGTCTTCGGTGGAGCCTTCTTCGCCACCCTTGTGCCTCTGGTCTACTTCTTCATCCAGCACAAGGTCCACAAGGTGCCCGGCGCATACACCATATATGCTTTCTTCGAGTGGGCCCTCGTCCTCCTCGATGTCGCCTTCGACGCTGTCACTGCACTCGACTTCAGCAGCCTCGAGCTGGTCGTCAAGGACACCAAGGGAACCAGCAAAGGGTATGTCAACTGGCTTCCCAAATAGTGGTATGCTGCAACCACAAGGCTTGCCCAGTATGGAGTCGCTAACCAAGTCCTCGAACAGCTCCAACCAAAGAGTCGCCGACAAGCTTGCCGAGACTGAGAAGGACAAGCCCGTTGGCCAGATCTTTGCTACTACCTACTCCAAGGGCGACATGTTCGATGCCTTGGCGGATGTCTATCTTGGCTTCACCTTCTGGTCCGTTTTGACTGGCTTGGGCTTGTTGATTTGGTACTTCCCTCTCTGGCACATGGGTATCTCTGGCTATGAAGCCTTCGTCATGGCCCCCATCTCTCCCTTCTTACTGGGCATTACTTCGTTCCGCAGACTCGTTGTCCACAACATCCGCGTTGTCCACTTCCTCTCGCTCTCAGGTCTCGTGGCATTCTTGATCCCTAAGCCCGAGTACCGTCTGTTCGCTGTTGGATTCTCCATCTCAATGTCTGCCCTCGCATGGTCTGCTACCTGGTGGTCGGAGCGTGCTCAGCCTGCACGTCTTGAAGCTCGCATCTCGGCCTTTTCCCTTGGTCTGCTTACTTCGAGTGTTGCAAAGTATGCTTGCCAAACCAATAATCCAATCTGGCCTGCTGTTCATGCCGAGAACGGTGGCTGGAACTACACTGGCCTCATCCTTGCCATTGTCGCCATCCTGAGAGTCACTCGTAAGCCGCTTGACCCTCGTGGTGATGTGCCTGGCTACAAGGCTGTCACCGGTTCCTCTTTCCCTGCTGCTCTTGGTTTCGCCGGTCTGATGTTCGGAATGCACTCTCTTCTTTCAGATTCAAGTACCATGATATCGTGGGTTTGGGAAGGTTTCCCTATCCGTGGTCCCATCGCTGTACCCCACGGTAACTACACCTTCCTTGCCATGGGCCTCGGTCTGCTCATTGGGCTTTACTACCCTACCTTTGCCCGCAGCTGGACTTTCTATGGCATTGGTTCCCTTGGTGCTGCTTTCCTCACTGCCTTCTCCCACTGGTCAGGCTTCTACGGTGGTTTGGCTCTTGCAACTTACCTGATGGCTGCTGCTCCTGCCTTGATCGGCAACGCTGCCCGCTACCCACCCGGTCGCACCTTCTTCCTTGGCTTCATGTTCTACAACATTTTGGTGCTCGCTCACGTCTGGGTCGTTGCATACGCTTTCGTACCCGGTGGTCCTCTTATGCGCGAGCATACCGACTGGGTCATGACAGCCATGATGCTTTTCATCGGCTGCGGAGTCTTTTCTGTTACCGCTTCCGAGACTAAGCGCTCCAAGTCTGCCCCTGCCAACCCATACGCTCGCAAGCAACGTTCCCACTATATCTACATTCTAATTGGCCTTCAGCTTCTCGGTGCCTCTATCTCGTACCTTCGCTTCCCTACCTACGATTACACTCCCTATCACGCACCGGAGAAGAGTGTTACAGCTGGTATCTGGACAACGCACTTCGGTCTTGACAACCCCATGTGGACATCGGAGCGTCGTATTGGAGCTCTTGTCAAAGAGATGGAGCTCGATGTCTTGGGCTTGCTCGAATCAGATACCCAGCGTATCATCATGGGTAACCGCGATTCCACTCAATACCTCGCTGAGGAGCTTGGTATGTATGTAGATTACGGTCCGGGCCCCAACAAGCACACCTGGGGCTGCGCTCTGCTCTCCAAGTTCCCGATCGTAAACTCCACTCATCACTTGCTTCCTTCGCCCGTTGGTGAGCTTGCCCCTGCTATTCACGCTACTCTCGACGCCTACGGCGAGATGATCGATGTCTTTGTCTTCCACTCTGGACAAGAAGAAGATCCCGAGGACAGACGCCTGCAGTCTGAGTATCTGGCTGATCTTATGGGTTCGACCCCTCGTCCTTCTATCCTGCTCTCCTACCTTGTTACCAAGACTGGCCAGGGCAATTACAACACCTATGTTTCTGAGCGCAGTGGCATGAAAGATATTGACCCCAGCGATGATTGGGACAGATGGTGCGAGTACATTTTGTACAAGGGCTTGAGAAGATCTGGATATGCCAGAGTTTCCAGAGGTACCATTACTGATACTGAACTCCAGGTAAGATTTGTCTTTGCCCTTCTTGACATCTCTAAGATATATACTAACTGTGATTCACAGGTCGGCAAGTTCGTCGTTGGCCAGCCTGAAGGCGGTAATGAGCAAATCTCTGAGGATCAAGTACCTGAGGGCCTGCGCTTCCCTGCTTTGTTCAGGGGCGAGGGTGTCAGAGGTCACAGATACCACGTCTTTGATGAGCCTAGATATTATGCTTGAGCATCTTGCGTCTCAAGCATCAGCCGAGATACAAAAACGCTTTTTTCGTTTCAGAAAAAATTATTGTAGCATTCTAGAAGTTCGTTTTCTGTGCGTTTTATTATCTCAACAAGTCAATCAAGAGCATATGTTAGAGAGTCTGGAGTGATGTAGAAGAGAGGAAGATAAATTCATTCAATCATGCAAAAGACTAAGAGACCTACAAAAGACAGGGTATTCAAACAAAGCGCAAAAATCATCCTCGCCACCTATTCCCCTCTTTTACATCTTGGAATAGCCATTTCCGCCCGTAATAACAACATTGAACCCAGCCCTCCAACTACCCACATTAACAGCATTGGCCTCCGACACCACAGTCGAGTAAAAAGCACACTTGACATCCACCTGCGGAGCAGGACTCATACAGCCCTCTGCAGGCACCAGCTTGGGAGTTCTCTCAAAGTAAATGTTGAAGCCCTTGCAGTTTGCATTTGCATCGCAGATTGCAGCGCATTGAGCAGGGTTGTAGGAGGAAAGTTCAGTGTAGAAGAGGTAGCCGGCTTGAGAGACTGAAGCGTAGAAGCCTGCGAAGCGCCAGGTGTAGTTGGCGGGCACGGAGGCGGACATGTATTGGGAGCGGAGAGTGGAGTCTTTGAGGAAGGCGGAGGGGGCGGGGTTGGTGGGTGTGTAGGTGTAGCCGAAGTTGGGCATTGGGGAACATTGTGCTGTGTTTGAGGTTGCGGAGGCAGCAACGGAGGAAGAGGCTGTGCTTGCAGCACGACGTTGGCGCTTCTTGCTGCTTGTGCTGGTGGCCTTTGCAGTGGAAGAAGCAGTGGGTCTCACTGATGAGGAAGCAGCAGTGGAAGTGCTCATCTTGGCAACTGCAGTGGCAGCGACAGGAGAGCCGGTAATGGAGGTGGTGGTCAGCACAGCCTTGGGGCTTTGTGCAGACATTTGGGAGAGGATGGAAGCAATGGCTGCATCGGTGTTTTGGATGGTGACGGGACAGGTTGTGCAGACGCTGCTGGGTTTGCTGGAGATGGCTGCGGCTTCTGCGATGGCTGCCAGGACAGGCAGGGCGAAGAGTTGGAAACGCATTGTGTGTAATGTGGCAAGTTTGTATCGTGTAGTTGTTGTTGGAAGAGAGTGTGGTGGTAGTTGGTAGAGAGGTCAGTGATGATTTGGTATAGAGAGTGACTGAAGCCTTGAGCTTTTGGAAAGAGAGTGTGATTGATAGAGCGAATGAATGTTAAGTTGCTTGATGATAGAACAGAACAGAAGGTACATCAACGGCACATATATACTCGAACCACCACAGCAGGATCTGTTATACCGAACTTCGTGAAGATCTCGACCCTCGTGGTAGATGGATCGGGTCTCACATTGTCAACGCTCTAGTTCGTCTACCGGCCGAAAGATCGGCGGGGTGGTTGTCGGAATTCTTCTAGAACGCTTACCTGGTCGATTCATGAAAAGATGCTTGATCATAATCTTTTTTTATGTTTGAGTTTCGCATTGCGTATCTGTTGCTGTGTCGTCAGAGTCATCCGTCATCAACATACAGATCAACAACAATACAAGACCATCAAAGCAGTGCGTAAAATGGTCCTCTGTGTAATCTTGAGGTGAGGCTCAACAGCAAGACCCTTACTTGCAGGCGAGAAGGGCCTCACAGACCTTTGAGCTCAAACATCTCGAAGTATGCCAAAAACCGAGCAGGTCTTCCGGCCGACACAATAGTCCAAGCCACATACCAAGAAGCCATCTACATCCTCACGGTCGTCAGCAAGATCCGAAAACAGGGATGTGATCGAACCGTTGTGACAGTGCACAGAGCAAAAGGACCAGGCCGTTGTGTGGCTTGACTCCAAGCTCTATTGATTGTCTTAGATGCTTACTCGACATCCGAATGAAGCCGAATCCATTGGTGATTTTGGAGGAACTCTGGTTGACGATAAACCAGATGGCTTGGTAGTCAACCGAGACCGAACAGGTGGCTTTTCTATATGGATCAGGGGAGGTGCTCTAGTGTAGTGCAAAGGCTTCTCGGAGGATCGACCGGTGTATTTGGACGAATGAGATGAGGTAGAGGACGTGCTATGTTTGCCTGTCATGGTAGAGTTTTGTCATTCATCGCACTGCGCCTCAGGATTCGACGTTCGGTGGAAGAATTGAGGACGGACGTGTTGGGAGAAGAGATGAGGTGGCTGGGAATCTCGCGGAGTGCTTTGACCCGAGCTCCGGCTGATTGTCAGATTCTGCGCGACCGAAGGCCTTTGGTTACAGTGTGTCACCCTGACCTTATGCCCTCTGTTACCGCATCGTGGCCAAACATGACTCGATCGTCTTTCTTTATGTATTGTGAGGACTATATAGGCTGACCAACGCCGTCGTGTATCGACACTTCGGTGTATGCTGGGTTGACTCGATATTTTATAGCATCTTCTTGTTTATAATGAACGACAACGTGATACTGTACGTTTTGTCAGGGCCTGTTTCGAAAAACGATACTCAATGTCGAAAATCGAGTATAAGTCGCTACCGAAGCATTAATTCGCTACTAAGCTACACATATAGCACCGCAATACCATTACTCGATTGCTCATATAGCCGTAGCCGCATAAAACGATGGACTTGGACTAGAATATTGATCATTAGCTGTCGAGGTTGCAATATTGTATGCTTGAGGTCCGACCCTGTCAGTGCGCGGACGCTCGAAAATGTCTTGGCATATCCTCAAGTGGCCGAAAGAAAGAGCGCACTGAGACTTGCTCATGAATGATCATTCGATTCGATTTGAGAATACATGACTAATACTTATGGTTGCAAGTTGATAGAAAGAAGCAGAAGAACAAGAGATCTGGGAAAGGAGAAACGCACACACACACACACACACATCCTGGCTATGCCCAACCTCTCTTCCTTTCCCTTGCCAAACTATCCACCATGATGTTCACTGACCTCCATTCAAGTTTTACTCTCAGGAACACCCTAAGCACAAAGAAGGACACAAGTGGCCGGTGTGGTGGCAGTGTCGCAAGTCAACGTCGAGTTCACCACAACCGCACCAGCACGCTGGTTGGAGAAGTTGACTGCAATTTGCGTGCTTCCATCAGTCGATCCTTGGATACCGATGTTGGCGGAAGCCGATCCTTGATCCTGACCGACTTCGTAGTATCTATAGACAAAGACACCAGGGTTGGTACTGTCGTAGCTGACTGTGAAGTGGTAAGACTCGTAAGTGCCACCACGACCAAGACGATACTCGTAAGTCACGGTGGTGGATGTGGTCTCGTAGAAGATACCCTGATCGAGGTTGTTGGCCATCTTGATCAGGTCGTCGAAAAAGGGTGCTGCGGCATACAAAGGAATGTATGGATTAGGGAGGCCAGGTCCATTATCATAGCTAACGGTTCCGTCGATTAGAGTAAGTAGCTAAAGTCAAAAGTCAGCAAGTCTTGAGAACAGGGTATGTCAGAAAATCACGTACGCCATTGGTAGATGCGAAAGTTTGAGTTGAGGATCCTCCATAGATTTGCATGTTGAAGGGGAGGTCGATCTCACAATACGAGTCATCCTCTTCGGTGTCTATCGGATCTCCAAAATCGCAACGAGTCGGGCTGGCAAGAAGACCGTTGTAAGTGGATGTCGAGCCATCGGGATTGACGACTGTAGGGCTGCCGGCACTAGAGGGAAGAGGAGGGGGAGAACATGCAGCTGAAGATGAGGCGGCGCTACCACCCCCAGTCGACGTTCCAGATCCGGCACCAGCGCTGCTCGAGGCAGTAGGTGCAGAAGAGAAGGCAGCGGTGACAGAAGTAGACGAAGAAGCGGATGCGGAAATAGTGGCAGCAGAGACAAGAATTGCCTGAGCGATGGTGTCTGCGATTGAAGTATCACTCTGATCGCCAGCTTCCTCCTTGAGGTAACATGTTCCTCCAGTCATTGTGCTATCACCTGAAAAAGTAAAGGCTTCACAACCAGGAGTACTGTCACAAGCAGCAAAACACCCGTTGATGCCATTCCCGTTGACCTGTGTCGTAGTAATGAGGAACCCCTGGCCGTCACGAGCGCAGAGGATAGAATAAACCGCACCTCTGTCATCCGTGATGGTCGTACCGTTCATAGATGGACATGTAGGAGGACCGCCGGTGGGTGTGGCGGTAACTGTCGAGGTCGTGGTAGATGGACCACTGCCATAAGCTAGTCCGTTTCTGATACCAGCAACGTAGTTCGCATCAGCAGCAGGCTGGAAAGTGAGTCCTCCGTTGGAGCCAGGCATCTTAAGGTAGCAACTTCCAGTATAGACCCAACCACCGCAACCGTAAACAGCATCGCACTGGGTCATACAGCCATTGAAGTCTGGAGAAGCGCCACTCAAAGTTCCACCTAGAGTTGTGTCTGAGCCACACTTGATTTGGTAGGTAGCACCATTGCCGTCAGCAACCGTTTGATTGTCGACTGATGGACACGAGTATGTGGTCTGCGATACGACAGCGGATGGGGCAGATGAGATGGAGTTGGCGGATGTCGCAGCCGACACGGGCTGAGTGGAAAACACAGGTGGTGCGGTAGTAGAGCCAGCGGCGGATGAAGTGCTCAACGATCCAATAGGAGTTCTGCTTGAAGCTACAAGAGACGACGAGCTAGAACCTGCAGAAGACAGGACTGGCGCCGCGGATGAGGAAGTTCCGGCAACTGACGGTGAGTATGCCGCATTCGGAGCCGAGGATGAAAGTTGGCTAGCGGAGGAAACAGACTGAACCGCAGACGAAATGGCAGAGGACACCACAGGAGTACCCGAGGACGTGGATAAAAGAGCAGAGGGAACCATCGAGGCGCTTGACAAGGAACTTGATGAGGCATTTGCAACGCCACCAGGGCGAGCTGGTACGTTTCTGATACCAGAAACTGTACCTTGGGTAGAAGAAGGTTGAAAGGTGATACCAGAGGAAGAGGTTCCGGTTGATATGTAACAGTTGTTAGTGCCGTCGAACGTCCATGCTGTGCATCCATCGGTCTGGTCGCAGGTTGTCATACAGTCATTGAGATTAGTCGCGGACCCAGCGCGTTGGGTATCCGCTCCAGACAGACCCTCGTTACAACCCAGTTGGTACATGCCACCCATGTTGGACTCGACCATCTCATTGTTGTTGACAGGGCACGAATACGTCGTCTGAGGAGGTACACTGCTCGTGGAAGCGGCAGCACTCGATGTGCTCGAACTGGGGACAATGACAGGGCCAATTCCACTAACTGATGCCAAACTGGTGCTGATGGAACTATAACTACCAGCGGCAGAGCTAGATGCTCCTGCAAGAGGAGAGGAGACGCCAGCAGCAATCGAAGACAGGATGGAAGCGGCTGATGATGATGATGCCATCGACTCCATCATGGAGGGAGCAGACATTACTCCAGAAGACAGTACAGAAGCCAGTGCGGAAGAAACCGAGGCCAACGAGGAGACCGATGAGGCTGAAGATGACACGGAGGATAACTGAGATGACAACTGTGATGCAATCGAGGAGCCAACAGCTGCAGCAGATGATGAAGCTGCCGAGCCCGAGCCCGAGGCGACTGAAGAGCTTCTACCACTTGGCAGAGAACCAGACACAGTACTCAAGGCAGCGCCAGAAGCACCAGAAGAAGTAGAAGACGATACGACCCCAGCGCCATTGTTGACCAAAGGCTCAACATAGAGTATCACTGGACTCCAGCTTCTCTGTGCTTCCATAGGACCGAGAAATTTGGCAAGAATCAAAGCATTATCGAGCAGACCCGGAGGTAGCTTGTAGAATTGGGCTGTGCCGTTGGAGAACAACGGGTTGGTCCAGTTCAGCATTCTGTTGTTGACGGAGAAGGTTGTGTTGATCGGCAGGTCATAGTCGGTAGTGCTAAACGCTTGATCAACCACATTGAAGTTCGTCGCGACATGACTGCCGTTCAGAGTAGCAAGTCGGCCTTCGTTGATGGTGGAGACTGCTGCAAGCGATGAGTTGGTAGTCGTATTTCCGTTGGCCGTCAGCCAGTACGGAGCAGTATCTTGGTCCGGATAACCAGATACGTCGACTTGCTGCAGTCGAATCACAAACGGCGCACCACCATTGGCGGCTGCATCAGTCCATGGTGTAGGCTGAACAGTCACAGTCGACTGAATAACAGTAGTGGACGTTCCAGATGTGTAAGTTGCGCTACAGGCACTGACGTGAGTTGTGAGAGTAATAGTCTGAGCACGACACGTCTGCGAGAAAAAGGACAACGCGGAAGCGATTGAGAGGAATTGACGGGGAATCATCTTGTGTCTGCCTCTAGAGGCTGGACAGCGAGATGAAGAAGTATATTGAAGCGAATGTGGTACCACAACCAGGTAACGAGTTGAAAGGAACGACTAAGATAAAGGAAGAGAGCGATCCGCGCGCAAGACATTGTGCACGCGATTGACCAAGCAAAGTCGAGGAATGAAAAACATACCTATAGTTTGATGGGCCAAGATGATGAGGAATGCACCACCATCCCTGCCCTGCATACTGATCTGACCAGAGCTTGGAGACTGCGTCACTCACATGCCACAGAGCATACTTACCTGATTCAGGTCATGCCTGTGGGACTGGAACGGATATGAATGGGGAAGTTGCCTATGTATGAGTGGCCAGCCGTGAGGCAAAGGAGATATAAGAGACTTAGACCTGTGGCACAGTATTAGTATGGATCCATAGAGCGATCCGGATCAGTAAGGAGTTGACGAAATGGTGCAATGCGATGGGACCTGTTGCTGACACGTGATGAGGGCGATTTTGTAAGGTCAGAAGAGGGAGCCGTATTATTCGCACGCCTAATCAAGGTGAAACCGAATGAAGTATGAAATAGAACAGGGACGCGTACGTCTTTGATACTAGAAACATGAAAAACGCATTGATAGCCGATCCAACATGTCCACCAATGTTCTGCGGCGGAGCCTTTGTTTATTCTGAACCATCAAATCCACAGACCAGCAATGCATGATAGAGTCAAGGCGTTTACAGAAGAAGGGCAGCAGCGCCAGAGAAGATGGCAATGAAAGCAGAAAGTCCAACGGTGTAAGGACCGACCTGGACGGACTGAACAGACATGGCAGCAGCAGCACCCTTGGAGCCGGAGCCAGATGCCTTGCTGCTAGAACCACCGGAACCAGATCCACCAGTAGCACCGGCACCAGAGCCGGTGGTGGGAGAGGCAGTGACAGTTCCCTTACCAGAGACACCGGCCTGGGCCATGAGGGAAGAGCAGACACCAGTAGGCTTAACTCCAGACTTGAGAGTAGCGGAACCACTGAAGCCACAGGCGCTGGCGCGCTGGGCAGAAGGTTGGGCAGAGTAGTACTGGTCAAGGACGAAACCAAGCTGCTCGGTGGAGTTGCACATGCTGTAAGCACCGTAAGTGCCAGTGGTAGCATTCTGTAGAGGTGTCAGTTTTGATCTATGGGATAGGACTTGAATAACCTACGTGTTGGATACCGGCGCAAGCACCGGGGTCAGCACCACAGACATAGCCGAACATGTCGCCGTAGTTCTCAGCATCGACGCTTCCCTTGACGGTGCAGCTCAAAGAGTTGAACATGCACTGGCAGAGTTCCTTGTTGGGCGGTCGGGGTAGAGGACTGGCAACGGCGGCCCAGGCGGTACCGGTTGCAGGACAAGAGGCGATGGTGTTGGTGGGGGAGTAAGATGCACTGTTGACGCCCGATGGGGAGACGGTGGCCATGGCCTTGGAGAGGTTGGAGTAATCTCCAAGTGTGCTGACCTGGTTGTTGGTGACAGAGACGAGACCGTACTCGTTCTCGGTCTCGAAGTACATGTAGACGATACCACCAGACCAGACTTCGGTCATGTTATCACCGTAGAGAGCAGCAACCTCACCCCAGGTACGAGGACGGTGAGCATTGCAGCCGTACTCGGCGAAGAAGACGGGAACGTTGTAGGTCGAGAACTCTTCAGTACGAGCAGCGTAACCAGAGGTCTGGTAGGTGGAAGGGTCGCACCAAGAGTAGACGTTGTATCCCCAGAAGTCAATGTTGAGAGCGCTGTCAGAGCTGCAGTCGAAGTAGTCGGCCATGTTGACACGGATATCCGAGTCGTCCGAGGTAGCGTAACCGACACCCATGGGTCTGTAGTTCTTGCTCTTGATGTAGGCCTTGGTGTCACGGACAGCAGCCTTGACGAAGGCGCTGGCCTCGGTGGTGTTCTTGGAGTTGGAGACCTCGTTACCGGCGAAGAAACCGAGGGTGTTGGAGTAGGGAGCAAGAGCATCGACGACCGAGACGTAACGCTCGTACAGGTTGTCGTTCCAGGCAGGGTCGTTACGGTTGATGGACTGATCGGGGGCGGAAAGATCAGACACGACGTAGATGCCAGCATCTGCGAGCATATTCATGCAGTCGTCGTGGTTCTTGGTGGGGTCAATGGCGTAGACACGGATAGTGTTTGTGCGCAGAGCAGTGAGGTAAGGAATATCGCGCGAGCAGACGGATGCGTCGGCCAGAGGGTCGGTGTAAGAGGAGTCGGTGCTGTTGGACACATCCTCTTGGTATGCGACACCGCGCATGAAGAATTGGGTGCCATTGGTCTTGTAGAAGAACTTGGAGCCCTTGATGACAATAGGGTCGACATCGGCAGCGACCTTGGAGACGAGCATGCTCGCAGCCGCGATGGCTGTAGCAACACCGAAACCCTTCATAGTGAAATGTAGATGCTTGTTTAGCTGTGTGGTGGTTCAAGCAGCCGCCTGTGACAGGTAATCAGGGGCTGAAGCGGAAGGTGCGAGACGCAGGAAAAAAAGCTTCGAACGAGCGGTTAAGTAAGACTGCAAAGTGGTGGACAATGAGTGAACGAAAGTCGATAGGAAGTAATCGTCACAGGACAGAGAAATAATAGCCAGGATAGCACAAGGAGAAGATGGACAAACAAGAAGGGTCGCTAGCCGGTAGATGTTGCGCACCGTGGCGACAGGCAAGCGCCTTACATAAGATAGGTGGCCGCGCAAGCGCACCTCCCCTGGCCCATCAGATCTTCATCTCCCCGAGGAGCTACTTCGCCACAACAACACGAGCCCGCACGATTGTCTGGAATATTGACCGTCCTATTTTATTTCTCACTTTCCATAGTCCCCTGCCCAGAGCTTGGCCTTGTCTGCGCAGGAGCTTTCCATTGCTTCTGCTGCTTCGTCCACATGTCAAGTCTCTGTCTCTTTATGTGCCACCGTTCAAGCCCGCAATCTCTTTAATCGTGCCTGCAATGTCCACCGTCGACCATGGGGAATCATCTATCGAAAACGCATGCATCAGTGGCGCAACACCTCTCGAGTCGACTGCTTCCTCCTTGTTGCCCTTGCACGTCCTCTACGAAACCCCATTCCGAGCAGCCGGACCAAGCTTTGCATGTCTCAACGGCTGCTGCGTATCACTCTTAGCTCGGTCAACAAACCGCCGACTTTGTAAACAGTCGCCTTTGCTCTGTTGATTTCTTGTCAAGAAAATGCTGTCTTGCGTCGCCGAACCTGCGTTCTTCGGATAGAATCGACCTTTATCTCCTTGAACAGCTTCTCAACGTTTGTGTCATCGTCTCCGTAAAACACTTCATGTCGTCACGATCACTGGGGGTCGTTGGGGGATCTGCGAATGTTCTGCTCATGCCAGAGGAGACATTTTCAAAGGTAGCAACTCCGTAGCTGGGTATTTGCAGCAGCCGGACCCAGAGCCCATGTCTGCTCGCAGTCTGTAGATGCATGTCGACCCCTCTCAAGACATTCAAACTCGCTCCGACCTCTGCTACGTCAGTCTCTAAATGTCCAGATCTTGTCGCCGGCGCAATTCTACACATGACTTATGTCATGTTTGAGCGTGCGTTTCAGAATTGAGGATGATGAGAGAGGAGATTGCTGGTGGAAAATTATCACACAGGTCATGGCATCGAGCATCCGAGACTCTATCCTCAAACAGCATTGTCTTTGATATCGCAGACTCCTTCTGGAAGGATTTAGATATGGCGTTACGTTGTCATATCCAGAGTCGCGGCATGTAGCTAGAAATAGTACACGATATTGTACAAGCACTACCGTACTCGTATGTAGACCTCCTTCCGACATACGGACACGCGGCATGAGCACAATCTCGTGGCCAATCGATTGTGAAATATCTGTACGGAGTACTCACAGGCTGTAGTCGATCTCTTTACAACGGAGCTTTCGGTTTGAAGCACTCTCGGCATGACAAAAGTTTAATGACGATTTCGAGTGCAAGCCACCGTCAAAGCACCATTCAAGCATATCTGACGACCAGCAGCCAGCCGTTCAACAAGCACCCGCATGAGGTGTGAGGCGCATGAATGACAAAGCCGAAAATAGCACTGGAAGGTTAGCAAGCACATCCAGAGATTCGTCTGCCGTACTCGAGTTGTGCTACGAAGCGATCGTGTTAAAATGTCTGATTATTTGCTTACAGCCGCCAATAAATCAACCATCCAGTCTGGCGGGTCGGCCACGAAACCAGACGAGCAAAGCAGCACAGGGCTGTGCAAGCGATGCGGTCCGGTAGTTTGAAAGCGATCGTCGAGCCCGAATTGTGTTGATGTCAAGGACGGAGTTTGTGCCCTGCTCAAGCCGGCGAGATGGAAGCCCCTATGGAAGGACCATGGTTCTCAGAACAAATCGACGATTGGTGGGCCCGCGGCGGAAATGATTTCACAGAAGGCAGTCTCAGGAATGGCAGGATGCATGTTTGAAGTGATACGACGAGCGAATGGGAGGCTGGTGTGCGGGACTGCGGCGCGAGATGAAAGTTGGCTGGGGCGTGATAGCGCGACTCGGCCTGCCGCGAATGCTTTGAGCTAGAGTAAAAGCTGGTCCGAGCGTTGTTTTGGGATCAGGGAGAGACTTGTGTTGGCGTTGTGCCTGCGGTCACCGGTGTGCTCTCTGTGCCCGGGATCCGGCCGCTGGGTTCTGCTGGGACCGCTTGATTCTTGGTGCTGCTCTGTTGTTGGTGCTCCTGGCCAAGTGCTCTCGGTCGAATCGCGTTGGTGCGGCTTTTCGCCTCCAAGCCGTTGAAACAGCAGACTACGATCAACCGAAAGCCCCCCTTTCCCGCCCCTGCCTCGTGCGCGCCTTCTGTTCCAGCGTCTTTTTGCTTTCGTGCAAACATCATTCGTTCTCTTTTGTGTTCCTCTCCCGGCTGCACATCTGTCTCCCTTTCCTCCTCCATCGCCGTCACCCTCATCCAAGGTGTCGGATTGAACAGAGGTTGCTTGACAGCTGCAATCCCGCATTGACTGAGAAGTCTATTTCTTGCATCTCCACACACCTGCCGAGTCTGCGGCCGCGCGTTCTCACAGCAACAACTGCGGCCACTTTTCGACCTCCACCTCCGGTCCGAAAACAACATCAACATCGCCTTTGCCACCAAGGCATAGCTGTTGCTGCATCTGCATCAGTCCAATCTCCGGACTATTACACTCGCTGTATCTCTGAACAACGACCCAGCCTTTTTGGACATATTCACAACATCAGCCCATCTCTTGTTTTACGGCGAATGTCATTGCTTTGAGGTGAGCTCCCATCACAGCAAACCACTAACGGGACCAATTTCTGACTCGCCATAAGTAATTTCTTGTAATTGACTCCAGCATGGCGCACCCTCAACAGGGCGGTGGCCACTATGCCGACGATGGCTACGGCCACGGCAATGATGGTTACTACCAAGACGACCAGAACCAGGCCTATTACGACCACAACAACCAAGGTTATGGCAATGGCCAAGATAGCTACTATGACGAAGGGTACGTCAATTCTACAAGCATACCTTGTGTGCAATCGCTAACTGGCATCCTCTAGTACCGGTCAATACGCCCAGGGCGAGCACGCCGGCCCTTACCATGGTCAACAGGGCCAGGATGGCTACTACGACGCTGGCCACAATGGCTACCAGGACGAGTACTACAACGACCAATACTACGATCAAGGTCACGCTGCAGGCCAGCAAGGGGCCCGTCAGCCAAGAGGTCACTCCGAGGAAGACTCTGAGACCTTCAGCGATTTCACCATGAGATCTGACATGGCCCGCGCTGCCGAGATGGACTACTATGGTCGTGGTGACGAGCGCTACAACAGCTACAACGGTGAACAGGGAGGCCGTGCCGGCTTCCGCCCCCCATCATCTCAGGTTTCGTACGGCGGCAACCGCTCCTCGGGTGCCTCGACTCCTGTTTACGGCATGGACTACACCAACGCTCTTCCTGCTGGACAGCGCTCGAGAGAGCCTTACCCTGCATGGACCTCTGATGCTCAGATCCCCCTCTCCAAGGAGGAGATTGAGGACATCTTCCTGGACCTCACAGCCAAGTTCGGTTTCCAGCGTGACAGCATGAGAAACATGTTCGACCACTTCATGACTCTGCTCGACTCGCGTGCTTCTCGTATGTCGCCCAACCAAGCCCTTCTTTCCCTGCACGCCGATTACATCGGTGGTGACAACGCCAACTACCGCCGTTGGTACTTTGCTGCTCATCTTGATCTCGACGATGCGGTCGGTTTCGCCAACATGAACCTCGGAAAGGCCAGCCGTCGTACACGCAAGGCCCGCAAGGCCGCCAAGAAGAAGGCTCAGGATTCTGAGAACGAGGAGGCTACACTTTCAAGTCTCGAGGGCGACAACAGTCTTGAGGCTGCTGAGTACCGCTGGAAGTCGCGTATGAACAAGATGTCTCAGCACGACCGTGTCAGACAGATTGCTCTTTACCTTCTCTGTTGGGGTGAAGCCAATCAGGTCCGTTTCATGCCCGAGTTGATGTGTTTCATCTTCAAGTGCGCAGATGATTACTTCCACTCTCCCGCTTGCCAGAACAAGGTTGAGCCCGTTGAGGAATTCACTTACCTCAACAACGTAATCACTCCTCTGTACAACTACTGCAGAGACCAGGGTTACGAGATCTTTGATGGCAAATACGTTCGCAGAGAGCGTGACCACAACAGGATCATCGGTTACGATGATATGAACCAGCTCTTCTGGTACCCCGAGGGTATCGAGCGCATCGTTTTCGAGGACAAGTCCCGTCTGGTCGATCTCCCTCCTGCTGAACGTTACGAGAGACTTCAGGACGTCATCTGGAAGAAGTGCTTCTTTAAGACTTTCAAGGAGACTAGATCATGGTTCCACAACTTGGTCAATTTCAACCGTATCTGGGTAATTCACGTTACTGCTTACTGGTTCTACACTGCCTTCAACTCGCCTACGCTCTACACTAAGAACTACGAGCAGCAGCGCAACAACTCTCCTACCACTCCTGCTCACTTCTCTGCTGTCGCTCTCGGTGGTACTGTCGCATCCCTTATCATGGTTTTCGCCACGCTCGCCGAATGGTCCTATGTCCCGAGAAGATGGGCAGGTGCTCAGCACTTGACCAAGCGTCTTATGTTCCTCCTCCTTGTCCTTGTCATCAACGTTGCACCCTCTGTTTACATCTTTGGCGTGAAGCGTGAGGGCAAGATTGCGCTGATCCTTGGTATCGTGCAATTCCTGATCGCGTTGATCACTTTCTTCTTCTTCTCGATCATGCCTCTGGGTGGTCTCTTCGGCAGCTATCTCACTGGCAAGTCTCGTCGCTACGTTGCCAGTCAGACATTCACTGCCAGCTGGCCTCACCTCAAGGGCAATGCTATGTGGATGTCCTATGGTCTTTGGATCATGGTCTTCGGTGCCAAGCTCGCAGAGTCTTACTTCTACCTTACTCTGTCGCTTCGTGACCCCATCCGTATCTTGTCGACCCTCAAGATCAAGTACTGCATTGGTATCGTGTATGTTGGTGACGTACTTTGCTACCACCAGGCCACGGTCACTCTCGTTCTGATGTACATCACCGATCTGATTCTGTTCTTCTTGGACACATATCTGTGGTACATTATTCTGAACACTGTGTACTCGGTTGCTCGCTCGTTCTACCTCGGTGTGTCCATCTGGACTCCCTGGAGAAACATCTTCTCGCGCCTGCCTAAGCGTATCTACTCCAAAGTCCTTGCAACCACCGACATGGAGATTAAGTACAAGCCAAAAGTCTTGATCTCGCAGATCTGGAACGCCATCATCATTTCGATGTACCGTGAGCATTTGCTCGCTATCGACCACGTCCAGAAGCTCCTCTACCACCAGGTTCCTTCTGAGCAAGAGGGCAAGCGTACTCTCAGAGCACCTACTTTCTTCGTTTCTCAGGAAGACCACTCCTTCAAGACCGAGTTCTTCCCCAGCCAGAGTGAGGCTGAGCGTCGTATCTCTTTCTTCGCCCAGTCTTTGTCCACTCCTATCCCCGAGCCCGTCCCCGTCGACAACATGCCCACTTTCTCCGTCATGATTCCCCACTACGGTGAGAAGATTCTTCTCTCTCTTCGTGAGATCATTCGTGAGGACGACCCTTACTCTCGTGTCACCATGCTGGAGTACCTCAAGCAGCTCCACCCCCACGAGTGGGACTGCTTTGTTAAGGACACCAAGATTCTGGCTGACGAGACTTCCCAATTCAACGGCGAGTACGAGAAGACCGAGAAGGACACTGCAAAGGCCAAGATCGACGATCTTCCCTTCTACTGCATTGGTTTCAAGTCTGCTGCTCCCGAGTACACTCTCCGTACCCGCATCTGGGCATCGCTCCGTTCTCAGACCCTCTACCGTACCATCTCTGGTTTCATGAACTACAGTCGTGCTATCAAGCTCCTGTACCGTGTTGAGAACCCTGAGGTTGTTCAAATGTTCGGCGGCAACTCTGATAAGCTCGAGAGAGAATTGGAGCGCATGGCTCGCCGCAAGTTCAAGATTTGCGTCTCCATGCAACGTTACGCCAAGTTTACCAAGGAAGAGCGCGAGAACGCCGAGTTCCTGCTCCGTGCTTACCCCGACCTTCAAATTGCCTACCTGGACGAAGAACCTCCGGCCAACGAGGGTGAAGACCCTCGCCTCTACTCTGCTCTGATTGATGGTCACTCTGAGATCATGGAGAACGGTCTCCGCAAGCCCAAGTTCCGTATCATGCTCTCTGGTAACCCCATTCTCGGTGACGGCAAGTCCGACAACCAGAACCACTCCATCATCTTCTACCGTGGTGAGTACATCCAGCTCATCGACGCCAACCAGGACAACTACCTTGAGGAATGTTTGAAGATTCGTTCTGTCCTTGCCGAGTTCGAAGAAATGACTACCGACAACGTCTCCCCTTACACTCCTGGTCTCGCCACTCCCAAGTTCGACCCTGTTGCCATTCTCGGTGCTCGCGAGTACATTTTCTCAGAGAACATCGGTATCCTCGGTGACGTCGCTGCTGGAAAGGAACAGACGTTCGGTACTCTCTTCGCTCGTACTCTTGCTGAAATCGGTGGTAAGCTCCATTATGGTCATCCCGATTTCCTCAACGGTATCTTCATGACTACTCGCGGTGGTGTGTCCAAGGCTCAGAAGGGTCTCCATCTGAACGAGGATATTTACGCCGGTATGACTGCTCAGCTTCGTGGTGGCAGAATTAAGCACTGCGAATACTACCAGTGTGGTAAGGGTCGTGATTTAGGTTTCGGCTCCATTCTCAACTTCACCACCAAGATTGGTACTGGTATGGGCGAGCAGATGCTTTCTCGTGAATACTACTACCTCGGCACTCAACTTCCTCTGGACCGCTTCTTGTCTTTCTACTACGCTCACGCTGGTTTCCACGTCAACAACACTTTCATCATGTTGTCGGTGCAGCTCTTCATGTTCTGTATCATCAACTTGGGTGCCCTGAGACACGAAACCATCATTTGCCGTTACAATAGAAACACTCCTATCACCGATCCCCAGTGGCCCACGGGTTGTGCCAACTTGCGCCCCTGTCTTGACTGGATCCAGCGTTGCTGTGTTTCCATCTTCATCGTCTTCTTCATCTCCTTCGTCCCTCTTACGGTTCAGGAATTGACCGAGCGTGGATTCTGGCGTGCAGCTACCCGTCTCGCTAAGCACTTCTCCTCATTCTCTCCCCTCTTCGAAGTCTTCGTCTGTCAGATTTACACCAACGCTCTCCAGCAGAACTTGTCATATGGTGGTGCCCGTTACATTGGTACCGGCCGTGGTTTCGCCACTGCTCGTATGCCTTTCGGTATTCTCTATTCGCGTTTCGCTGCTCCTTCAATCTACCTTGGTATTCGTCTGCTTCTCATGTTGCTGTTCGGTACTCTGACCATCTGGGGATACTGGCTTCTTTACTTCTGGGTATCTCTCCTCGCCCTCTGTATCGCTCCCTTCCTATTCAACCCTCACCAGTTCGCATGGGGCGACTTCTTCATCGACTATCGCGAGTTCCTCAGATGGTTGTCTCGTGGAAACACCAAGGGTCATTCGGCATCGTGGATTGGTTTCGTCCGTCTCTCGCGTACCCGCATCACCGGATTTAAGAAGAAGGTGCTTGGTGAGCCGTCCGCCAAATTGTCTGGCGATACTTCTCGTGCCCGCTTCGGTAACGTTTTCTTCGCCGAGGTCATTGGTCCGCTCTTCCTTGTTGCTGTGACTCTCATCCCCTACCTTTACATCAACTCTGGAACCGGAGCTAGTCGCGCCATCAACCCCGATGCCAGTGACGCAGATTTGAAGCCGACCAATCCCCTCATTCGTATCGCCATTGTCGCCTTTGCTCCCATCGGAGTCAATGCTGGTGTTTCGGCTGTATTCTTCATGATGGCTTGTTGTATGGGACCTATCTTCAGCATGTGCTGCAAGAAATTCGGTGCCGTTCTGGCCGCCATCGCTCACGCCATCGCCGTCATCGTGCTCATCGTCATGTGGGAAGTTATGTTCTTCCTCGAGGGATGGAGCTTCCCAAAGATGCTTATCGGCATGATCGCGTCGCTCGCCATCCAGCGCTTCATCTACAAGCTTATCATTGCTCTGACTCTCACTCGTGAGTTCAGAACCGATTCATCCAACGTCGCTTGGTGGACTGGTAAATGGTACGGCATGGGATGGATGGGCTTCTCTCAGCCAGGTCGTGAGTTCCTGTGTAAGATTACCGAGTTGGGATACTTCTCATCGGACTTCTGCTTGGGTCACCTGCTGTTGTTCTTCATGCTTCCTCCTCTCTTGATCCCTTACATTGATACTTTCCACTCGGTCATGCTCTTCTGGCTTCGTCCTAGGTATGTTTCTCTTGATTCTTGAAGTTGAAGTCTTTACTAACAAATCTTCACAGTCGCCAGATCCGTCCTCCCATCTACTCGCTCAAGCAGTCGAAGCTTCGCAGACGTCGTACAATCCGTTACGCCATCCTGTACTTCACGCTGTTCATCCTGTTCATCGTCTTGATCGTCGCACCAATGGTCGCTGGCAAGTTCATTGGAGATCTGCCGATCACGACACTTCCGATGAACCTGATGCAGCCCACCAACCTGAAGAACAACGACACTACCAGTCAGACGACTGGTACCGCGGTTGCTGGTGCAACAGACGGCGCCGCTACCTCGGATGGCAGCTCTGCAGCGTCATCTGCAGCAGCGCGCCGCTTTGCCCACTTCATGTACTAAATGGGGTATGCGAATCAAGTTAGATAATAGATTGGGCGGCAGTTCGGGCGTCAACAATCATGGCATTCATGACGTTCTTATAGCGCGTTTGTGTAAAACAGCAAGTGGCCATGTCGAGTAAATGCTCACATAGGCAGGCCTGGTCAGGGGATTGGGCAGCATAATGATGTTTATTTGTCTTTGTTTTTATTCTTTTCAGTTTCGATGGAAAGACATTTTGGGAACTGGTTATTATCACTGTTAGACTTGAAGGCTCAAAATGCAAATCACCAGTACATATGCAGACATGGTTGTTGTCGTGTCAGGATGTGTGTGAGAGGTTGAAGAGTAGCAGCAAGTGCAGGTGTTATGGTAGAGGCAGGTCACGTGGACTCGTCAGCGGGGCCAGTGTAGATGTGGGACCAGCGACGGTCTCCAGCATACTCGAGCACCTCGGACCTACAGTATTATCCACACTGTGAGTCGGTCGTTCCTTGCTCTTGTGCACAAGAATGTACAAGTACCGCACTCGCGCTTCAAACATGGCTGATACGCAGAGCCTTGTAGTTCAACGTGACGATGCCTGCAATGCTGGATGACCCTACGGCGCCCGCCATCTACCGCACGTCTGGCGATGCGCCGTATCCCACTCCATATGCCCCGCTGCCTGCCAACATCGTCCCTCGCCAGGTCACTCTGCGCGATCGTTCAACCACGGCCACCCTCGTGCCTTTTTCTTCTCCCGACCAAGTCCCCAAGACACTGCTGCACTACCTATGCGCTCTCCTCAACCGCGAGATCGACAAGGGCGATACATACCCTATGATCAATGAGCTTCCACTCGAGTCATTCGGCCCTTACTGGTTCGCAAACTTTGGTGCTGTCATGCTGCTGGGCAATGTGACCAATGTCGACCACGTCTGGCACATGGAGAAGGAGGGCATCGATTGGTCCAAGCAATGCTTGGGCAGCTTCTACATCAAACCCAACTACCCTGGTCGCTCCAGCCATGTATGCAATGGTGGCTTCCTGGTTAGTGACGTTGCGAGAAACAGAGGTGTAGGTCGCTTGATGGGTGAGGGATATCTGGACTGGGCTCCACAGCTGGGATACTCGTACTCGGTCTTCAACCTCGTCTATGAGACCAACATTGCCTCGGCCAGGATCTGGGACGCTCTGGGCTTCAAGCGCATTGGTCGCGTGCCTGGCTGCGGTAACCTCAAGTCCTCTGACCACCTCGTCGATGCCATCATCTTCGGCCGCGATCTCAACGGCGAAGCCGAGGACTATCTGTCCGAAGAGCGCTTCGACAAGATCCGCTACTACCTCAAGACAGGCAACTACCCCAATGGCGCCGACCGCGCCGAAAAAAGCAGACTCCGCAGCGCAGGCGCCCACTACCGTCTCGTCTCCGACCCCAACGGCGGCGAAGAAAAACTCATGCTCAAAGACAAGGAAGTCATCAGTGACCCTCAGAAACAATACGAGATTGCGTTGAAATCGCACGCTGCTACTCATGCAGGTATCAACAAGACTACTGCATCGATTGCGGAGCGCTACCATTGGATTCGCATCAAGGAGACGGTGTCGCAAGCTATCCGCAACTGTACGAACTGCAAGGAAACTGCTAAACCGGCCAAAGCACCTACATCCAGTAAAGCATCTGAGACCTCGCAAACCAGCCCTGGCGCTGCAGACCGCCAACCCTCCATCCTCTCTCCCGCTACCGTTGAGAACGCAGAAGTGCAGAATGCAATGCAACAAGACCACGCCACTCAAGATCAAATGGACATTTCGCGTTTCGATTACGAGGATATACCCGTGGATCCTGCTATCATGAGTGATATTTATGCTTCTGCTTCCGCCACTGATGCGGGCGCGGAGAATAATGCGTTTGGTACTGAGGCGACACAGCAGGAAGTACAGGGACATGGGGGTATGTATGGGGCGCAGATTTACGGGGATGATGCGGATGCGCAGTTGCAGGCTGAGCTGGCAGGTGAGTTAGAAACCAGGCATGCTGGTGGGCAGTAGAATAGCTTTGCCCGATCTCTAGCGAACGTGCGGATAATGGGATCAGAGAGTGAGAGGTGCATTCGGCTTTGCTTTGTTCAAACTGGTCTTATGGCATTGATGAGGGTAATGAGAGGTCCAGAAGAGGAATGAAACATGTAGTCCATAGAATGGTACGCATGATGAAGCCGCTTTCGCTCCTCTCGGCTGCCATGAACGATCACCATAACTGCCAAATCTACCTTCCCACGGATCAAGCATTGAAAGCACTCTAGCAGTCCAACCTCCCTCCCTTTTAGAACCCAAACTTATGTTTAATCAACCCAGTAACCGCGCCTCTCTTTTGCCTACCCACAAACTTACTGACATCGTCCGCCCACCCTTGACTGTTGTTTTCTAAACTTTCCATTGAATCACCCATGATATTCAGTTTCTCTGTTCGTTCTTGCAGTTGTCGTTGCATGTAGGCTCCCCATCCTTCGTTTGATGCAGAGGATGAAGATGCAGAGGCGGGTGTGCGGGAGGCAGCGAGGCGGGAGGCTTCGTCTGCGCGGGATTGGGCGAGCATGCGCTTTGAGGGGGGTCGGTCGGGTCCGCCGACTGTGAGGGGGTGAGTCAGTGAGATGTTGGGGAGAGAGAGGAAGAGGAGGTGAGGGGAAGGAGGCTTACTCAAGATGTCCATGTCTGAGGGTGTCACGTATTGTGTTCCTGCCACCCATTGGAAGTTTGAAATTGTGGGTCTGGGTGGGATGAGGGCTTGCGGGTTGAAGAGTTTGTCCAGTGACCTGGACCTGCAAGTTGTTAGTAAGTATATCTTAGATGGAATCTGGCGACTTACAGTAGTTGACCTGTACCCCACATATTGATGAGAGCCATCTCAGAAGGACCAGTCCAGCCAAAGATATCTCCATTGGGAATGATGATGGAATCTGCAAAACGTCTGGTATCCAGGATATGCGAGATCTTGATCGAATTGAGTTCTTTCAACGCTGGCAATGTATATGCACGCACAGTGCCGTCGCCGAACAATCCACAAAGCACGTATCCTTGGTCTTGGAATCTCACCACAGCGGCTGTCTCGCAGGAGTGGCTGTCGAACGTCTTGTGAGCGCCTTTCGCGGTGGCCGGACGGAAGATGCGGGCTTCGGACGTGGTCACGGCCACGAGGACACCATCGGTTTTTACGCCGTTGCGGAGATTAGCGACAGCGTCGGGAGTTGCGGATGCTGGTCTGCCTGTGTGGGTGTTGACGGGTGACATGTGGATGATACGGCCATCAAAGGAAGTCACGCCCTTGAAGTCAACGCAGTAGCGTCCGCTGCTATCGGGAATGAGCTTGAAGGTTGCTAGTCGGCCTAGATTGGTTCCAGCGTGAAGATTTACACTAGAGTAATTCTCGTCTTCCAGAGTCATTACCTAGCAATTGTCAGAATTTTATCAGCTGCGAGCGTATGTCGATACTTACGCTAAACTCCAATTTTGTGACCCATTCTGGCTTGTCTCCTGAATGACTGCTCTTTCGGCGTAGTGTGCCGAGCTTGTCACCTTTGCCAAACTCAGCAGTCGTGCCGAGGTGAATGATAGCAGGACCACGCATGTCGATAACAGCAAGTTTGCCTCCCTCAGAGGCAGCCGCGACGAAGCCGACTTCGCTGACTTTGACCGCAGTAATTGGGCCACTTTGCATGTCTAGCAATGTGAACGGGCACAGTCCCTCCTTCAGACTCGGGTCGGCTCTGTCCACAATATTGGTGAGAGAATTAGGACGATTGCCCCCAGCAGATGGAGGCACATCGCGGCCAAAGTTTCTGTTGTGGCCCCAGCGGAAGACTGCGACTTCTCCGCTCCTCGTACCAGCAGCAAATTCACCGCTGGCGCTCGCCAGAGACGTATTGGTAATGTCGACACCTTCGATGCGTCCCACAGCTCGACCAACACCTGCTTCCAGAACTTTGTCGTTCTCCAGCTCATCACCGTGACCTGCATCCCACAGTCTGACCGTACCATCTGCATGCATAGTCTGAATGATGTTTCGGTTCTCGTATCTCTTGAGAGGATGTGTCTGCTCTACACCACCCTTCAAGATTTGAGGGCCCTGGTTGCGAGTCTCAGTCATACCAAGCCATCTGACTCTGTCGACCGTAGTGACGTTGGCTCGTTTGATGAAAGGATGGACAAAGGTTAGGGATACGTGCAACTGGTTGGTAGGTGTGATTGGAATGCCGCTCGGGAAGCTTAGCGTAACGACCTCTCCAGACGACAACAGCGCTAGGATGGCGATGGGGTCTTGAGCACCAGCAAAGTGAGGCGACTCGCGGGGAATGAGACAAAAATCAACTACTTCGGCATTGGGTGGGGTTGGAAGCACTCTCTGACGGCGTGGATTCTCCAAATGCTCAGCAAGAACATCCCAACTTGAGGTAGCATAGTTTGGTGTTCGTCCCATCTCGAAAAATGTCATGCCTTTTGTTGGCATAGTCGAATCTGCCCCACCGGCAATGAGAAGAGCTGTGTCGTCGGGATCCTTGTTCGCACACCAGGCAACCTTGAATATAGGCTCTCTCACTGATACTGTGGGCCCCAAAGTCGTGGCACCCTTGCCAGGGATGTTGATATGTGTCTCACTAGTCGTTCGGGCCAGGATGATTCTGCCGTCCTTGGGATCCCAGAATACCATCGAGCTGTCTTCGTGTCCAGTCAGAATGAATGTGCCAGTAGGATGCCAAATTGCTTGGGTGAGCTTTGGCCAGCGAGGTGTTCTTGAGGATGCAGGATCTGCATGGCCGCCTTGTGCTCCAGCAGGAATCTCGTATTGGAAGAACTTTTGAGCTTGGTTCAGCTTGAAGGAAAAGGTGACAGCGCCGTGGACGTAGCCGATCAACAGCTTCCCAATATCTCTAGGGTGGAACTGTATGCTGACGACTGGTGACACTCGTACTCTTGAGTCACGCTCAGCCCATAAATTTGGGATCCGGAAAGGAGCTGCGCCCTCTCTGTCCATATCATAAGCAAGAACGTCTCCAGATTGCATGCCAATCAAAGCATAGTCCAAGGCGGGATCTGTCGCGATACATGTTGCGACACCCGGCGGTGAATGTGAACCGATAAGTTTCTTGGCCTCGAGCGAATAGAACGACAGGTCGTTTTTCGAGTCGAGACAGACCAGCTTGTCGGCGCAGAATTGTATCTGTTTGGCTGATGCTCGCTGGGGTAGGTCAAGTGTGACAGCGACTCTGCCTCTGCCGAAGATGTAGATTTGCCCAGGTCCAAATTTGCTGTCCTTTGTGCCCACTGCCAGCAGTGATTGCACAGGATCGTAAGCGATGGATCCTATCTGACTGTTGATACCATAGCGGTCGATGTCATCGATAGCGACATGCTCGGGCGTTAGTCCGGCAGAGAGGTCGTTCTGTATGCCCGCCTGCTTGCTCCGAATGAAGCCGGCCATGATGTCCTGATGAGCTTGGGCAGTCTACCTCTTCAACAAACTAAGAAGATGAAGTTCAGGGTTGCTTTCACGCTTGTCGGAGAAGTGGTTTGCCTAGGTGCTCCTTGTCGCTCGCCAAGTCATGGAAGCTTGGGCATCCTCCACTGTTCCAGGATTTTTGGTGGATTGTGACCTCCTCTCATGACCTGACGCGTCACGATATGAAGACGGGGTCGATCGCAAATTGCGACTGTCAAATATGGTCTTCTGTAGAAAGAAAGCACAAATGACCATGTCTCGTGATGAGGAAGCTCTTCAGCTCGAACAATTATGTGATGTGAACTAGCAACACGATTGTTGCCCGGTAGCGATCAAGTGCGATATTCTATCTCTCAGCCAGCGGTCAATATGCACCTCCGATCAGCAAGGCTATACCATTAGTGACACAGGGACATGGCAACGTAGGTGGACAGATAGTAATGTAGACAATGTCAATGTATTCTTAAAGTGGTATCGTAACGAAAAAAAACAACTCTTCCATCGAGTTAAAGACACCCAGAAATGCGTACTCCCAAACCATTATCGTGAAGCTTTTGAATCCTTTCCTAACAGCGCCGTGCATGAATCATAGAGAGATGAGAAGTTGGTGCATCTTCTAGTGGACCATGACATCGCCCTGCTGCTGGACAGGCTGGGGCTTTTCAGTGGCGTTAGCAGGGGCAGGGTTGTCGGTGTCCATCTCGTCGGCAGCCTCTCCCTCGGCTTCACCTTCACCTTCCTCTTCCTCCTCCTCGTCTTCATCCTCGCTAGCGCTGCTCTCGGCCTCAATGTCCTCGCTGCCAGCATCTGAGACTTCGTCCTCCTCCTTGGCTTGTTCGACGGGGTTGGCCTCGGCCATCTCAGCATCTTCTCCTTCCTTGACTTCGGGCTCACCTTCAGCCTCGACCTCGTCCTCTTCAAGCTCCTCGGCACCGTAAGCAGCCTCGTCGTCTTCCTGGTTGTCGGCGTCAGGCTGCTCGGGAGGGAACTCGGCAGGGGCGCTGGCCTCGCTGTCCCACTTGATAGCGAAGCGGGTGACACGGGGCTTCTCGGCGAGGATGCTGCGGCGAACCTTCTCAACGACTGCCTTGGCAGGAGGCTCGGCGATGAGTGCCTCGTCGGTGTACTCGTTGTTAACGTAGTAGCCGACGCGTACGAACTCGCGACCGTCGTAGCTGCAGGTCAAGAGGATGACAGTGACGCCAATGATGTCGCTGTTGGGGATGCGGTTGAGGTCTGGAGGGTCGGCTTCAAAGACGAACTTGTTGACGCCGACAGGGACGGGGCCGACGAGAAGGGAGTCAAGCTCTTGGTCATACTCGGAGCTGGGTAGATGTGTCAGCGTGGAGACCAGGAGATGTAGATGTTTGGGACACTTACGAGGTGGCAGAGCCGACATAAGTGAGCTTCCACTCCAGATCCTTGTCCAATTTCTCGAGACATTCAAAGGTGATCTCAAATTCGTAGGGCGAGGTGAAGGGGGCAGGGTTGTTGCGCACAGCAACGTTGAGCAGCGACACGGCGGCCATGTTGATGGATGTGATGGAGATGAGAGATGCAGTGGAGATGGTTTGAGGAAGGATGCGTCTGGTGCGGATGTGATGGAAGTAAAGAGATGCGTCTGAGTGTGAGGGTAAATGCGGAAATGCAGAAAGTGAACTTGGAAGCAACGTCGATGTTTTGTCTGAAGCATCACTCACTTTTGGAAAGCACGCGTTCTGGCGCGTCGATCGTGCTTTCCTAATTCGGCTTTGATTGATGTGTGACGTCTACCGCACCTTCTTCTTTTCGACCGTCAGACCTAGACTTTTCTTCCGTCGTCGCCGGTTCATCTCTCCATACACGACCCTTGACATCTTCTCTATCATCTGCTCAGTTGTTCCTTGTCTTCACTGCTGGTTCATCGAACACACAGTATCTGGAAAGCCGGATGCTTGGAGCTCCACAGGAGCTCGCTACTATCAGCCGCGGCGTCCTCTTAAAGCCACCAATCTCAAATTCGTCTCAACAAGCCGCTTTAGCTCATCTGGGAGAGCGCCAGACTGAAGTCCACTTCACGTCTTCCTGTATTAGGAGTATTCTGGAGGCACTGTGTTCGATCCACAGAAGCGGCATCGATATATCTTTTGTCCCCTTGACCATCAGTCAATGGCCATTCCTTTTGCCAGGCTTCTGGCTATTCTGTGACAGCCTTCTAACAATCTGACCGGGTACGTCAACCCATAGTCTTCCACAGGTGAGGCCAGGCCATAGCAATAAGGACATAGAACACAAGGTGGGTACACCGTAACCTGGTGGTCAAAGGCGGTTCAACGTCGTCGTGCACTCTGTCCAGACAAACATCGTCGTTCTCCAACCAATACTCACTACTGTTATAAACCCTATATGAATGAGTCCGCGAGCCTTGGGCAGTTCAGACATATTTAATGCCCACAACATTATTGGATGTTTGTAAGCAGAAATTTTCTTGTACTGGCGGTACCGTCAACAGGATCAAAGACCTGTGAAAGTGTCTTCAAGTATCCTTTCGAGAGTTTCTGTGCAGACTCGGGAATGTAGAGTAAACCGTGTGCGTAATCGCGCCGTTGGAAGTCATTGACAACAGAACTTATGTTATAATGCAGAACAGCAGTCTACTGACTAGGGTCTGAGGTTACTGGCCCGGAAAGTATATTGTAATGACCTCTCCATTGACTCTAATTGGAGTGTACTGTACCATCTTCATACTTGACCCTTAGAGGCCGCCAGAGTCGAGTGGTAAAGGTTGAGAGAACGAGAGTCAGCATTGAAGTCAGTGCGTTTCCCGGACCGATTGCGGCAGCGGGTGCTCCGTAAAGCTCCTTGACGACAAAGTCAGCTTCCATACCACGAACAATGCAAGCGCTTTCCTCATGGGAAGCAAAGGTCCGGTCAGACGAACTGCCGTGAATCGGTATATAGTCAGGATGCCCCTCACAAACACAGCTCAATGTATGGAACAGGAAGGCCAATGTGGCTTCGTTCGATGAATGCCAAGTAGGGTTCTGTTGCCAGACTGGGACTCCGCGTCCGGAGCACGTAGAAAGTCAAACCGCGCCCGCATGGGCAAAAAATCCTGCCCCACTGCTACTACTTAACTATTGCTCATAGCTGTCGCCTCCCTTCTTTGTTCCTCTCAACTTCCACCAGTCGTTACACACACATATACACATCATGTCGACTTACGCCCTCCCTGAAAGCCATCGCGATGTTAGTGACCAACGCAACAATTGGAACCAGACTTGAGTACTGACTATGAATAGCTCATGGAGAAGTCTCTCGTCGAGACCGACCCTGAGATTGCCGAGATCATGAAGAAGGAGATCCAGCGTCAGCGCGAGTCTATTCTTCTGATTGCCTCGGAGAACGTGACTTCGCGTGCTGTCTTCGATGCCCTGGGTTCGCCCATGAGCAACAAGTACTCCGAGGGCTACCCCGGTGCCCGCTACTACGGCGGTAACGAGCACATCGACGCCATTGAGCTCACCTGCCAGGCCCGCGCTCTCCAGACCTTCGGCCTCGACTCTGAGAAGTGGGGTGTCAACGTCCAGTGCTTGTCCGGCTCTCCCGCCAACCTCCAGGTCTACCAGGCCATCATGCGCCCTCACGACCGTCTGATGGGTCTTGACCTGCCCCACGGTGGTCACTTGTCCCATGGTTACCAGACTCCCCAGAGAAAGTAAGCAACCAATGCATCGTCTCAAGCCAGTCTAGAGCCTCGCTAACACGCTATCAAGGATCTCTGCTGTTTCCACCTACTTCGAGACCTTCCCCTACCGTGTCAACCTCGAGACTGGCATCATCGACTACGACCAGCTCGAGCAGAACGCTCTCATGTACAGACCCAAGGTCATCGTTGCCGGTACCTCTGCCTACTGCCGTACCATCGACTACAAGCGCTTCCGCGAGATTTGCGACAAGGTCGGCTGCTACCTCATGGTCGACATGGCCCACATTTCCGGTTTGATCGCCGGTCGCGTCAACGACTCTCCCTTCCCCTACGCCGACATTGTCACCACCACCACCCACAAGTCGCTCCGTGGTCCCCGTGGTGCCATGATCTTCTTCCGCAAGGGTGTCCGCAAGACTGAGATGAAGGCTGGCAAGGAGATCCAGACCCTCTACGACCTTGAGGGTCCTATCAACTTCTCCGTCTTCCCTGGTCACCAGGGTGGACCTCATAACCACACCATCACCGCTCTTGCTGTTGCTCTCAAGCAGGCACAGTCTGACGAGTTCAGACAGTACCAGCAGCAGGTCATCAACAACGCCAAGGCTCTCGAGCACGAGTTCAAGAACCTCGGTTACACTCTCGTCACCGGTGGTACCGACAACCACATGGTCCTCATCGACCTGAAGCCCCAGGCTCTCGACGGTGCCCGTGTTGAGGCTGTCCTCGAGCAGATCAACATTGCCTGCAACAAGAACACCACCCCTGGTGACAAGTCTGCCCTGACTCCTTGCGGTATCAGAATCGGTGCCCCCGCCATGACCTCTCGTGGTATGGGTGAGGACGACTTCAAGCGCATTGCTGGTTACATCGACCAGGCCATCAAGCTCTGCAAGTCTGTCCAGGCCGACCTGCCCAAGGAGAACAACAAGCTCAAGGACTTCAAGGCCAAGGTCGCCTCTGGCGAGGTCGAGGAGATCAAGAAGCTCAAGTCCGAGATTGCCCAGTGGGCCACCACCTTCCCTCTGCCCATCTAAGCAGCTCAAGCTTGCATGCTAGAGTTTTGATTGCATTTAAATGGCGTCTTGGGATGACACGATATTCAACATGGGATGATAAAACGGAGGAAGGGGTGTTCGGTTACGAAAAGCAGAGACAGCTTCAACCTGTGCCTTGCTATGATACCAGGAAGCTTATGTTTCCAGTGCTAGAATAAAAGCGATATGACAACCTACAATTGATCTATAAAACACCTTGCTTGTGTGTGTATGATGTGACTCTTGTCGTTCAACATCTTCCGTCTCTTCTCGAGATGCAACCAAGTCGAGCGAAAACACCCCGATTGGCTTGTGCGCACGTCAGAGGCCGACGGGAAGCGGGTGCGGGAGCTTCCCTGATTTTAGCGCGGTCGGGCGTGGTTCCCCACGCAACCGAGTATTTACAAAACGATCATCACGGTCCCTGGTCGTGGGAGGCTGGGTGTGGCAGGAAATTCATTTAGCACTTTACCAACCTCGCGATTTCCTTCTGCAGCAAAAGAGACCAGGGATACACGCGCCTCGCTCCATCTCCTCTTTTCACCTTTGACTTCTCCTACGAACCTGCGTTACATCCGTTTCTCTGGACGATAAACTGAACAGTATCACTTAGCGGCTTTGCAACGTTTATCCACCATCTCCACCTTCAGGCAACCCGAACCTCCACATTCCACGAGTCAAGACACGCAAAAGGGCACGACAAGATCCAGATTCCATTGTGTGAAGAGGCATCTGCATTCCTCCAACCTCTCCATCGGCCACCGGCAGGACGCAGGCTATTGTCTAAGCAGGACAGGACATTCCAGAGAAAGCCATGGCTCCTGGTATTGGCTTTGCTGTCGGCATCCAACGTCTGATACCGTTCATCGGCTACCATCACATTCTTATGATCCTGATTGCCATTGCCATCATTCTTCTTTGTGAGTCTGGCCAGATATCATCACTGTCTACCCACCACTAACAAGCATGGCTCACAGCACTACTACTGGCCGGATGCTCTTCCAGTTCACCGTTGATACCAGGAATCTTCCTAATTGACTTCTACTATCAAACGTACACACCGACGTATGACCCGGCGCAAGTGGACCCCGGTGTCACTGCTGCTATCGCCAACATCGTTGGACAAACTCAACTGGAAGTAAGAGTTGGATACTTTGGTCTATGCATCGCTTCGGATGCTGGCAACTACCTCTGCTCCAACAATGCCACCCTTCTGGCCGAGCAGATCAGCATTGACAAAGATCCCATGAACTTGATTTGGGTCGCGAACACTTTCAAGAATTCAGTCGTCTTTCCCTGGTTGATGTAAGTACACACAATCACGATTTGAAGAGGTTCAAACCTTGCTAACTCTGTACGAACAGTATCATTGCCATCATCTTTGCCTTCCTCTGCTTCCTCCTTCTCGCTTCATTCCCTGGTTGGCATGAGGAGCGTGACCGTGCCACTGGTTCCGAGGTCGACGTGAAGCCCTTTCCATCACGTCCGGTTTCCCAGTCAGCTCTTGCACTTGTCTTCATTGCATCAGTCTTTGTTCTGGTGTCCGTACTATGGCAACATACTGCCTCAGTAGCAGCAGCGCAAGTCGCTCAAGACATGGGTAACGGGAGCATCAAATCAGGAGTGGGAACATCAGCCATGGTGTTAGGCTGGTTCAGCTTTGCGTTACTACTCATCGTTACCATCGGTCTATTGGTCATGATTCTAAGTATTCATCTCCTGGACAGACTGACAGATGAATAATCTTTGCAACGACACGACATAACAAAAGCATGACACGAAGTCACAGGCGATTTTCGACATATGCATCACGATCACGACAACAGGGTACAACCCCAAATGCCGAATAACAGCAGCGCACTATACCCCCTTTGTTTGCGCAGCATCTTCTTCTTGTTTTCCCTTTCTGCATTCGCCGAGTCGATGACTCGGCAAACCTTTTCGCATTGCCAGCGTGCAAGCATTTCAGCATTCCTGGGGCCTTCCTTGTAATCTGCATCTACGGAGCATCTTGGACCTTTTTTGGCAAGAGGCTAGGGCCTCTTTTAAATGTTTTCGTTGTCTTGCTTCCTTCTTTCCAAACAAATTGAACGATTGAGAGGAAGACTGATGGGTCTCTACAAAGCTTTCTTGTACATGACACCATTGAAATATATAGACGAATTGCGAATGATGATTTGAGATTGGTTGATCCAACCTGTTGCCCGTACTCACTTGTCCTGTTACTCTCATTTTTAAATGAGCTGCTCTCCTCGTGTGCAAAGTCGTACCCGATGTAGCTATAGAAGTGCAGAGTCCTCTCCGCGAATGGTGAGGATTCACTGAGAGTTGTGCTGTCGTCTGCTCTTTAGACAGACTGCCACAAGTACTGCTTTCTGTGATTGCCGCGATACTTCCATAGTCATATGTAGGTGACACTAACACTATAACAATGCACAGTCCTTTCTAAGTTATTGGCAGGTCCATAAAGAGTAAGAGTCTTCTCCGATACGTGGAAGCAAGTGCTGGATGGCAACCAGAGCCCAACACTCGTTCTCCACATTTCGATGACGTGAGTGAGGTTCCCATCGCGGCTACCCACACTCCCACATCCAAAACTCGACTTCATTCCTCTCTGCACTTGCATAGACAGCAGACGACAAATCCAGCAGAGCCCCTCTCGAATTGTCAAGCATCAGAGAACCTCCAATGATCCCAAGGATATGGCACGCCATCGAATGCCATTTTAGCCGGCGAGTATTCGGCTCGGTTGTTCGAAGGTGTTGATAGAGTTTCCCCGCCATTGAACGAAGATCGTCTTGCTCATCTTGCATATCAAGTTCTGGAGGGAGGGAGGGGTTGGGTTGGGTGGAGTCGCGATTTTAGCCAAGAGCCGAAAACCCTTGTGAGTACGAAGAAGCAATTGCAAGACTTCTAAACTATAAAGGTAGGTCTTTGTGGCCTGCCGATGCACTTACAACTTCCTCGAGACATCGATTGCCAAGATGCATCTTTCTTCTTTACTTGCTGCTTCTTCGCTGGCCATTAGGGCTCTTGCATGGCCGAAATATGTTGCTGTGAATGACGACTTGACTGTACAGACGTCATCTGGTCTTGTACATGGAAACAAGGACTCGAGATATCCCAATGTCCGCCAATTTTTGGGTATTCCATTTGCACAACCTCCTACTGGACAACTTCGCTTTGCAGCTCCTCAGCCTCTTCCAGCATCTGCGTCCAAAAAGGTCATCCAAAACACAGAATTGCCTCCCAGCTGTATGCAGTACCTCAACACCGTCAGTCCTGGTGTATACGTCAGCCAGGTCCTCGAGTTTGGTCTCCAAGGAAAGAACGGCACTGGAGATATCAGCGAGGACTGTCTGACCTTGAGTGTCTGGGCTCCTACTACCAACAACAATCAGTCCTGCAGCAGTGGTAACGAATTGCTCCCCGTTATCATATGGGTATATGGTGGAGGTTTCGTCACCGGAGGTCAAGACGTCCCGTACCAAATCCCAAGCCAGTGGATCGAACGTACTCAGGATCACATTGTGGTGGCTATCAACTACCGTGTCAATATCTTTGGCTTCCCGAACGCCGCTGGGCTGTCTGATCAGAATGTGGGTCTGCTTGACCAAAGAGCAGCTGTCGAATGGGTCAGAGACAACATTCTCAGGTTCGGAGGCGACCCTTCACGCATGCTTCTTTGGGGTCAGTCGGCAGGATCTGCGAGCGTAGACTACTACAACTTTGCTTATCCGAAGGATCCAATCGTGTCAGCATTCAGTATGGATTCTGGTACAGCTTTCATCGGTATCACAACCGACGACACCCAACACACCAACTTTACGTTCGTTGCCTCGCAACTCGGTTGTGCCAACTCTTCTTCGCCTGCAGATGAGCTTGCTTGTGTACGCAAGCTTCCTGCCGCAACGATCGAAGACTTTGTCAAGAACTACCAGGAGAACGGCACCGCACCCGCCATCAGCTTCCTTCCCAGCGCCGATGAGAAAGTAGTATTCAGCAACTATACCGAACGTGCACTAGCAGGCGAACAAGCAAACTTGCCAGCTATCATCGGCACAAACGCTCAAGACGGCGTACCGTTTGCTCCCTACAGTCCCTCCGGCCCCAACGCCACACTCGCCCAGCTAGCCCTCCTCACTACATTCTTCTGCCCCGCTACCGAGTCTATTCGTCTACGTCAACAGACTAACCGCCCCACCTACCGCTACCTCTACAGCGGCAACTTCTCAAACATTGCTCCTGCACCTTGGTTGGGCGCTTTCCACTCTTCAGAGTTGCCATTGCTGTTTGGCACCTTTGACAACTACAGAGGTAAAGGGCCGGCGTTGGAGAACCAGACTAGTGTTGCTATGCAAGATGCCTGGGTAGCGTTTGCCAAGGGAGGTATGACTGGCATTGAGTCGACCGGATGGCAGGAGTATGAGTTCCTTGGCGAGACTACGGTCAGAGACTTTGGTGATGGGGTGGCGGTCAAAGATGTGGATGTCAAGTATCTCGAGAATCTTTGTGATGGGAGTAAGCCAAACTACAGTGCTTGAGAGGATCTAGTTGAGGTCATGAGATTTCTCGGATGTATATAATGATTTGACTTTCGATATAATGATTATTTGCCCTTTCCTGTCGGTCCCTTTGTTTTGCTCCTTCCTACAGACGACTCTGAATCATCTCATCTCTTCTCTCATATTGTGACTGCTGACGGCTCTTTTCCACATCTGCACCTCTGATAACACCTTCCACGACTTCAGCAACAGCCAATAAATTCTCCTCCCTCAATCTTCTCCCCACCAGTTGCAAATTCACTGGCGCATCTCTATACTTTTCCACACCACCCTCATCCCAGAACTTTCTATACAATTCATCCCTTTCACCCATCGCTGCCTTTGTATCTTTATCCCAGACATCCATATCTTGCACCGTGGTCACTGGGAATACCACTCCCGGCAGATCGGTGGCGTTGAACACAGCAGTGTAACCCCAGTACTTGCTTTCATCGTGTGCAGAAGCCACCGAGGCATTTACTGGACACAACAAAGCATCAATGCCAGTTTCTCGCCATTGAAGCGAAAATTGAGTGCGTAGATTATCGCGCAAAGCATTCAGCGTCCAGGTTTGCTCCACGGTGTGGCGGGTGGGTGTTGTGCTGTCCAGTAGCCATTGGATAATCGGGACTGCAGGGTCTGATTCCTGCAGCAAAGTGTTTTTGTACTCCTCGGCGCCATCGAGGAAGTATGCTGTGTTTATCCATTTGAGCAACGGGGTATGTAACCGAGGATTCCAGGATACGACTTCGTGACCTGCGTTGCGCAATTTGTTGACTGTATCCTTCAAAGCGCGTGTAATTGGTGGATGAGGCATGACTTCCCCATCATGCCACAACACGCCTATCCTGAGTTTCTTTGGCAAAATCTCAACTCTGACATCCCGCCATGGCAAATCAATCAGACTGGGTTCAAAGTCCCAGGGTTGTGCATCCAGTGCCACTTTGCAGAAAAGTCGTAAGTCGGCGAGTGAGTTTGCCATGGGTCCCACGCATCCAATGATATTCTCCATTCCCGAGTGCAGACCACTGAGTCCAGAGTGTGGGATACGCGCTACACTCGCCTTCAACCCCCACCCACCGCAAAAGCCACTAGGACCACGAATGCTGCCGCCGATATCTGTGCCAATACCTAGAGGTGAGCCACGCATAGCGACCAATGCTGATTCACCGCCAGAGCTTCCTCCAGAAGTAAGATTCACATTGAATGGGTTTGTAGTGCGGCCAAACAGATTCGAGTGTGTTTCCAAGGCCATGAGAGTTTGTGGATTAGTGGTTTTGACGTGGAAGACTGCGCCTGCTTCTCTGAAGACTTTGCAAATTAGTGCGTCGCCTGGACTGGGTGCGTCGGCCCAAGAGATCAAGCCAGAGGTTGCGGGTGTGTTGGCTAGGAAGATATGTTCCTTTACTGACATGGGCAGGCCGTGAAGAGGTCCAATGGGTTTGTTATATTTTTCCATATACGCGTCTAGCTCCTTTGCTTTTTCCAATGCAGACTCAAACAGCACAACAGCTAGACAATTGGTAGCTTGGTGGGCTAGGGCAGCTCGTTTGCAGAAAGCAAGAGTTACTTGATATGAAGACCATTTCCTGGAATGGATGCAAGCGAGGATATCTACGGCTCGTTGTTCGGTAATGGAGAGTTCTTCTTCAGACATGATTGACGGGCACTTCTTGGGTAGATCCATGAAGTTATGGCCTTGGAGGAGATGCTCGTCGACTAGCCATGCTGAGGGAATGGCATCGTAAATCTCCTTACTCTTTCTGGCAGCGACGTCTTGCCAGGAAGGCGAAGAAGGTGTAACCATAACAGATTAAAGTGTGCAAATAGAGGATAAAGTATGGATTGGAACAAGATGAATTGAAGAGGTAGAGCGGACCCCCTACCTCTTATATCTTCAGAAACTTCCTTCTACGAAGGACCCCATCACGAGTGCGCCTTGCATCACAAACACATCCCGATTTCGCAATTGGCAACTGTTGAACGGGAACGGAAAAAAAGCGAGCAGATAGGTAACCACAAGAGCCACTTGCCAGCAAAAGAACAGTGGAGTCGGTGTGTGCGCTGTCCAAGATTTCCAAAAGTCAAGCGCGAGCCGAGGGTGATTCGGTTCGCGCTTCCTTTTGCGATGCAAAACGGCGACTCGACGCATCTGATAAGACCACTTGCTGCGGATTTGATAAAAAAGTTGTTTGGACTTCGGTGTGGTGTCTCATCACGAACAGACGCGAGAAATGCATGTTACGAGAATGCGCAAAGATGTGCTGATCTGCAGCGTTTCCAATGGAAGCCCTAGAGATCATTCTGGCGTTGTAGGCTCTCTATCTATGGACACGTCACATATCCATGATATCTTTGTGACACTCCATAGTCGCTAAGAATGCATTATGCTTGCTTGGGAATCACCGACCTTCGAGTATCGATCATGCTATTGGAGACGGCATACATGAAGTCACAAAGATATTCAGTTAGTTGATCGGGCGTTTTTTCATCGAGTGCCCTGCAGATCGTCCTAGCATGAAAGGCTCTCGATGGACATACCGCGTCTCCATGACATCTTTGTGACTTTTCAAAGTTACTCAAATATGCAGTATGTTTGCTCGAGATCTCATTCATCCCAAACATCACGGATATCCTACAAACAAGCTATAAGAAGTCACCAAGGTGTTCCGGAAACAGACAGTATCCGTTGAGAGCCCCTGACATTGGCATGAGAGATGGGGCTCTCGGCGGACGAGGCTTGGAAATGTGATTACAATGCTGCATTTTTATAGTCACCTAATAACGCAGCAAGTTTTTCTGGGATCGAAATTTGACACAATGAATGCAGAAGCCAGAGAGTAAGGGGTAGTGAATGCAAAAAGTGGGCAAGAGCAACGAAATCTTACGACGAGAATTAGAAGTCACGGCGAACAGGACACGCAAACGATAATGTATAAAGCCGCGCTCAGCGCACAGCAGAAAGTCTTCATTGACTATCATAACGACCTTTGACTACCACAATTCATGACCTAAAGAAAACCTGCGTCTCCTTCTCAAAAAGACACGACTTGAAACGACCAAACGCCAGCCCGAAAAGAGACCTCAAAGTTCCATCTGTTGCGCTATTCTACTTCGATCAGATGTCACGATCGCCGCTGTCAGCAGCAGAGGCAACATCAGAACGGATGTCACCGCTGTCAGCAGCAGAAGCAACATCAGAGCGGATGTCAGACGCATCCTCAGCCTCAGCGCCAGCGTCAGTGCGCATGTTAATGTCATCAGCGATGTCGACAGCGTCAGGGTCGTTGACAACAAAGGATTCGATGACGGGGTTGGTCGAGACAACGGTGACGACAGTGGTGCTAGGCTCGGCGGGAGTCTCGCCAAAAGCAGCGTCAACGATAGCGTGAACGGCAGCGTCGAGATCGTCGTCGTCGTGGTCGGCGTTGTCCTCATGCTTGACACGCTTGACACGATCGGGCTCGGCAAGCTCGTCGAGGTCAGAAGCGGGCTCGGCGGCGCGCTTGACAGCATTGGTGTCGGCGGCGGGCTCCTGGGTGTTTGATTAGCATGGTTTTGTGCAAGCAGAGTGGAAGAAGACATACCTCAGCACCGGCAGCGACGTCGTCGACAGCAACAGCGGCAGTGATGTCGTTCTCGACATCCTCGATCTTGGGATACTTTCCACGACCACCCTTCAGACCGACGTCGGGTTTCTTGATTTCATCCTCATCTGCGGAAGATTCGTCGGCTGGAAGTGACTGGCGAGCTCTCAGGGAAGCACGAGTAGTGCGTCCCTTAGGAGCAGATTTGGGAGTGCTGGCTTGGACAGCAGAAGCTCTGGTGACCTTGGCCTTGGGCTTGGCCTTAGCCTTGGGCTTGACAGTGACAGCCTTGGGTTCATCGTCCTCGTCAGTGACAGGCTCCTCGGCCTTGACAGCGACGGCCTTCTTGCCACGAGCCTTCTTGCCGACAGGAGCAGGAGTACCCTCGACATCGGCATCGCCATCAGCATCGACGTCCTCATCATCAGCTTCGTCCTTGGCGCTGGCAAAGGCTGACATCTTGACACGAAGCTTATGGTAGGCGCTGTTGGCCGAGGCTCTGGACTTGTGGCCGCTCAAGGAAGCCAGCTTCTCAAGGTCGACCTAAGGGAACGATCAGTCTTGATTCCATGATGTGTTGCAGCGTGCAAGAAGAGAGATCGCGAGAAGAAGTAACAGCAGCAGCGAGAACAGAATTGCAACGTTCGTCGCGCAAAAGCAAGAGATCGTGAGAAGGAAACAGTGGCAGAGGATGAGATCGTGGAAGGAGAGCCATAGACAGCGACCAGGGGATGAAACTTACATCAGGAGGAGTCTTGCAGCTCTGCCAGACATAGCAAATCATCTCCTGCTCGCGGGGGCTGAGAACAGAAGACATGCTTGTGTTTGTATCTGAAGCGTATTCTTGAAAGAGGGTAGAGGATATAACGTGGAACGATGTGTACTGGCAATTGGTGCGTGTTTGGTGCGGAAGGGGTAGAGAAAATTGAGATCGCGCCGACTCGAAGTGAGAGAGAGTACTGAAGCAGTAGTTGTTGACATTCACCGCGAGAAACGCCGGGCCGGTGCTGACAGGCTACCTCGCTGTCGGTATCACGGGCCCTGACTCGCCGGACCAATCAAGAGGCGGCGATATGGATGCCGGTCGTCATAGCTATCATCCAAGAGGGCGTCGTCACTTTCTTAATACCTTCATAGTAATAACATCACTTGCTTGAGCCTGTCCGGCAAAATCATGCTCTGTACCACAAGCATCCCTGATGCAGAGACATGCTTGCCATTGATGAGACAAGAAGCTCTGTACCAAAGTACAAGTTGATATGAATGAGACAATTCGCATGTATATCCTCTTCTGACGAGGCCACAAGACCCGAGAGAGGTATTTGTAGTCGTAGAATCGTCACTGTACCTCTGAAGCATAGATATCACAAACTCTCACCGCCTGGATATTACACCGTATATGGCCCGTGCATATCCAGCACTGTGAGGTTGCTCTGCAGTGACGATTCAAGTCATGATGTCTGAGGGGAGGCTTAGGATTCAGCAAAGCAGCAAGCAGGCTGGCACCGATGTCCGAAATGGGATACCATCGGCACCAAAGCCTAAGCTGTTTTGCAAACAAGCGCGCTGTGTCAATGAAAGACAGTAGACAATGAGAAGAAAAGAAAAAACAGAGAGAGTCATGAAAGTCCCTGGCGTTAGTAAATATTCAGACAGGAAGGAGACAGCCCATAGGGTCTTGATCGTAAAAGAGGTTGCATTTCTTTTTTCTGAAGCTCATAAAAGTAGAGGAAACAACAACCTTGGATATGCACTGGTTGAGAAATTCCTAGGCAAGTTTTTCCTTTTGGCGACAGTCGCCAGGTCTGTTGCAACGACAAAGCGAGTCTTTGTCCATTGGTATGGCTTTTGGTGATATCCTGCTCGCAGAGATTTTGGACACCATTGATGTATGGATGGCGTTCTCGCCTTCTGCTTGTTCCAGGACGAGTTTGGATCTGGGTTGAGGGCGCTTCCAAAGGTAGGCTGTTCTCAGTCCGTGTTTTGGTCGTTGGTTGATCAGAAGCCTCTTCCGCCACGTCCTCTTCCACGACCACCACCGCGACCACCGCCCATGCCGCCGCGTCCTCTACCGCCGCCTCTTGCTCCACGGCCGCCTCTGTCTGCAGCTTCCTTGCGGGCCTTGTTCTTGGGCTTGGGGGCGTCGTCGATCAGGAGAGTATCCAGAGGTAGCGAGTCGGGGAGGATGTAGTAGCGGATGGTCGCGCCGCGAATGTTCATGGTGTCCAGACTGATGGTGTCGCGACCCTTGGGGGTCATCTTGACTGTTCGCAGCGCTGTGTTCATTTGCGGAGAGACTGATGCGATAGTTCCGTGGACAATTGTGCCTGTGGATCGGTCAGTAACAGATTTGAGCATGCGCGAGTGGGCGAGCACGAACCGTTCTTCATCTCAATAGTGACCGTCTCATTCTGGCACTTCATCAAAAACCTGGAACGGTATTAGCTATATTGCGACACGGCCAGGTTGCGCATTGACGAGCGATGGCGAAGCTAGAAACGCACCTGACGAGCTTCATGTTGGGCGCAGTGGTTCAGTAAAGAAATGCGCGGTGGTTGTGAGAGGATTGTGGACAAGGCGATGGGTATTCGGTGATGGTTGCTGCTTGCCGCCGGTCGCGTTCGCAGTCGTTCTCAACTCGGCACGCTGTGACGCTCCTTCCTCTCCCACGCCCGGCGCTTCTTGGCACCAGCCTTCGCCGACAATCACGTGCAACCTTGATGAATGCTCACCATCAATCATGCCTGATGTCTCTATCACGAACACATAGTAGTTAAGAATGGTGAGGGAGTAGAGGAGCAATGCTGCCATCTCTCAACTGATGATGTATGATGGAGATATGCTATCTAAGCGTGTAAAGCGAAACTACCGACGTGCATACCGACAAGACTTGCCACTTGGGCATTGCAACACATTCGACGAGAGATCCGGCAAGGTGTTGAAGACTGTGTCCATGTGATTGCTCTCGACTTGGGTATATTCAGGAATGCATCAAAACAAAAACTCCATTCGATCCAAAACCATGCCATAATGCAATTTGCCAACCAAATCATTCCTCGTCAACCTTGATCCACTCGCTATCGGTGCCAAAGTCGTTGGACGAAGCACTGAGATCACTGGGAGCCTTGCGGTGTCTGCTCTCGCCTTCTGAGGGCTGCAAGCCAGTCGTACCAGCCGAAGTCGTCGAAGCCGTGCCGCTCTTGAAGTCGTTGAGGATCTTTGATCTAATTTGTTCGTCTTCTTGGGTAGGATTGAAGTCAAGTTCGGCATGAGAGACGTTGACCTTGACGCCGGCAGCTGTCTGGACTTCGGTATCGGTGGCTTCGTCGTCGGCTGTGTCTCCGGGTTGGTTCGGCGACCTGGACTTTCTGATACGCTCGGCCTCGGCCTCCTTTTGCTGAGCCTGCTGCAACTCGTAGGCAAACCAGTTGATGGCCCACCAGAGACCGCCGCACAGAACGCTGAGAACGAAGAAGTGGATACTGTAGGTAGCGGCGAGGAGAGCGGCGAGGAGAAGCTGGAGAGCACCGAAGGTGATGTTGGTAGCCAGCAATAGGGCGGGCGTGGGACCGGGGGTGAAGACGGCTTCCCAGAGGTTGGTTATGAAGTCGGCCATGCTGAAGAGAGTAAGGTATGCGAGAGTCGTAGGGAGGATAGCGGGGTCGGTTGACAGGGTCTGGGATAAGGTGGATTCTTTTGGCGATGGAGCGGGCAGTCAGACACAGGTAGAGATGTGCGGTTCGAGGACAGCCAGAGCGCCTGCTGGATAGTCCAGGTGAACAGTTGGCAAAGGTTCGTGTTGCGTTTGCAGGAAAGCGAACAATCAAATCATCAATCATGCACCCCCATGTTTCGCGGACATGGCCGGCGCGCGTGACTTCATCGCCCCGACAGCGACAAGATCATCTCCAATCCTCTTCGGGTCTCTACCACAAACGCTCCAACATTGAAAGGCGTTTCAGACCTCAGCTGCTCCGTCTGTCCGCCAGTTGCAACGTGGGAAGCTGACCTGTTTGTCTTGTGGTGGCATTTGGATCATTACCACATCTTCCACGCCAACGCGTCTACCGCTTGACCGACTTTTATAGACTGGGGAGGTTTTCAACACAACATTCCCACCATGGCCCAGTCGGCTATCAAGACTTTTCTAGACTCAAAGGGTCTTGTTGCTACACAAGCATGGCTTGATTCCTTTGTCAGTTCCACGCGTCAAGGCACTCCCATACCTGCCCTGCAAAAGACGGCTCTGTTCCGCATACTGGCCTCCGATCTTACATCATCCATCAAAGCCACTCCAACCAACACTCTGCCACCAAATGCTCTGAATCCTACTGTCAAAGAACTTCGCATGCCGGATACCATCCCTGTCCAAGTGCTTGACATTGAAGACATAGGTCGCAGCGCTTGGAGTCAAGTTGAAGCCATCGAGGCTCAAGAACGCGGTGAGACCACAAAAGGCAGGGAAGTCATTCGTGTTGTGCCTGGCGAGGAATCAGATCCTACCAGAGACGGTACTGCTCCAGTCATCAAAAGCAACGGTCCTCACAAACTACTTCTACAGGACGCAAAGGGCACAAAGATCTACGGCTTCGAGATCACTGATGTCGACGGCATCGACTTGAATCTGGGCATTGGCGCAAAGTTCATCCTAAAAAATGTAACCATTGCACGAGGTGTGATCCTGCTCGAGCCAAATAGTACTCAGCTTCTCGGTGGCAAGGTCGATGCATGGGACAAAGCTTGGAGAGCTGCCAGAAAGGATACCTTGAAGGCAAAGGTTGGTCCAAGGGGAGTAGACGAACTCTGAGATCACCGCCCTTTTTCAAAGCAAATTCAAGTGAACAAACCGGCCCATATACTGGCGGCATCACTGCATGGCACAAGCATACGACCATGGAGAGCACAATTGGAGCCAGCATTGTATCAAGCTTACCATCTCTGTTTGGGTCGAATTCGATGCACCAACACGGCGCATACCCTCGTGGCTTTCTGCTCGAGACAATCTTATGCTCAAGGGAATCAGAATCAGACTCAAAATCAAAACTGGGCAAGGACTCGCAATCAGCATGAATTAAGTCTGAATCGCATTCTACATATGCCCTCACTATCGCCTCAACTAAAACATCGAGGACACCCAAGGCTTCCACCACTTCTCAACACCCTCTGGATAATTCCACCCAGTCCAGTTATAGTTGCCCAAAGCCCACGTATCACCAACACCCTGCGCACCACTTCTAATCCTATAACTGCCCGCCAAACTCCACATGGCCCAGGAAACATTATTCTGCAGCGTAAAGTCCTGCAGACAGTTCATCAAAGTATCGTTAAACAACGACACATCCTGCGCAGCACCGAACTCTGAGATGATCACTGGAGTATTGCGGGCAGCGGTGGGGCAATCCTTGGTAATGTTGCAGGCAGGTGGCGGAGGCATGCCTATCGCGTTGAAGCCCGCGGCGTAGAGTTCGGCAAAGATGATGGGGCAAGAACCGGTATCCAGGTTTTCGGACATGCTGTACAAGTGCAGTTCGTAGACTACCTTGTTCGCCCAAGGGTGCGAGGCCAGGTCAAACACAATGGGGTCTCTGCGGAGGCCATCGCGGATAGCATCGCATTTATAGCAAGGAGCTGTATTCAAGTTCTTGCCTTGGATCAACGCAGATAGATCTTGATCATATTGCATGCCCGACCAGGTAACCAGCAAATCCGGGTTTGCAGAATGGATGGCATCGGTGGCAGCTGTGTAGTTTCCCACCAAGGTCACCCAATTGTAGCCCAGTGTTTCCGTAGGCGCAGTCTCATTGATCGCTCGTCGCAACTCATTGCGCAGAGACATGGATACCACGTTGTTGTGTGCAGAGGCCCAATGAGCGACGTATTGTAATCCGCGCTTCCAGTTTGCGACTGGGAAGTTGTAGTCGTCGAACCAGGCGTTGCCGTCTGTGTTGTTGCAGCACCATTGCGCTTTTCCGACGTGCACGTCTGGGTGGATGTAGATATTTTTCGATAGGGCGACGGACGCGATGTGGTCCCAAATCTCGAAACGTGTGGTGTCTTTGTTGAAAGCAGGGTTCTTTGCGATGATTTCTTTGGTGACTTTTGTACTGTTTTTGAATGTCAAAATCTCCTCTTTTCACATGGCAGAGGAGAGCTGATTTCTTACCCATTCTCATAGCCCAGCGCATTGATCATACTGATCTCCAAACCCACATCCTCACCGTGGCGCTCATAAATCTGATCAACCATCTCGATGGCATAAGTCAAGCGAATGAAATTGAAACCCACACTCTGCACTTGGTTCAGAATATCCTCGATACTCGCCCACTCCAAGCCCTCGGGTACCATGGATTCTCCAGAACCAGGCCAGTTTACTCCAGCAAAGGTTACGGCTTCGCCTTTGGTGTTGAGGATATCTCTGCCCGAAGTGCTGAAGGGACCGTAGGGCCATGATGATGAGGAGTTGCTTGCTTCGTTGCGGGTGTAGAGGAGGGAGGGGATGTCATCTTTTTCTGGCAGTAGGGCGGCTGAGGCCTCTGCTGCAAAGGCAGAGATGCCAATGGCTGCTGTGAGCAGGTTGGTGCAAAGAAACATGACTCTTGTGCTGATGAAGCTTCTCTATTTCGACATCACCTTGGGGATTTACGACATACTTATACATCGATTGATATTCGCCTGATCTATTGACATCTACCTTGTCCTTTGCATGCGATCACCACACCCCGTCGGTCAAATCCACTGCAATGGTATACCCCTCATTCTATATTAGCCGAACGCGAAGAGATCTGCATCCTTCAATTGCTTGGCCGTGGTCGATGATGTTGCAGCAAGAAACAACAAGGTTTGCAGAAGTTGGTGGCTGAGTTGCATGCTGTCATGGTTTTGTCGGAGGACGCAAGGTTCGAATCTCGGCAACAAATGACCCGTCGGATTGTGGATCGTCAACGTGGGGTGCAGGATGGGGTCCAATGTGGAGAAGGCCATCCAAAATTATTTCTTTCTGATGTGCAATAGATGAAGGAAGTTGTTGTGGGAATGAGACGGGAGTCGGACTGTATGTATCAGTTCTGTCGAGACGCAGAATGGAGGCGGCGACATACCCCAGGGAGTTTCTGGGGGGGGAGTCCTCAGGTCATGGGTATATGTCTGAGTGCAGTCTGCAGATAGACATCAATGTGAGCATGTCTTGATTGATACGGTATACTTACACACCCCCAGATGCTCTGACAAGACACTCAGAAATACACTTAGTATGTCTATCAGAATATCTTCGCGGTCGATAGCCCCTACAAGATATGGCAGTAGCATCGAAATAGAAACAGGGTGATACTCCTTGCAAATTGACTTCGTCAAAAACGACAGCAAAGCCGGAACTGGATGACAAAGCTTGAAATATATCGTGCAAGCTGTACGTATGTAACATGAAAATACAGGTGAATCTAAACGGCAATCCTCTGTCCCATACTGCTCAGGGGCATTTCATCTATCACTAGACCATCAAGACCTTGGCCTGCGACCTGTGGCGTCCTGGCAAGTCTGTCTGCCATACGGTCAGGTACCAACTCGGGAGTCACCGCTCTCATCTCAGGTGTCCTTGGAAGTCTGTCTGACATGCGATCCGGTACCAGCTCCGGCGTGATAGGTCGTTGTACTGGAGTATTCACGGACAACTTAGCATTGCTGGGAGATGGCGAAGGTGGCAGTCTGTTGGCCATGCGCTCGAGCACTGGCTCAGGTGTCACTGGTCGTTGCGCACTAGCGTGTTTGTTGTGGACAGAAAGAGTCTTGGTTGTACTGCCGAAAGATGTGGGAGAGGTCGGTGCAGAGCTTTGAGTGATGACGAATGGCGACGATGACTTTGGCGAACGAGGGCTATCGAGCTTCTCAATAATTGAGTCGCGCTTCGAAGTGGTGATGCTGATATCAGGCAAGGTTTGCGTGAAGCCTTGCGTAGAGGCAACTTGTTCGATGGATTTGAAGTACTGTTTCATATCATTAGTATAGACTTTTTGATGGGCTGGGGTCTTGCTCACCTTGACAGTCTTGACCTGCAACTCTAGTGTGGCATCATCATCAGCGACAATCATGGCGTGAGGATGCATCTGTAGACTCGACAACGTCCACATGTGGTTGACACCACCTTCGATACACTTCTGGAGTGCAAGGGCTTTGTGTGAGCCAGTAATGATGATAATGACCTCTCTGGCATCCATTACTGTCTGAACACCCACAGTCAGTGCCATACGAGGCACCTTTGCGACATCGCCACCAAAGAACCTCGAGTTTGCGACGATTGTGTCATAAGCAAGTGTCTTGACTCTGGTACGAGATGTAAGACTTGATCCGGGCTCGTTGAAAGCGATGTGACCATCGGGGCCAATGCCCCCCAAGAAGAGCTCGATGCCACCTGCACGCTTGATCTTCTCTTCGTAGGCAATGCACTCTGCCTCGAGATCAGGAGCATTGCCATTTAGGATGTTGATGTTGGAAGGCAAGATATCGATATGTGAGAAGAAGTGTCGGTACATGAAACTGTGATATGACTCTGGGTGCTCGCGAGGGAGGCCAACATATTCGTCCTATAGAAGAATCAAATGTCAGCTTTTTGTTGATGCGCCAAAGAAGGAACACATGTTTTGACTCACCATATTGAATGTCACTACATCGCGGAAGGATATATCACCGTTCTTGTGATGAGTGACCAAGTTCTTGTACACGCCTTCAGGCGAACTGCCTGTAGGAAGACCAAGCACGAACGGTTTGCTCGGAGTTGGACCGAAAGCCTTGATACGATCTGGTATGATTAGCATGCGTGAGATTGTCCTGCAGGATCTTTCACGAACCAATGATATAGCTGGCGATGAATGCCGAAGCCGTATCCTTGTCGTCACGAATGATAAGACGCATCTTGGGTGTTGTGAATGAGAAGTGATATGTTTCTTTTGAGGGGGTATATCTTTCAGGAGCGGACTGAAACGATAGGAACACCACGGCGGACAAGAGGTTATATCGAACGAAAGAAAGCAAGCAGCAACCCACCTGAGGCAACCTACCTACATCATCGAGAAGCTACTCTCCACTAGAACACATGTCAAGCTGGTTCGTCTTCGCTGACCGGTGGACTGTCACGGTTGCATTCGCAGACCGAGGGAAGATCAGAGCAACATCCGCAAGAATGCTACACAAAGGAAGGATGTGGTCAACTGTCGCGATGAGATAAGGTTCTGGAATACCCAAGTGGTCGAAGACTTCCATCTCGACAGGGCTGTATCACGATGGATCCTCGTGGTGCCAACGTGCCTATCAAGGTGTTACATGGAGATGGGCGGCGGCAGACAAGCTGTCACCGTGCTGTGGTTGCATCGCCATTGCGAGTCGGTTGATAACGGCGGGGCATCGGCGCAAGGAGGCCAAGACCGGGCTAAAAATATGGAGAGTGCGATAAGCTGCGATTCGCTGGTCGGGCGTGGGAAAGTCAACCTTGCGGAGACTTGCAAGGCCGGGGCACGCGACGGTCCAATGCATGCGATGCATGGGTGTTATCTGCAGGCGGTGCTGACACGAGACCACTTCGCACTTTCTCCTTACCTATCTCAATTCACGCTCTCACTGGAGCCAGCCTTGCAGTGGTTACACGGACTTGAAATAAAGTACCACATCCTCCCACCGCTGTTTCCAATCCAACCAGTCGCGTGTGTACCATTCGCTCGAGCTTTCTCCTTGGGCCCTTCCTCACAGACCCAAAAAACCTAGCCCTTGCCGCCCCCGCATTTGACTGTCTTTTATTATACCACCTTGAGTCTCACACGACACTGGACCTTTTCTTCTACTTGTTCCTTGCTATCGCCAAGACTTTTGTCACCGAATCGAGTCGACATGGCTCAATCCACCGAGAAGAACCTACATGAGGTCGAGTCGGCCAGTGGGTCTGTCGACAATGGCACCACAGACGTTGTCATGCCTGTGGGCCGAAAGTACAGACCCGTCAAAATTGGTCCTGTAACAATGCCTCACTACGCCAGCCCTGCCACACAACTTGTGATCGTCGCCTTTGTCTGTTTCCTATGCCCTGGCATGTTCAATGCCTTGTCGGGTATGGGTGGAGGTGGTCAAGTCTCTGCCAAAGCAGCTGACGAGGCCAACATTGCCCTCTATGCCTGCTTCTCTGTCGTTGGTGAGTGAAATGCACTCAAATCTTGACGAGTCATGTCTAACACCGAAACAAGGATTCTTTGCTGGCAGCATCGTCAACTTCATCGGCATCAGATGGAGTCTGTCCTTTGGTGGTCTAGGCTACTGTGTTTACGTGGCTTCGTTCCTTTGCTACACCCACACCCAGAACACAGGCTTCAATATCTTCGCAGGCGCTCTGCTCGGTTGCTGTGCCGGTATGCTGTGGTCAGCTCAGGGTGCTATCATGATGTCTTACCCAAGTGAGAGCTCCAAGGGAAGATATATTTCCTGGTTCTGGATGATTTTCAACCTTGGTGCGGTCATAGGAAGTCTGATTCCCCTGGGTGAGAACATCAACTCCACTAGCAGTGGCACCGTCTCCGACGGAACTTACGTCGGCTTCATTGTCTTGACAGCCTGCGGTGCTGGGCTGGCCTGGTTCCTGGTGGATGCAAAATCGGTTGTCCGCAGTGATGGTTCTCGCATCATCCTCATGAAGAACCCTACCTGGAAGTCCGAGTTGTTGGGACTCTGGGAGACCATCAGGAGCGACCCATACATCATCTGTCTCTTCCCGATGTTCTTCGCCTCCAACTGGTTCTACACTTACCAATTCAATGGTGTCAACCTTGCATACTTCAACACCAGAACTCGTGCTCTGAACAACACCCTTTACTGGACTGCCCAGATTGTTGGTGCATTCGTCTTCGGGTTCTGTCTTGACTACTCCAAGATCCGCCGCACCGTCAGAGCAAAGATTGCCTGGGTCGCCATCCTGGTTTTGACTCTCGTAGTCTTCGGTGGTGGATATGCATTTCAGACCGGTTATACTCGCGAGTCCGTCGCCAAGGGTTCAGGTTTCCAATCCAAGGACTGGAGCGACGCTGGCTATGTTGGTCCGATGTTCCTGTACATCTTCTACGGCTTTTACGATGCCGCATGGCAGACATGTGTGTACTGGTTCATGGGATCTTTGACAAACAACGGTCGCAAGCTCACCAACTTTGCTGGCTTTTACAAGGGTATCCAGTCCGCTGGAGCTGCCGTTATCTGGCGTCTTGATTCGCAGAGTTTGCCATACATGAGCGAGTTCGCCTCCAGTTGGGCACTTTTGCTGGGCGCTCTGGTGTGTGCTCTGCCAGTCTTGCTCATCAGAGTTACAGACCATGTCAGTGTTGAGGAGGATGTGAAATTCTCGGACGAGACGGTCGAAGAGATCATCGGTACACAAGACGGCAAAGCAGTTGTTCATGACTCCGAGAAGGTCTAAGATCGCAAGTCAGTTTCATGATGGTGCGGGTTGATCCTGCTTCTCGGCGTGGCCGGACGCGACCACGAAAGCGAACCGGTTCTGCTGTTAGTTCCCTCGTATAGCATACCTATCTACTACTTTGTAATGATGCAAGCAAATTTATGAGTATCCAATACGTACAGGCTAGAGACCCAGTGTAACATAAAATGCTTGGCAGAGTTATTGGCCTGATCCACGCGCTGTTGGAGAATCTCGAGTTCACAACAACAAGAGGGGCCTCGTAGCACATGTGCAACATCGATATGACAGCTATAAGGAAACCTCGGGACGTGGAAAAGGTGGAAGAAGGTGCGGCTCTGCATGGTTAGAACGGGTAAAAAGCATTCGTGGGCGAGCGATCACGGGCCTCAAGCTGGTGGTTGGTGCCGATCGCGGATTGCCGATGTAACATCATCGAAGAAGTGTTGATGATGACCGGCGCAAAGGCATAGGGCAGGCTGAAGATTGCAACAGTGTGGAATGGTGTCGTGGCTAGGGGCATGACCAATCCCTATCAGGGTATACAGAGCGAGCGGCTATTGTCGGTGGGTGTGTGTTGTTGTTGTTGAATAGTGGCTGTAGAGGGACGAATCTTGATGGAACGGTGAAGCGTCAGGAACTCCCCCCCCGCCGCTGCGTTGATCCACTTGTCGTGATTTGCTGCTGCAACCAAAGCATCCTGTTACGGTTGCAACTTTGACTGACCATGCCCCATGCCGTGCTGGACGCGAGCCATCACGTCTGGCAGCATTCGTATTGTCTCCGTTTCTGCTAATCCCTGCGCTTCCCGAAACATCTGCTGTGGGCCGCTCATGTCCTCCTCACAGCTGTGTGATACATAACCGAATAGTCCATCTAACGCAACTGACTGGTCAACAAGTCAACAAGCATTCTTCCGTCGACCAAGCATCTATCACCACGACCGGATCACTCCCATCAGCCGCTGTCGTCGCTATTCACTACTCGTCAAAGTCCTACAGAAGCGTCACGCACCTGTCTGACTGCCATGCTAGCCTCGTTGATCCAGCCTCTACAACTGCCGTCGCCCAACAAAGATGCCTTTGGCATAGAAACACAGAGCTCGCGCACAAGGAGCATGGACAAACTCTTACATGACGTCGAGTCTCTCTTCGACGCTCCGCTGCGCCCACGGAGCCTGCATGCCATGTCAGAACAACTCCAGGCTGAGTTTCGCACAAAACTACAATCCTCAAACATATGCATGCTGCCATCATTTCACTACGCTTTGCCCACTGGCCATGAATCTGGCGACTTTGTCGCCCTGGATGTTGGTGGCTCGACCTTCCGTATCGCAATCGTACATCTCAGTGGGAAGGAGTCGGCCAGAGAGGGAATGGACATCAAGAGAATGAAGAGCTTCGTCATAGACGAGCCCATACGGGACTTGAAAGGAAAGGCTTTCTTTGACTGGATGGCCGCCAGGATAGAGGAAGTCCTTGGCTCCGACAAGAGTGCTACTGTACCACTGTCCATGGCAATGTCATGGTCGTTCCCTATCGAGCAGACCTCTACGCGCAGTGGATCTATCCTGACCATGGGCAAAGGGTTTCGTGCCACCCATGGCGTTGAAGGCCAAGATCTGTATGAGCTTCTCATGGACTCTTGCAAGCAACGGAATCTCCAAGTTCAACTCCAAGCAATCATCAACGATTCTTCGGCGACACTACTCTCACAGGCCTATCGGGATCCCTCGACACGGCTTTCGCTCATCTTGGGCACTGGCATGAACTCGGCTATATATCTACCGGTTTCTGCACTATCGCAAGACAAGTATGGAAGTCGCTCAGAGGATTGGCACGCATCGGCCAAAGATGTGCTAGTCAACACCGAGCTCAGTATGTTCGGAAAGGACGTGCTTCCAGCCTCGAGATGGGATCAATATCTGAATGCTACCCACCACATGCCAGACTTCCAACCGCTTGAATACAGAGTCAGCGGAAGATATCTCGGCGAATTGGTGCGCCTCATATTGATCGAAGCTATCGAGACTGCCGATCTGTTCAGTGGCATGATGCCGGCCAAGCTTCAGGAGCCGTACTCACTAGACACTGGGACAATCGCAGTGTTCGAGAGTGACTCAACTTCCACTCTGTGCAAGGCTGCAATTGCTTTCGCCTCTGCGCATCCATTACCGGCTGGTCGTATGCCTTCAACCAGAGACCTCTACTTTGTCAAACAAGTCAGCCGGCTTGTATCAGGACGTGCAGCTGCACTGGTGGCTACAGCCGTTCATGCGCTCTGGTCGCTTCAACACAGCCTTGTAGCTTCGCCCAAGACTGTTGACACACAGCTTGCACAGCAACCTCGAACGCATGCAACAGTAGCTTGCAACGGAACAGTGATGGAGAAGTATCCTGGCTTCCGCTCGAGGTGTCAAAACCACCTCGATGAGCTGGCCATCATGAGCGGACAGAGTCGGGGAGCCATTTCGATCGAGATGGCTCCAGAGAGTTCGGTATTTGGCGCAGCTGTCGCAGCCGCGTCAGAGTCCGAAGTTTAGTATCTTCGATGCTCGAGAAACTCTTTTGCATTTGAGCGAACTGCATTTGGTCTTTTCTGGAGGCGTTTTGGGCTACATTGGAGCATTTGGGGATTTGTTGCATGTCACATGCAGGTAGAAGGTTCCACATCTAGCCGAGTGGTACAATTGGCATTAGCGACAAGACAATACAGAAATCAACAGTATTAATACACAGAAGAAGTCACCGCATAATAACACCGGCGAAATAGGACGTGTCATTCATTTTTGAGAATAGCAGAGTCGTGATAAGTAGGTATGCTTGTCGTCCAAAGAGCTGGGTTCGAGATGCAAGGCATGACTCAAGCACTTGGTCAAAACTCCATGCAGGTGTTTTGACACATGGTGGGTATCACAATGTCCTGAGAGGCTGATACTACGGGCTCTCTCACTGAGCCGAAGGCGATAAGATAAGCCACGGGGTCGGCAGGGTAGGATTCGGGATTGGCTTCGGGACAGCCAGATTGGGAGGGGAAGGGTCTCCTCCGGTCTCCGCACAAGGTGGTCGCATCCGCTCTCCCCTCTACCAGTGCTTCCATAGTACGCTATGGCACGAGTGTTGCAACTTTTAAGGTCGCAAGAGACTATCGCCATATACCGGAAAGGTCGGGTTGTACACACTGAACCTGAACCAAGTCGGTGAGCAGAAAGCAGGCACTGCAGACGGTCCGACGTATCGCACGCGACGAGCAAACCGCGACTTCCTGAATCGACTTGTTCTATGAAGAGTCGACCTTGCCATAACTGGAGCCACTAGCCTGTCGTCACGCTTGACAGGGCCTCTAGGCTCCCACGCAACATTTGGTCTTATATACCTTTCCCATACAACATAATCGCATGCTTCGACAATCATATCGCAGTCGCAAGGACATTATACACACCCGCAATCATGGAGGGTTTCGACCCGATATCCATGACCTACATGGCCACCAATTTTGAGCCCGTCGACAATGCTGCGACAGCTTCCAACATGTACAGCAACATGATGATGATGCCGAATGACTTTATGGAACAATACTCGACCTACGACTCGCAGACGGTTTACCCAGGGTACTTGCAATCTAAGTGCAACTCTCTACTGCACCACACTTTTGCTGACTGCCCTCGCTACAGAGACGAATACTATCAACTGCCGCCTCCACAGACAACGCCTTCTCTCAAGCGCTTCTCCAGCACTTTCGACGATGCCTTCTCCGATGCCGTTGGTGCCTTTGAGACGATTGCCGAGACGGGGACCCAAGATGCTCACGATACACAAGACGCGAAAGAGATAGCAATAGAACAAGGTCACACATATCTGAAGTTCACTCCGCCCGAGTACGACTATGCTCTGCTCGACTACAACTTCCGCCAGGTATCTGTAAGCTTGACTGCCGACTTGCTGGGACTCTTCTTCACCGAGAAGTCGGCTTGGGCGAAACCAGCCGAGAACACTGAGCTGATGTGCTACCGTCGCAACATCTTCCAGGTCTCGGGCAGCGTCCTAGTCCCTCGAGCTCTGCGTAATATCGTTACCGAGCAGACGGAACAGATCCCAATCGTCTCCCAAGAGCTCATCATCTCGGCCACAGAGTCTGCTGAAGGAAGTCCTACCAAGATCATCTGTGTTCCTTGGAAGACCCCGCCTAACGGAAATGCTACCACTGAGGAGAGATCCGAGAAGGAACCTCCGTCAATACCGCTGGATCCCACTACTGCTCAGGAGGGAGACGCCAACTTTGCGACCTTTCCCTTCCATTGGAAGCGCTTACAATTTCGCAGCGCTACAGCGAATAACGGAAGAAGAAAAGAGCTACAACAACACTTCATCGTCCATCTCAAGGTCGTAGCCACGCTGGCAACAGGTGGTAAAGTCACCATTTGCCATACCAAATCGAATCCTATCGTTGTCAGAGGCCGAAGCCCGAGGAACTTCCAATCAAGAAAGGACATTCTGCTCACCGGGAATGGAACGCACACGAAGAAGCCTACCACAGCAGCCCCAAGACCGCGTCTAGCGTCCCAGGCAGATATTGGTCATGCCCGAAAACTTTCTCGAAACAGTGTGACCACGGTTCCCAGGAACGAGACCCCGGCTGTCGCCTTCGACAACACAAATTTCCAAGCACCCCCACTGTTCAACAACACATTCCAGCAAACTGCTAGAACTGCAATACCTCCAACTGCTCGACTCTCAGAACCCAAGGACTACGCTGTCTCGTCCCCGGATCTATTACGGCAGGCATCGAAAATGCCTGCACCAGCTCAAGTGCCGCAGAAGCTTTCCCTGACCGACGAAGAAGAGCCCAAGCAATCATCCATGAGTCCTCCCAAGATTGGCAACACAGGCAAGCGTGCAGCAGCAGGTCGTGCAGCGAGTACACCTTCTGCCCTCGCTTTGCAAGTGGGCAGCAGTCCCGACGAGAGCGCAGACTTATTGTACGAGTACTTTCCTCTTAGTTTGGATGACTGGCAGCCTCCTGTGGATGCTGTGTATCGTCCACACGTTGTACATCACATCAATCCCCTGCCTGAGAACAAGGCTCGCGATCGCTTGAGCCGTCTCAAGAATAAACGCTACTTCAGTGAGGACGTTGGATGAGCGAGCGGTTTTACACTTTATATTCCCCGACCTCATGCCTCAGCCATGTCAAGTGTCGCGCTTGACTGCTGTCTGTTGGTCTGCCACAACCGGTTCGAGCGAGAGTCATCGCCGGCCCACAGTGCGTCACCTGATTCCGCTCGTGCGTGTAGCCCAAAAGGCGTCAGAAATAAGCATGAACGACGGCGACAACACGGCCCAGAGCAAAAGGTCATGGCTGACCGCCTTTCCAGAGCCTAACACATTCTGCGATTGGAGCTGCGTAAGTGTAGGTAGTCATTTGCAGCTCGAAAGCGCGTATTGACCGGCCGAAGTCTGGAGATCCCGCGAGCCGCCGGCTGCATCTCCCTGGCCACCACAACCGCTCTCGTGGTCAATATCCTCAGCCTCAGGGTCGAGGGACTGTCTTGAGGGTGCTCCTGGAGAGCTCCTTTATGAGAGCAACCGCCGTAGAGTGTCACGCATGCGAGTCACGAGAACAAGAATTCAAAAGTGGAAGGTCCAGTGAGAAGTATCGGTGATAGTGCTTTCTTTGGTTACCGCTTCTCTTTCCGAGATCATTGTGCACTTCTATAGCGTAGAAGATCAAATACCAGCACCACTGGAAGCAAACACTGAACAACGAATGTCAACACTGTCTCCCAGCAACTACATCCCGCCAAACGTATCTATAGAAATGCACAATACTCTCTGATCCAGACAAGCGTTCCAAAGAAAGTCCTACAAGTCACCCTATCTCACTGGCCGAGAGCTCATCTGCAGATACCTTTATGCATTGCGATAGGTACCCAACAACCATTTCCGTACCTTAAAGACACTGTCAAACCATCCATCTTTAATCTCCCATCTAGCATCAACGTCTCGTTGCAGTGTTTCCGTACCCTCACGACCCTTTTGGCCATCGGCAAAGGCGTAGAGGGAAGTATCGCGACATCGACCCGATGCGCAAACGTCGCGGGCGACTGGCGAAGCAGATGTAGTTTGGTTGCAGATAACACGGGTAGCGGTGGGGTGCTGAGGAGCCTTGACGGCCCTCTTGTTGGCAGAGCGACGGATGGATTGAAGAGAGGGAAAGGTGTACTGTATTGATAGGGAGGCCAGTATATATACTGCTCGCGGAGGCTGGTGGTGGTGAAGAAAGTCTCGACTGTCGAGGGCATTTTTACGTCTTTTCTTGCAAAGAGAGCATAGAATGGAGAATCCAGATTAGCGAGAAGATGAGGTGAAAGAGTTCTAAGCTGAGTCGTCTCAACAACAACAGATTTGCATTCTCGTACTTGTGCTTGATATATCATGATTGATGTCCAGACAAACAAGTCGAGAATCCAACACCGTGACCTTCCTCATCACTTAGCCCTAGTAATCGTAGCCGCATCGCAGGAGACTTCCTCAAACGTATGCACAACCTCGAATCCCATAGCCGACAAGCCATCGAAATTGCCATCTCCGTCCATGTAATCCAACACACAAGACGCACAACCCTGCTTCTTGACTTGCTTGACTCCCAACAAGATCAAACTCTGAAGTATCGTAGCATACTCGCCTGCTGAGGGTGAAATCACAGGAGAGCTGACGCCACCACTAACCTGTACTTCAACTTCCGCAGACGCTTCGTCTTTAAGTGCAGGAACAAACTCGGCAAGTGAGGAAGTGGCATTGTAGAGGACCACTGTCCCCACTATACTTCCGTCTTCGGGACGTATGGCGCGAACAATACCACAAGAAGTCGGGTCCGCCAAGGCGAGTTTATAGACTTCGGCTAGTCCTTGTCGATTGTTGGTCTTGATATGATCGAGAATTGCTCTCGAGTGTTCCCATCCGCGCACCAAGTCAAACTCTGCACCAGAGCCTTGTAGTGACTGTGCCATTCCTTCTGGTGGAGACCAGGATTGGAGAGAACGCATTACCATGCTGCATACTGGGCGGGAGAGAGCAGTGTTCCAGCCGACGTTGGCGAACCAGGAGCGCAGGCGTTTGCGCTCGGTGCCGTGGTCGGAGGGGATGCCGAGGTATATGCTAGGTAGCCTGGAGCCTAGCTGGAAGCGCTTGATGCCTTCTCTTTGCAATAGCGTCCGAATAGCGCGATCGTGCAGACTTTGTCCGATGGAGAGTTTGCGTCTGCCCGGGTCGACGAAGAGTGCGCCGATGGCACCTGTACCGGTAGACTTGAAGAAGTAGGTTGAGCAGAAGCCGTAGAGAGCTGAGGTACTGCTGTTGCGGACCACGAAGTGAGTTTCTAGTACATTTTGCTGGCGGAGGAGGAAGGAGTTTGAGGTTGCGCCTCGGAGTTCTGAGCGTTGATTTGGTGATGTCAAGTCAATGATTTCTTTGATTAGAGTGTCCAAGGCGAGGCCATCGCGTTCTTCGTTGAAGGTTTCGACTAGCCAGTGTGTCTTTGACTGTGTGAGCTTTGCGCTGCGGCTGATTGTGCCGGGGAGCGAGCCGGTCGGTGTGACATCCCCATGCAATACCTTGACTAGCGACACCATTGCAGTTTCTGTAAAGTCGTAGGTGCAAACATATGTCCCAATGGACGTGTCCGTGGAGAAATCGTAGGGCGAACTGACTGCCACAACGATCAATGGTTTTATCTTCTTCTCGCCGCCAGCCGTGTATTGCATATTGCAAATCATGGAAACGTGTTTCGTGAAACCGCTCTGGTACATATTTCTGTTGGCATCTGCTGTGACGACAACGACCGCACTGGCTCTATTGATCAGGCTTTCGTGCTGAGGTCGAACACCGTTAGCCGTGTAGCTGGTATGAAGTACTCGGCCGGTACGTTGACGAGCGAGCGATCTGCCGAGTTCTCGAAACACTCTCTCACCGCTCAGGCCCGGATTGCCTCGTTCCCATTGAGGTTCCGGCGAGTCGATAGAAGTGTGTGATGACAGTGCACGCGAAGCTGCAGATGCAGCAAGCGGTTTCACCAACGGCGTAAGGAGAAGCAACTCTTCTTCTGGCTCAATGATGTTGGTCAGAGGCAAGAATCCGTTCTGATCTCTGACAACGGTAATGCTTGAGTTATATGCTTTGGTGGAGAGATTCGTATGTGACGGTTGCAGTCTCGACAAGAGATTGATGCCTGGCGGATTCAGAGCTTTGTCCCAAGATGTACACCTAGACTTCATTGCCAATACTCTGTTGAGTGATCGACGAACTCTGTCCGTAGTGATCATAGAGTTTTCCAAGCCAAGTTTGAAGCCGTTGATAGCCTCGAGTTGGTGCTGGAATGATCTGCACAGTAATAGAATATCACAGCCAGCATTGGCAGCCATGACCGTACCACCATTGACTCCAATATTTTGACAGAGCGAGTCCATCTCAAGACATTCGCTGACAACGACGCCATCGAAGCCAAGCTCTTTCCTCAAAAGTCCATCAACAACTCGATCTGAGAGGCAGGCGTGCATGACATTCAGTCCAGCTGATGACATCGCACAACCCCCAACCATGATGGAGTCAAGACCTTGTTTGATGGCATCGCGAAAGGGTATCAGAGCACTCAGACTTAGCTGCTCCAAGGACTCTGTAATCGTCGGCACATCCAGAGAAGATCCCAAGAACTCGAGATTTCCATATGACGGGAAGTGCTTTCCCATCGTACAGATACCGGCTTCCTGGTAGCCCTTCATGAATGCCACCCCGTACTCTGAACACTGCACTGGATCGTCACCAGTCGTGCGAACTCCAAGGGGCTGATTTCGGGTATTCGTAAGGACATCCAGGCAGGGTCCCATTATCCAGTTCACTCCGCATGCAGAAATCTCCTCTGCGCTGGCCTTTGCGACTTTGTACGCGAGGTCAGGATCTCCGGAGGCGGCGATACCCATGGCTGATGGGTACTGCCGGATGAAGATATCGTCGAATAGAGAGTTGACTCCTCCATTTTCTTGATCGATGCCAATCAATAGAGGCACTGGGTGGCCGGCGTCAAAGGCACACTTTTGTAATTCGTACACAAGTGCGCTTGTGTCTTCGGCAGCTGGAGACAATGTTAGTACATTTGAGCAGATGTATAAGTTATTCCAAGATCATCATAATAATCCGGGGGTAATCAACGGCATGAGGATAGAGTCCTTCTGCAAGGCTAGCCAACACCTTCTTGCTATGTTTAACCAATACGGTCCAATCACGGCCTTACAGACCGTATACATAGGGTGGTAATCACCCAATAGGCAGTCACATAAAAAATGCCTACTTACACTTGAGATTCTTAGCTGTCAGAAGGATCGATCCGAGATGATGTTGCTGTATGAGGGTACGTATTTGGGGAGTCACTGCCGTTCCATCGAAGCCCTACACGCAATCGTCAACTACTGATGACGGACATGCCAACAGTAAGCCTTACCATCATGAACAACTGGCCCAGGGCTCTGGTAGAAACGCCATCATTAGCGAATTGCACTTGATGCATGATCGCATGCTCTCCCACACGACTGTGGCAATTTACCTGTCCATGTTCTCCCAGAGCCCACTCGACGTGCTAGCGTCGGAAGTCCCCATGTTTGGTATCTTCTAGGATGGATGACATGCGTCCACCACGCGCCGAGAAGCTTCAAACCTCGTAAGGCTTGCCGACAGGATCCGCGGTACGGTCACGGTCGCGAGTCGCTAAATCACAGGTTGACGGTGCAGCGTGGCATCCGACAGGAAACAGTTCATTCTGTGGAGTGGTAACGAAATGTGCTCTCGTAATGATAAGCACACACAGCTGGGGTTGCGATGTAACCTCGTTCTCGCCCTCTCCGCACACCGGCAAAAGTGGACCACGTGCCGGAACAGTCCGTGCGATGCGCCGACCACAACAACGTCTTATCGTTCATCGTTCCTTCTTCTTGTCGGATACAACACTATGAGGCAACCAGACATGGAGAACATTGTTTTGTAGGGGGCTCAAGGGCGACTCCGCCTGATTGCGAGAGCTTGCCCGCCCCACGTGTGGTGATCGGCTATCTTACTCGAAGAAGGATCAAGCTTCCATCGCAACTTTCGAATGTTACACTCTGCTGTGCTTCCTAATCGGAAAGGCTGGCTCTAATCAATGGATCACCAAGGTTGCAGAAACGACGAGCTAACCACTCTGACAGAGAACATGTGGATCATGGTATGTGTAGTCTCGTTGTAGAAGCTCCGAGTTGTGGATGTACTCCTTGGGTTTTCATCGTTGGTAGGTTGTCGATCTGGCTGTTCTATTTGTTCGCTCTCTGTACTCGGACCTTATCAACAACTTACCTGCTGCTTCCTCTTTTTCAGACCGACATCCCCATCACTCTCTACACCTCTTGTGATCTCGATCATACCAAAGTCGCTACCTGACTTCTCCGCCTTTCTCTCATCATGCCAGCAGCTGTTTCGCCCGAGAGACCTCGAAGTGGTATCACTCGCTTGACTGGATGCCGATTAGTCAAAGGCAACACACTGGTAGAAGAAGATCTCTGGCTTTCTTCAGTCACAGGTCGCATCCTCCGCAGTCAAGAAGTCTTCTACGAGCATCAAGCAGCCCCAGATGAGGTCATTGATCTCGGTGGGCGCATCGTCTCTCCTGGCTTCATAGATGTCCAATTCAACGGCGCATTTGGCTTCGATTTCTCGCAAGCACCACAAGATCCTGTCTCTCATCGTAAGGGTCTGAAGGAGTTGAACAAACGATTGATCGGCACGGGCCTCACATCATACCTACCTACCATCACCAGTCAGAAACCAGAGCTCTATCACAGCGCATTGCCGTATTTGGGTCCTTCCGGTGCAGCCCGCGACGCAGATGAAGGTGCAGAATCACTAGGCGCACACGTCGAAGGCCCCTTCCTCAGCCCAACCAAGAATGGCATTCACAGCCCCGAAGTCCTCCAATCCGCCGCCTCTTTCGCCGACCTCGAGACTTGCTACGGCGCCCACAACCTGCCCAACATCAAGAAACTGACCGCCGCACCCGAAGTCGGCAACATGACCTCCATAATCCCAGAAGTGGTCAAGCACAACATCATCTTCAGCATCGGTCACACAGAAGCCACCTACGAAGAGGCCTCTGCAGCAGTCGCCGCTGGAGCAAAAATGATCACTCACCTCTTCAATGCCATGAAACCTCTGCACCACAGAAATCCAGGTGTTTTTGGTATTCTGGGTCATCCATCCACACATACGCCTTTCTTTGGCGTCATTGCTGATGGCATCCACTTACATCCCACTACCGTTAAGATCGCGTATGCCGCCCACTCCGAAGGCATGATTCTAGTCACAGACGCCATGAGTCTTGCTGGCTTGCCTGACGGCACTTACAACTGGACGAATGGCGATAGCATTGTCAAGAAAGGGTCGAATCTGACTTTGGTTGGTACGGACAAGATTGCTGGTGGGTGTGCGACGTTGCTGGACTGCGTGAACAACTTCCTCAATTGGTCAAACGCGAGTATACCTGAAGCTGTCAGGGCTGTTACTGTTACGCCGGCTAAGATGTTGGGGTTGGAGGGTGTTAAGGGAAGCTTGGAGGCTGATGCGGATGCTGATCTTTTGGTCTTGTCGGAAGAAATCGATGGAGAAGGAAGGCGATTATTGGTTGATCAGGTGTGGAAGTTCGGAAGACTGGTTCACGAGAGGTCATGATCGCTGCACTCGCTGTTTGTCAAATCAATTTTGATGTTCCAACCCATTTTTTTCTTTGTCTGTGTCCCGTTCTGTTGCTGATTGTAACATCAAGCTTACGAGTTACAATACTGCATGCTTACTTTACCTCCCACTATGCATGGCCATGTTCATTCCTTTGCACTTCGTCTTCTAAACTCCTCAGCACAGTGCCAACTTCCACTCCCGGACTTTCCAGAAACACCAGACGATTCTGATATTCCAAGCTATTCATTCCTCTTCCTGTCTTTCACTCTGTTGAATGTGTGACTGTCCAAGCTTCTGCATTGCAATATCCCTTTGTACTCTGCCTCCCACTCTATCTATATATTCATCTCCATCTCTCTTCCAGTTCCATCTTTCAGGCTCCTCAGTACAGCGCCGCATCTCACTCCTGGGCTTGCGGAGCACTACCAGAACCGTCACATGTTGGTCTTTCCACCAGCTCCTTCTCCAGCAAAGGCATGAAACACCGAATGAAGCAATAACGTCCCTGACCGTGCACACCCCTGTTGTCTTTCTCTTGCGGTCAAGGTGGCTGAGCGTAGAGGGTGAGGTATCGCACAGGGGAGTACAACATACTGTTCGCTGGGTGGGCCGGATTCAGGGGCATCTACAAAGAGCAGTCGTATCAGGGGTGGTAACTGTACCTGTTTCCTCTGTCGATGGTAGTTGAGTCTTCTTGTATAGAAATGCAACGAGTTTTGTACGTTGACAGCTTGTTTCACTGAGAGCGTGACAGAGTCATAGCTTTCCTTGGTGTCGACCCTTATGTTATACAGTATTGTGCATGTCGACAGACCCGAGTGTGTAGACGTTAGAGGGAGGGAGTATGGGGGTTAAGAGAGAGAAGGTATCGGTACACAACCCCCCTGTCGTTCGATGCGGTACCCGAGGCGCACATCCCCCGTGTGACAAGTAGTATCCGGACTGCCATCACGAATTCCATCAAAAATGAAATCAGGTTCTTGGAAAGTCTTCGATCAAATTGGTACGAACAAAGTGATCTATCAACTATCCTGCTCTCTTCCACCACCACACTTCTCGACCACTGTCCCTCTTGCGCGTGCGCAGTAACTCCACCGCTCCTTGAGTCTGGGTCGACTACAAACTACTTGGGTCTTACTCATGGCAGAGATTGCAGTAGCATCGGTCACTGAGAACCAGCATGGCAACGACGTGCGGCAAGAACTGGGCTGCCGAATTGTAGCAGAGACCAGAGGAGTGGCCGTAGACCCGGATGTCGCGGCGACCATCATCGCGCGTGAACCTGACGTGGGTGTATCCCACGGGCATCTCACCAACAAACTTGTATCGGTGATTGCCTACAAAGACGTTCCACTGGTGTTAGTTGACGACACGCACGAAGGTCAGGCAGGGGAGGGTCGTCGCTTACCGAACATGGCTCTTAGGGTAGCGCCATGGGGACCGGGCTGAGCAAGCATGCGCTTGAAGGCAGAGGTGAGGGCGACAAGGAGACTGTCGGGCACCTCAAAACTCTCGCCGACCTGGTTAGGCACGACACCGGTGCCATTGCTCCCATAGATGGGAGCAGAGAGGTTGATCTGGATTGGATCCATGTTGGTTGCTGCTGTTGCTGGTTTTGTTGCTGGTCGCGGGTCCGTGCGCAAGCGAGCAAAAGTCCGCTGAGTGATTGTTGGTTTGGCAATTCATATTCAGATCTGCCAAGGCATGTGAATCCAGGACCCGACTGCGTGAAGGCCAAGGAGTACCGTGAAGGTTGCTGAAACTGCTTCACATGATCCTTTCTTCTTGCGAAAGCAGATCAAGATCTATCGCTCTCAGCGAAGAGTTCCTCCTGGTGTATTGCTTCATGCATTTTGGTATTGCTGTTTGCTGCTATCTTCTGTTTGGAGATATAGCTATGGCTAAGGAACAGACTGACAGCTGTTACAGACGTGGTAGAAGGAACAGCAAGTACAATTGTGTTCTTGCATCGCGATAGTTACTTCTGAGCCAGGGTGGGAGAAGAAGTCCTACAACAAACAGGCTGACTGATCTGAGCATGATGATGAGACAAGCTCTTCTCGGGTACATCGTACCATGTCAAGTTCATGTCGATCGACAGCAAGCAGTGCTGGCATGCAATGCCTTTAGAGGAGGAAGATCCAGCTCTGTATCTGGAAAAGCCTCGTATCCTTGAGTCTGCGGACCGTTGGCGGCTCCTGGCGACGTCCTCTGCCAATGCAACTTTCTCCGGATCAGACCTTTAGTTGAGCGTTGGACCAAGAGAACCGAAAGTGCATATTGATAGCTCGACATTGCAGCAGTGGGGTTCAAAGCATAGATCCAGGACCAGACTGAATTCATGAGGCCATTTCGACGTCGACATTACTTTCGGCATCAGAACCATCGTCACTTCCATCAGCAGCATCGCCCTCTTTTCCAGCGGCCTTCTTGGCCTTGTCTCTTGCCCTCTTCTTGAACTTCTTTTCTCTGTTTCTTCTGGCCTTCTTCTCGCGCTCGAGTCTCTCCTTTTCCTCTTTTGATTTGCTGTCTTCCTCTTTCTTGGCCTTGAGAGCAGCCAGCTTCTGCCTTTTCTTGATTCTGTCCTTCTTTCCCAAGCGAGAGCGTTTCTTTGGTACATCAGGCAGGAAAGCTTCGGCTATGGGGTTCTGGGCTGCGGCTGCTGCAATAGCTGCCTTGGCCTGTGATGGTGGAATTGTGACGAGTTTCCAAGGGTAAGCACAACCGGTACACGGTAGTTTAGACATTGCCAGCACGTCTGCACCCGTTACGGCAGCGACTTTGTACTCGTTAGCACGAGTGGGGTCTAGCTCTCCAGTATGATAATAGCTCAGAGGACGGCCTGGACCGATGATACCTGGCTCTCTGGCCTCTTCTGAAGGGGAGCGAATACGAATCTTCTGAGCGACTGGAGCAGGTGCAGAGGCATCGGTCGTGGATTTGGTTGGAGCGAATAATTGGAACACGAGTTCTTCATCTTCATCTTCCTGGTTTTCGACTGTCTGTAGAGGTTGGGCTGTGTTATCGACTATCTCGAATTGCAGGTTTGCGCCTAGTCGTTCTAGGGTATCCAGATCTGGTGAGGAAGCTCGCGATGATTGTGGTGATGCATTGAGGTCTGATCTCGACACCCTGCAGTAGCGTCGTCAGTGATAACAACCGATATCAAGGGTTTAGAACAGCCATACTGTACTGCGCCAGCTGTAGACGCCATGTTCAAGTCGTTTAGGTGTCGTGGTTTCTACGACCAACGTCAGCATCAAAATTCGGACGGAAGACGGAATGCGGCTCTCAGAAGGAAGGAGCTAACGAGGCGGGAAGGATCCCACAAGATGGAACCAAGAGATAAGATAACACCCCTAGATTTCACATGCGCCCAGGATGCTGGCAACAATCTAGACCACCGACTTCTGCTCTTCATGTTCGGTCGCTCCTTCCTCTCGAGATCATCCCACTCTTTGTCGCGAACCTACTCTACCGCCAGAATGTCCACCGGTCCGTCTACACCGCCACACATGCAGAGTCAAGGCCATTGGTTGACATGAATCATCCCTTCCAGAACAAGCCAACCGTCCCATCGTCATCTCCGGGCCCTCTGGCTCTGGAAAGTCCACTCACTTGAATCGTCTGCTCAAAGAGTACCCCGATCGCTTCGGCTTCTCAATCTCTCGTACGGACATATCAACACCGCAACCTTGATCCCTTTTGGAGACTGATTTTATGCCCAAAAGACACGACTCGCCAACCTAGAGGCCAAGAGCAGAACGGTGTCGAGTACCACTTTGTCACCAAGGACGACTTCCTCGAGCTGGTCGACCAGAACGGCTTCATCGAGCACGCTCAGTTCGGCAGCAACTACTACGGCACCAGCGTCCAGGCTGTCAAGGATGTCGCTCAGAAGAACCGCACCTGCATCCTGGACATTGAGATGGAGGTTCGTTCCATCTCTGCCTTGTCTTCTTGGGCCTATATCTGACCGCGTCATCACAGGGTGTCAAGCAAGTAAAGAAGAAGGACCTCAACGCACGCTACCTTTCCCTCCAACCACCATCGCTCGAAATCCTCGAGTCACGCCTACGCGGCCGCGCTACCGATTCCGAAGATGCCATCACCCAGCGCCTTGCTCAGGCCAAGAACGAGCTCGAATTCGCAAAGATCCCCGGTGTCTTCGACAAGGTCATAATCAACGACGACCTCGAGAAGGCCTGGACAGAATTCAAGGCCTTCTGTGTCTCTGAAGAGTAGAAACGTTAAACTCCAAGATATCAAAAGATAATAATAATAATGCATCAATCTCGTCAGCCAATTCTAGTCGCTTGAACATAGCTTCGCGCTTCATGGGTTCTCTCGAAGGGGCCAACTTCTTGCTTCTACTATTAACTATACTTCCGCTCAATCAAGCATAAAGAACGTGGAACCGTCTACTAATAAGCTACCTAGGACTGCATCCAACTCCGAACCACAACGCACATCTATCACCCGTTAAATGATCTCTTACATCGTTCTTGAAAAAAGTACGGACGTCCATCTCGCGAGACAAGTTTATAAGTGTCCCTCATCATGGCGCCTGCCTAACTCTATTACATCTATCATCCCTATCTCCTTCGCTATATTGACAGCTTCCTCCTCTTCCTCTTCCTCTTCCTCTTCCTCTTCCTCTTCCTCTTCCTCTTCCTCGCAGCTAATGGCACCCCAGTAACACACTCGTCGCGAACCGGGTCGTCGACGCTTGGCTGTTGTGTTGTTCTCGTCAGAAGCAGGCTGATGTTGAGGCTGATGTCGTGCAAGTGATCCGTACTGGCCGATCTTTGGTACAAACGGACCCTGAGAGAGCTGTGGATATGTCTGTCAAGTGGTTATTCCAGAGCCTTTGGGTTTGGGCGTGTTACCAGTGCGTGCTCCTGGTGGCATACATTTCACGTTGTAGAACTTATGTTAGTATCTCTCTGATGCCAAGCACGAAGGATATACCGTTGGAAGTCTGCTGAACATGCATCTACAACCCAAATTGTCACCTTCTTTAGCAGGTCGTAGAACATGGATGACGATGATCTGCATCTTGACATCAGTCACAACGTGATGCCTCAAAGACTAAGCAATGAAGATGACACAAGATCACAAACATATACAAATCAGAATCAAAGCAGAATTTGTATTTGATTTCAATTATTTTGGTTTCTGCACTCTCGGTCTTTTGTTTCGGTCGTATTCACTTTTTTAATTTCTTGCCCGTTCCGAGTTCCCGCCAACGCCATGCTGAATAGAATGCATCTTCGCATCAAAGCACAACCTCTCAGCAAAGAGAAGAGACAAGCAGAAAGAAGAAAACAGGATATGAAAGACAGAGAAGGAACAGATCGCCTCCCTCAAGCAGTTGGCTTCTTGCCAAACTTGAGCTTGAACTTCGGTTTCTTCTCCTCGGCCCCTTCGGACGGACGCGCATTGATCGTGTCCGAAGCAGTAGCAGCCCCATTGCTCTTTCCTGGATATGTCATAGTCATAGGACTGACCGCACTCATCGGCGCCGAGTCTGTTTCCTTTTTGATCGAGCTCATGCCATTCCAGCTTCTGAATGCGCCGACACTGGCGCCAGTATTGAGTGCAGTGGTGACTTCAGGGCTGGCGAAAAAATCGCCATTGCTGCCGCTGCGAGCGTGCGAGCCACCGCCTGCTGAGGGTGCAGGGCTGGCGCGTGCGGACGATGAAGTTTTGATCTTGGCAGGGATGATGGGCTTTGGTTTTTGCGGTCTGTAGCCGGGCTGAGGTGATTGTGAAAGAATCTTTTGCAAACGCTTTTGCTTTGTGACCTTCAGACGGACAATTTTGGCTTTGCCTGGCTTGTCGCTTGCCGTCGGCTTTCGGGATGGTGCAGCTGAGCCAGGCGCGGAAGCACCAGATACTGCTCGCGATGGTGTTTGCGCGTGTATCTTTCCTAGACTGATGCTAGGGCTCTTTTCAACCTTTGCTGTTGCCGCTGTACCATTTGTAGCAGGCTGCACAAGATGGGGGCGCTTTGGACTACCCGCGCGTGGTTCGGCCGTTGAACTCTGCTTGCGCTTCAGAGTGAGTTTCATAGACCCACCCGGAGTTGAAACAGGTAGAGGTGGTGGAGACATGGCTGTTGTGGGCACATGCGAAGGCTTTGGTGCTGCAGGAGGTTGGGCGTGACTTTGCGCCTCCAACTGCTTTTGGAGTAACTCTTGTGCGGCAGCGAGTTGACTTTCCAACTTCTGCTTCTCCTGTTTCTGTGTCTTGATGTGATCCTTGGCGGCTCTTGAGAGCGGCCCGGTGTATTTGAGATTGTGCTGCTGCACCATGTCGAACTCGTCCATGCCGAGACCTGTGACTGGTACAGTACGATGTTTCTCTGTTTCCTTGAATTGCACTTTACCCTTGCCAAGATTTTTGGCAGTGTAGAAGCGAGGCAGACGGAGATGTACAACAAGACCGTTCGAGGCGTCATAAATCAGCGCCGCGATATCAAGGAACGAGACCACTTCAGGTATGGCCAGCGTCGGTGCTTGTATGACATACCACAGTGCTGCCTTGAACATTCCATCATCGACTAGGGCGGCTTTGAGTGCGATCAGAGCAAGTTCTGGCGGACTCTTCCCAAGAGCATCTTGCAGTACTGGTTGAACAGCCAAGGGCTCTTCTTGCTCGAGAACGAGACCTCCTATCTCGATAGGCTTCGGTGCCGGCTTCTCAGCTTCCTGTGTCTTTAGAGCAATCGTTCCCAGAGCTCGGCCCAATACCCGAAGGAGCTGGTCTCTGAAGTAAGGCGAAGGATCATCGCACAGAGAGTACAGCAGATATTTGAGAATCTGCGGCCGCCTTGCAAGATTCAGTCGGACAAGAGAATCCCACGCTGCTAAACGCACTTCATCGGCGTTGCCTGATTGTGTGTATTGCAGAATTTCTATCTTCTTGTTCTTCACCACGCCATGCTCCAGAAGTCGTTGCATGCATTCAAGGGCTGTGACAGAATAGATGTTTTGATAAGAAGAGATCCACTCGTCAATGCGGCGATAGCGTTCAAGTTCGTTGATGGCTTCTTTCTGGAACTTTTCGTCTTCAAGGTTTTCTTGCATCAAGTCATCTTCATCGTCAGGATTAACGGCGAAAGTCTGCTGCAGTGCTGCAGAAGTGACCAAAGACTCAGCGAGACATCGCATTAGCGTAGCGACGTAGTAGCAATCAGAGAACTGTTTGCCTGTTAGTGTGCGGTAGACTTGCATCAGGACATGGATGTTACCTCGTTATTGGAGTTATCGTTGAACTTTAGCTTGTCAACGAAGAATCTCCTCACACTCATTGGTACCTTGCCGCGTTCGTCTTTGACATGCGATAATGCGGTTGGGATGGCTTTCTGAAGCAGATAGCTCATGCGATCGGAGAAATCGTTGGCGCGAGGCATGGGTGAATCGGCAAAGCAGAAGAACTCCTGGAAGGCTCTCTCGAGATGATACTGACCTACCCAGTTCAAGCTGGGTGTAGCACATTTCGTGAGACCTTCGGCTGCTAGCGTGCGAATGCCGTGGAAGTAGCGGCGGTCCATCAATGTTCTGACGAGAATGGTAGACATCAAAGGATGCGCGTTCTGTTTCAAGACGTGCTGAAGGGACTGCGAACATGTTAGCGTCGTGTCAACCACTCGGACATAGCCCACAGCTGCTTACCTCGTATTGTGCAACGACATCCCTGTCTTGTTGCAACTGACTGACGTACATGTAGATGGGCATGATCAAGTCGATCTTGCCAATCCACTCGAAGTCGGCGTCCATACGGATCCATTCATAACTTTCTTGGCCCATTCGGTCTTCCTCTTCTTTGCCCCAGTCAACCAAACGCCAATCTTTAACTTCATCTTCTGATTGAAGAACATCACCGAGACAATAGAGCAGCACATCATTCTCAGCTTCTCCGCCAAGCTCCATGCCGTTGGTCGCCATTGCTCTCTCTTTCGCACGCTTTGAGCGTTTTAGACGCTTGTACTTTGTGTTGTAAGGGATTTCGATCTTGGTGTGTGTATCCTTGATCTCCACAATATGTTCGTATGGTGTGCCGTCAGCTTCGTGAATACGAATGGTCATAGGTCCTGTGAAAGGATCCGACACTTCAGGAGCCCACACTTCCGAGACTTGCTCTTTTGCCTCTCTCATGAAATTCGAGGGTTGGAGCTCGGGCTTGATTTTTCGCTCGCGCTGTGTTTGGTAGATATTCATCTCCACGACCAACTTCTTCTTGTTGAACCGCTGGTTCACCTTGAACAGAGGACAGCCGGCGCCATAAACCCACTGCCTGAAGAATGCATCAAGCTTTGTGTGACCTAGCTTCTCACACAGGCGGTGGAACCAGTCTGTAGAGAGTTCGCCATTCTGAAGATCGCCGGTTTTTGCGTTTAACAACAACCTGGTAATGATTCGTGCAACACCAGCAGCTCCACTTGCTTTTGTGAGTCGACGATCCAGAATGAAGAGCACGACTGCCGATTTGAGGGCCATGAAATCATATTCTGAAGGATCGATGTCAAGCTGAGCGCCGAGTTGATGAATACTGTATCGTTCGACATCTTGCTCGAACACTTGTTCAGAGGCGAGTTTTTGTTGATAGCGATATTCGTTGTTGCCAGCGAGCTTCCTCATAAACGTGTCTCGCATAAATCCAGAGATACCGGTGATGGCCCACATGTCCCGAGCTTCCTTAGGGATGACGTTCACGCCAACCCATTGAGTTGCAAGAGCATGGACGAGTACGCGGGTGTTTGCATCCAAAGGCTCAATGATGTCTTCTGGGAAAAGTAGTCGCGTGCTGCATATTGACAGAGAAGCGGTGTGTGTCACGTCTTGAACCAAGTCATCGACAAAGATGAGCTTGTAGCTGGAGAAGGGGAAAGATCCGTAGTTAACGGTGAAATAGTCGATCGCCTGGTAAAATCGTCAGTAAATGTTCAAGCGCGTTTAATAGACAGAGTCACATACCTTGGCCATTGGCATACATGTGTTTCGTAGCTCTTCTGCTCTGCCTGGTAAGCAGAAGCCGTCCACTTTGATGGCGTTTTGGCCAAGCTTGTCGTCCTCATCGACTTCTCGAAAATCAGTAAGGTCAACGTGCTCGAAAGGACCTATGGCAAAGCCGATATGGCGAGCGGTAACAGGAGCAAAACAGGCAAAGGAGACGGTCCGCCAAGTAGGATCCTGTGGGTCAAGAATCTGAAGTCTGTCAGGTATTGCACTATTTGTATATGTTTGTGGCTGCATACATCGTCGGTCGTTTCCCCTGAGCACACGATGCTCAGATCCAGAGATTTTTCTTCCTCACTGAGATTGATCAAGTATTCGTCCCGCGGCTTCTTGTCCTTCTGGTCGGTCCCGGTCATGTCCACGTCCGCCTCAGCAGAACTCCCTTGCGGCGTTTTTCTGAAGGCATCGCCTAGCGTTTTGTGGCATCGTATTGAGATCTCCCACATGCAGCGGGTTGTGGCATCGTCAACGCAGGGGAAGACGGAGCAGATAGCACCCGGTCCTAGGGTATTTCTGGTGTAGAGATGTGGATAGCGTGAGTCTTGGTCCGAGAATCCAACGAAGTGTAGCCCGTCCCGGAAACTTGTAACCTCGAAATCAATGGTGATCTTCAAAGGAGCATATCTCAGTGCTGATTCTTGGGCATGTGATCCAGTTGGAGTCTCGGCTTGACCGGCATAATCGCTTTCTTGCCGTTTCAGGCTGTCCCTGGGCAGAGTCGAAGAGGATTCGGTGTTCAGCTCCTTAATTTTGACGCGTAATGGAATTTCCAAGGCCAGTTCAGGGTCCGGCGACTGCTTGATAGCACCCTCGATCCTGTTGCGGAGATATTCATGCTGGTGGGCAGTCGTCCTCCCTGAAAGCTTGATCTTCTGGTAAGGGTCCGAGTAGGCAACTTCTGCTTTGGAGCCCTCGATGTTTGCGCTGAGGATACGGGCCTGGCGACAGTTCAAGCGGATGGTCTTAAGATCCTTGACTTCGGGTTGAACGGTGATTTCAGTAGAGCCAGAGATGGCCCGCCTTGCAAAGTCGACGGTGAGATCAACCTTTTGCGAAACAACGGAGAAGCCGAGATCCAGCGATTGCTCGGTTGGAAGGGCGTTGTCAAAGTAGCCCGGCATGGCGCCAGCTGCGCGCAACCTCTTGACCAAGTGTCGGCTCAGTTAGCATTTCCCATGCCACAAGATATGCGCGATGCGGTCGCGTGGATTCGCTGAGTCCGGTCGTGTGTCGCGCTTGCGTGTGTCGAGCAAAGGACGACTGGTAGCGTGTGGTGGGGCGGCGTTCGATGTCGGCGCGTGAGTGCGGTAGTCGCTCGGTGGCGGGTGAGAAGACGAGAGGTGAGATGATCGAGTAGACGATGAGGCGACAAGGAAGGGCGAGTAGAGATGCTTGACTCTGATGCGCGCGCGAGGCTCTGGATCAACCGTGAACGAGCTCTCTAGAGTCGGGGCGGCCACTTCAAGAAGTGACGATTCGGCGACGGAGGTCCAAGCTTTGCAGCGCCTGCCTTTCCAGCGCCTGCTCACTGTGAAACTCTCCTCCATCAAGACCGCCATATCATCTGTTTGAATAACTTGGACGATCTTCACTTGTCATGAACACTCCTATGTCTTTGACTCCAAGTGAAGGAGGATCACAACACTTTGCTTGACCGTTCTTCTGGCACAACCACATCGCGTGAGAGAGCAGACAACACTCGAAATGTACTTTATAATGTCAGTGTCTGAATAAAGCAACCTCAATACAACATCCCTCAGGGTATTTCGCTATGTCCATGCGCCAGAACGCCGCTCCATGTATGCTAACAATGTGTCATCCTGTACATCTGTCACCCCGTCTCTACTCTCAAGCCTTGCCCGAATCCGTTGCCGTCTCTCGCTTCATCCTCCTGCGCTTCCTTGCATTGTCTCTCAGTGCTTCTGGTGTTACATAGTCTTCTGGCAGAGCAAAGTCTTGTTCGTCTGTCTCGGGTATTGGCACACCAAATGCTGTTAGTGTTCGCCCATGTCTAGTGTTTCCCAACGCTGCTGCTCGCAGGTGAGGTTTTGAGTAGAAGCTGACGAAAGGACCATCTGGCGTTGGCTCTCGATATATTGTCGGCATAGGTGCTGGATGTGGAGGTGCAGGCGCAGGTGCAGGCTCAGGTACTGGAGCAGAAGTCCGCGTTCTGCTTTTGAGCTTCCCAGCTTTAGTGTCTTTCCCACCTTTGGCACCTCCTGAGGCTTCGACCTGTAGTTGGCGGGCTGCTGAGGCATCCAGATCGGCCGAGGACGCCTCGCTCTCGCTTTCTCCCTCTTCCTCTTCTTCTTCGTCATCAATCTCCGCCATGGCAGCGGCTTCCTTCTCATACCGAATACGTTTCTCTTCGTCTCTCCATGTTTTGAACTTCAGCAGCAGTGCATTGACTTCGTCGATAAAGTACTTTCGCTTGGGCTCGTACTTCTTGGCATCTGCATCGGCCACGCTGACAATGCCCATGACACGCAGCCAGTCATGTCCTTGCAAGGCTTCCAGAAGTCTCTCCAGTTGAGCCTTCTCGTGCATCGCCCTCTCCTTCTCGATGTTGCGTAGCTGCTTCTCCTTACGCTCTGCTCGACGATGGGACTTGAAGTAGAATGCGTCCGTCAAGGGGTCCCTCGGATGATGGCCGACACTCTTCTCGATAGACGAAAAGTCGATAACCTGGGCGCCATTATATTTGAGTGGTGGTTTTGTGGAAGAAATCGAGGCACGTTGGTTCTTCGTATTGCTTGCCGGAGGATCGGACTTGGAGTTCGGTTCTTGTGTAGGTTTGTATGGCTCGTCGCTGACATAGACGATGGTGTCGGTAGTGATGAAATCTGTATCTGATCAGCAATGGTCATGAGATATGCTTGACTTGATCTTACCAGGTTCTTTGTTGGAGTCATAGATGATGTCCTCGTAGTTGGGAAAGTATACAGCAAGTTCGCTCTTCAATCGTGGACCGTCATCGTGAGAGCGTAGACTACGCCTTTCTGAAGCCTTTCGCGTTTGTCTTTGTTCGGGATTCAGAGCTAGAGCCGGAGTTGTAGAGGGTGACGTGTTGGCGGGTATAGAGTCTTCGGTGACGTCCAGAGTCTTGCGTACGCCGTTGGTAGTTTGCAACAGAGGACCATGTGGTTCGGAGAGGGTCAGCTTGACAGGCGGTCTCGGAGACGGGATGGTCGCGTTTGTGTCGCCAACGTCAGCGGGTACCGCAGCCAGCTTCGGGCCCTTGAGCGTCAGCTTGAGGCGCTTTGCAGGTCTGTCGCCCCGGGTCGGCGTCTCGGGCACTTCATTGTCGTTGGACGGGGGATGCGGCGATGTGCTGGAGAGGTGTGAGGGAGGTGGGGTAGGGTGTCTGGCGGAGGAGCGACGAGTGGGAGACCTTGTCGAGGTGGGTCTGAGAGAATTGACCATGCTTTTGATGGCAGACGACCATGATTCTTGCTCGACTGCGCCGTGGTGGTCCGTCGCAGCGTGGCCTGGGTGCTGTTGGCTCGAATCCTGCTGCCCTGGTGTCGCTGCTGCACCTGTTTCGCGCTTGCTTTCAGAACCCTTTCCTGACAGCCAGATCTGGAGAGGAGTCATCCGACAACATCTGGCCGTCCCACTAGAAGGCTGCGAATCAATCCTGAGCCCTGAACCTCCTCTTCTATCTGTAGTTTTGGCTATCGTCACGTCAAACGAGAGCCGACTCGTTACAGGTCATGGAACTCTCGCGTCTCCCTTGCGACTTTAACGTATTCTTGGCGGCCGTTCCCCCTCTCTTCTGCACAGGGCATGCGGCATGTCACTATATTAACCAGCAGTACTATATATCACCGTATGGTTAAGTCGACATGTAGGCAGGCTTCAGGAGGCTTCGGCATAACTCGAAATCACGGTTTTCCGATCTGCGCTTTGAGAGTGAGAAGGCGTATACGTACCGGCGTGTTTGGCAGCCTCATGTCAGCAGAGCTTATTGGAATTCGTGTCAAGCGCCATCAGTCGACCACCATTGAGACCATGGATCACATGGGAGTGAAACTGTGTTTTCTAACGACTTTGAGACGTCTGGTATATTGTTTAACACCTCGGGGCATGATGTCGAACGTGATACAGTCAATATATTGTTGGAAAGACTTGTTGCCAGAGAAACCCTGACCAGATATCTGATATGTCAAAGTACATGCTGATAATACAACGCTTGAGAAAGAAACGGATTAGCCATTAAACTTAGTGCCAGGTTCTAAGGTCCAGCCGGCTCGTATATGTACAGATGACAAGGAGGTTCAGGCGTTGATGAACTCCGTGACTATCGGGGACCGTGAGAATTGTGGGTTGAGTAGGATGCATCTGTCAATCAGAAGTCAGCATCATCGTTACTGCAAGATTAATGAATTACCGTACGTGAGAAAGTGAGCAAGACCTGCTTTCCTCTGCTCGAGGAACTTGGTGCGAAATCGTGCTGCGAAGAGATGAGTAAGCGATCGGTAAACTCATAGGCCGTCGATATCAGCATACAGACAAGACTCTTCCTGGGCAGCTCTGGGATAGAGGCCTCGGAAAGTGGGAACGCTCTCACAAGATGTTGCCGAAGTGTATCGAACTCGGAGTATCTATCATGAGTCAGCTCGATATGCCGGCAGGGAGTCCATGTATAAGCCACAAACCTTTTCCGAAGAGTGATGCTGCCACCCTTGAATGTCTCGATAGTACAATTCCACACGACATATGCACCTATCCCGGTTGAACCACCGACTACCACGTAGTCATCAACAGAGACATCGCTTGCCCAGCACGCTCGTCCTATTTCATGATCTTCATCAGATTGATCAACAAGATCTATACCATGAGTTGCCGGAGTAGCTGAATCCGTGCGCGCAAGTCGGCCGCCATTGAAGTATGGCGGTATTACATGAGGAGGTGCATCGCTAAGTGTGACTGATGACGCGGCTGTGTGATCCGAAGCGTTTGCACCCTGCTGTTCGTGTGTAGTAGCAGACGTGGCGGCGGCATCAGCGGCCAGAGGCTGGTCCTTTGCGGGGTGATTGCCGTTGACAAGAGGTTCCGCCTCCGCAGACTCCATCCATCAGTCCGTGTTGGGAGGATACAAGAGAATAGATTGGGTTAGCTGATCCTGTTGTTTGAAGAGAGTTGGCTGTCCATGAGGCAGATGAGGTGGTTTCTTGGAGAAGGCGGCCCAGTCCCTTGGTCACAGGCGTTGTGCTCGTTAAACCGCTCGGTCGTCAACTAGCGCAAAAGAAGTGCGATCGGATGGCAAGAGAGGTTGGAGAAGCAGAGCCGCTACAGAAGGCTTGGCTGGGTGCTCGCCCTATCGGCTCGTCTCCAGCAGACTAATTACTCGAGTAGATTAGGTAGGCACAGCTCTCTTTCGGCTCTGATATTCTCCGAGTTTCTCGAAATCCCCTCTGACTCGCTATCAACCGTGGTATGCAACTAGATGGCCTCACTCAACAAACGCCTGCTCATTGTCCAGACACACCTCACGGTGGAAACGAGAGACAAAGAGGCACTTTTCCCGGGCCTTCTATCGTTCTATAGATAGAGAGTATGTGTCGGGACTCCACTTTGCCAAAGCATGCCGCTGTTTGATAGGCCTGGATGCACCTAACCCGCGGTCGAACGACCCCAGAAATGCATGGGGATACGGGAAGGGCGTTGACCACTGCTTTCGCCGCCCGCCATCCCCGTTTATGCTCTAGGACGTGAAGCAAGCGGCGAGCTATGGCCTTTCAGCGTACAGGATAAAGACCTCAACGTGTGTCCTGCTGGGGCAACCTCTCTATATCACTCCCAGCCTCCTTCGTTATCAGTCGAGTCCTTCACTTCTAATACTTGTCTTCACCCACTCTCGCTGCTGAAGAACATCTTTCTGCTCGAAACTTTAATCACCACAAAAGTTATTCTATCTTCCTATACACACAGAAAATACATCAAGATGCGTGGTGTCGGTCTTCTCCTCTTGCCCGTAGTCGCCAAGCTGGCCTCTGCCCAGTCTCAGTACAACATCAATGTCACCGCTGTCCCCGAGGCTACCAGAGGTTCGTGATACCAATCTATCCTCATTATGCAAACACTCATCTAACCTCTCACAGACATCTGGTGCAGCAACCAGCAGAACGCCTGCCCTCTGATCTGTCTCCAAACTCCCGCCAACTCGTCTGACACCATCGAGGTACGTACTCATCGAAGCTCGCGCAGTCCTTTGAACCATATACTGATCCTCTTCTCCAGAACGACTGCGACCCCGACACCCTCGACTACTCCTGCATCTGTGCCGACAACATCGCTCCCAACGCCTCCGAATACTCCCAAACAATCCCCTACTACATCTGCACACAATGGGGCACTGAGTGCATCGCCCAATGCGGCGGCAACACCGACTGCGAGTACAACTGCCGCGCTCAACACCCTTGCGGTGCTCAGAACCCCAAGCGCGTCAACACCACAACCTCTTCGTCGGCAACCGCATCAAAGACCGGCTCTGTTGCTGGACAGGCCACAAACTCTGCTGGCCAGACTGTATTCAGCGGTCTTGGTGGCAGTGGCAGCGCTGCTCAGACTGGAAGCAGTAGCAGCTCGACTGGTGCAGCTGCTGCTCTGCAGCTTGGTCAGGCTTATGGCTTGTTTGCCGTTGCGGCTGGTATCTTTGGCGGCTTTGCTCTCCTTCTTTAAGTCTGAGTCTCTTGACACCATTTTTGGGTCTTCTATCTTCTCCCTTTCTAACCTTCTGATCTTTCGACCTCCACACTCACACTCCCTTTGTAATTACCAAGCATAGCAAGCGATCACTAGCGATACCTGACCTTCTTCATTCCTTTTTTCTTTCTCCATTCGCATATGGAGGTTTTAGCGGTGGGGAAAGAAACATCTTGTCTGCACAATCATGGGAAAGGCGTCTTCTGGGCTTGCATTTGCTTCTAAACGAAATTAATCAAATACGATCTGAACCCCTTGATTTCTACATCCACCTCATGATATGACTGACTCTTGCATGTGAGAATGTATCAATGTATTTTTCCCCCAAGGTGCTTGCTGATCCTCCCGTACTTCGTATCTCGGTGGTGTTTGATCGTCCCGAGATTCTCGTTTATACTTTCTCTTTGATGACTTTCAGCTTGCTATCATCCCTGCTTGAGATACCCCTTCCTGATACAGTAGGGTCACGAAGTACATGATGCAGGGAAGGCATATGTTGATCAGATAACACCGCTTTGCATGGCACACCTCTCCAGGGAGAGAAAGGGCAAGACCTATCATCACCTCCGGACTCAAGACAGCACTCTCTCAAGTCATCGATGTAAGAATCTCAAGAAAGGGGGCAAGATTTTGCTACGATTGTACAGAAAGTGCTATTCATGCATCATCACCCAGAACCGGGGGTATCTTTATATAACTTTTTTGTGCCTTTGGTTTCGGATATATCATCTTTTTTATGCCTTCAAACACATCTAGCTGGTCTTGGGGGCGGCAGCAGCGGCCTCATCAAGGTTGGCTGCATCGAGCTTATCAGCAACAGCATCGACGCTGGTCAACTGTGCTTGTCTGCTGGCCTCAATCTTGGCGGCAACCTGCTCCTCAAGCTTGTCCATGGAAATGGGCACACCGTCCTTCTCGGGGTGACCTTCTGGCAGACCCATCTCCTTGAGCTTACACTGACCAGCCTTGAGTTCTTCCTCACCAAGGATGATAGCAAAGGGAACGCCGTTGGTCTCTGCAGCCTTGAACTGTGCGGGAAGCTTGGGCTTGACCTTCCAGTTGAACTCGGCCTTGATGCCGGCATCCCATAGACGCTTGGCGACTTCCATGCGTTGGGGCAGGAGGCCGTCGAAGCCCTTGCCACCGAAAGCCATAACGTAGACGTCGACTTCGTTTGTGCGGACGGCCTTGTTGCCTTCGGCTTCCATTCTGGCCTTTGTGATGCTGAAGATGCGCTCGACACCGAATGAGATACCAACGCAGGGGAGGTTGCTCTTGCCGCTGAACATGCCGACGAGTTCGTCGTAACGGCCTCCTGCAGCGACGGATCCGACGCCGACGCTGGGGTCGTTGCTACGGTCTTCATCCTCGTTCTTGGGCTTCTTGCTCTTTGCTTGCACTTTCTGGCCTTCTGAGGTCTTGGGGGCTGAACCCTCGGTGACGATTTCGTAGATGACACCAGTGTAGTAGTCAAGACCGCGGGCGAGTGACATGTCGAAGGAGATTCTGTCGAGGACGCCGAAAGTGTCGAGGTAGTTGAAGAGGATTTCGATGTTGTCGAGACCGGCCTTTGCAGACTCGTTTGCGCTGAGAGTTGCATCGGCTTGGAGGTCCTTGAGCAGGTTTCTTCCACCCTTGCGAACAACGTATTTGCCAATCTTGTCGGCGATCTCGGGGTCGAGGCCTTTCTCTTCGGTCATCTCTCTCTTGACCTCGTCCCATGGCGACTTGTCGAGCTTGTCCACGGCGGACGAAATAGTTCTCAGCTTGTCGGTGGGCACACCGCACACGGAGAAGATACCGTCGAGGATCTTGCGGTGGTTGAGCTTGATGGTGTATTTGCCCTTCCAGCCCAGCTCGTCAAAGATCTCGCATGCAATTCTCAGAATCTCAGCGTCGGGAATCATAGGGTCGTAGGCGCCGGCAATGTCGAAATCGCATTGGTAGAATTCGCGCATGCGGCCCTTGGTCATGGCGGGCTGGTCACGACGGTAGACCTTTGCGATGTGGTAGCGCTTGATGTTCTGGACGGAAGTGTTCATGGCGAGCCATCTGGCGAAGGGGACGGTCAAATCGTAGCGCAGAGAGCACAGCTCTCCACCCTGGTCGGCCAAATCGTAGATGAGCTTGCTGTCCTCACCGTACTTGCCCGAGAGGATCTCCTTGAGCTCGAATACAGGGCTATTCGAGGCAGAGTCAGTATACCAGCCAGATGATCATTTCCATAGTGGCTGACTCACGTGTCGATAGTCACAGCACCGTGACGCTTGAAGACGTTGGTAATGGTGCTGAAGATCTTGTCGCGGATGACCATATCCTTGCCTTCCCAGTCCTTGGTACCCTTGGGCACCTTGAGCTGGAAGCCGCCCTTGTCTCCCTTGTCCTTGCCCATGTTGAAATGCTCGCTTCGGTCCAAACGATAGATTGATGTTGAAACTGCGCGATCGGCTGAGTACCGAAGTGTCGGCCTTGAGAAATGGAGTCGAGAAGAGAAAGTCCTTGCGAATGGTATAGAAGCCTTCATGCAAGCATGCAAAGCCAGTCAGCGGTATACAGAAACAGTTACAAGAGCATGGAGGGGCACGATTTCTAGGAATTGGTAGAGGCCGAGTCATGAGCTTGGCGTTTTTGTCTTCTTCACGGCCATGTCAAGTCCACACGTTTGTTTCCCTCCAACTTCGATCTGCTACTCACAACCAACTTGTCTTCCTTTCCTCCACGCCTTCGTGATTGCAGGATGTGATGGCGCCCCATGCAGAGATAAACCCTCAGGACATCACCGAAAGGGCTCGTCGAGACCTGCTCCAACTGCTCGAAGGCGTACGTAAGGCTACCTGGATACTGCGAGTCCATCCCATCCTGCCATCTGCTCACACCCATTGTGCAGGTTCCTGGCAAGAAGAATCTTGTGATTGAAAAGTCTCTTGCCGGTCCAATTGGCTTGCTCGTCAAGTTCAGCACCTTGCAGGAGTATGGCGTCGACAAGGTCTTCTACGTAGAGAACCGCAATGTCGACGATTCTCAACGCAACATCGTCTTCCTCGCTAGAGGCGAGAAGCCAAAGGATGTTCAACTCATAGCTGGTAGGTCATGATTGCTTGTGGTAGTCACGAGGCCACGTCTTCCTCTCTTGCATAGTCATAGCTAGTCATTCCCCCTTCCACCACCACACATGGGCCTTAAAGTAGAGTGCGCAGGTTACACCTACCCTGCACGTTCAGTCTTGTGCCCTACATCAAAATCGTTACATTGACAGCCAGTCGATGCAGCATGAATCATCAACTCTCTCTGTTGCGCCCCCGTCTCGAGAGATGTTATCATTACATGCTAACATATCCATAGAACAGATTAGTCAAATCCGTCAAGAAAGCAAAGTCGATCATGATTTCTCCGTCTTCTGGGTGCCCAGGCGTACCCTTGTCAGTGATAGAATCCTCGAAGAAAATGGTGTACTGGGAGAGGTGACCATTGGCGAGTGTCCTCTATTCTTGATCCCTCTGGAGCCCGACTTATTATCTCTGGAGCTCGAAGATGCTTTCTGTGACTTGTATCTGGTATGTCCTACTTCAGAGTATATATATCCACGCTGTACTGACCTCTAGACAGCGCAAAGATCCTACCTCAATCTTCCTAACTGCCACAGCACTGATGCGCTTGCAACGATCCACCGGTCTCTTCCCTCGTATTCTAGGCAAAGGTGACAATGCAAAGAAACTTGCAGATCTGCTGATTCGTATGCGTTCCGAAGAGGAAGTCAGCGCATCTTCTGCCACCTCCAAATCACCCTCGACCTTTGGCCTCACCCCCAGCGCAGTTGTAGAAAATGTCATCATCATCGACCGCGAAATCGACTTCTTCACCCCTCTCATGACCCAACTAACATACGAGGGTCTGATTGACGAAGTCTTTGGCGTCCGTAACAATTCAACCGAAGTAGACACCTCCATCGTCGGCGCAGCTCCCCAGCAACAGAAACCCCAAGGAGCAGCAGCCGCAGCAGGCAACTCCACCCAAGCCGCCACAAAGCGCAAGATTGTACTTGACAGCTCCGACAAACTGTACCCTCAACTGCGCGACTGCAATTTCGCCGTCGTAGGCCCTTTGCTAAACAGAACCGCTCGCCGTCTCCAAGCCGACTACGAGTCCCGCCACAAAACCGATCAATCAATTTCTGACCTCAAGACTTTTGTCGCAAAACTGCCTTCCTACCAAGCCGAGCAAGCATCCCTCAAAATCCACACATCCATGGCCGAAGAAATCATGAAGACCACCCGCAGCGAAATCTTCGGCCGCGTCTTGGAGGTGCAACAGAACTTTGCAGCTGGCGCCGATCCAAACAGCATGAATGACAATTTGGAAGAACTGATTGCTAGAGACGTTCCTTTATCTACCATTCTTCGCTTGCTATCTCTGGAATCATGTGTAGGCGGCGGCATCCGCCCCCGCGAACTCGAAAACCTAAAGAGACAAGTCATGTATGCGTATGGACATCAACACCTGATCACCTTTGCCGCACTCGAGAAAATGGGCTTGGTGACCACCAGACAGAGCAATACCGGATATCTGAACCCCATGGGCGGAGTCAATTCTGGAAACACTGATTACAATGCTGTGCGCAAGACGCTGAAGCTATTCGTTGACGAGGTGGATGAGCAGGAACCCACGGATGTTTCGTATGTGTTTTCGGGCTATGCGCCACTGAGCGTGAGGTTGGTGCAGTGTGTGCTGCAGAAACAACTTTTGGCAAGACTTTCCAACCCGAGATCGTCGAGTACGCCCAATGCCAATGCGTCTGTTGCAAGCGCCACATCAAATACACAAGCAGCAGGATGGAAGGGCTTTGAGGATGTATTGCAGAGGATCAAAGGCGCTACTGTTGACGAAGTGCAAAAGGGAAGCAGTGCTGAAGCTTCGGCTGCGAGACAAACACTCAGAGGTGGCAGTGGAGGCGGCACCAAGACTACGATTGTGGTGTTCTTGGGTGGCGTCACTTTTGCTGAGGTTGCGGCGCTGAGGTTCATGGGCGAGCAGTTGGGGGAGAAGAAGAAGATTGTTATTGTGACTACGGGGATGTTGTCTGGTGATGCTGCTGTTGAGGCGGCTATGGAGAAGAGGGCTTGGGGTCGCAAGTAGGGTGTATAGTAGTATAGTAATGATGAGGAGCATGCATTCTGTCTTGATGAATCTTCACATTGCTTGTGTTCATGGTCCATATGAATTGTTTACAGTTACAGATAGCCACCGCCAGAGAACTTAGAACCAAAGTTGGAAGCCTTATTGAGCAGGTCCTTCTTGTCGACAAGACCGAGGGAGCTACCGCCAATATCCTTCTCCCTGTTAAAGGCTCGTTTGCTTGGATCGTCGTCCTTGTTCTCTGGATTTGATTCTTTGTGCTGTGCCATTAGTGATGGCCCTCTTGCCTTGTCCTTCAGAGATATGTCAGCTTGAACGTGCATTGTATCAGATGGTAGGAAACTCACAGTCTGGTCACGTATGCGTCTCGCCTCTGCCTCTTTCTCCTTATTCCTGGCAGCTTCTTTGGCATCAATGTGTCCAGCAGTAGCAGGCTTGACACCCATAGCCTCGTCTTGCAAACGCTTGAGCTTCTCTTCTGGTGTTTCCGTCCATGCGGCGGCAATGTTTCCTCCAGCGGGAGTTGTGTTTCCACCTCTTGCGTTCTTGCCAGTGTTGAAGCCTCTTGCACGCATCTTGGAGGGATCCATACGAGCAGCCAGGTCATCTTGCTGGGGAGGCAGTGTCATCCATTCGTCGCGCTGGGCTCTGACAGGAGCTGCTGTTTCTTGTGGTATCGATGGTCCGGCGTTGGACGATGGGTTTAGATCGGCAGCGGTAGGCAGAGCTGGGCCGTAGCCATCATCGTCGGAGTCGTCGTCGGAGTCTAGAGGTGCAGGTGGACGCTCATCAAGAGGAGCTGGCGGCGGTGCAGGGCCAGCAACAGGTCGGACAGGTTGTGGTTCTGAGGGCGGCAACGTAGGACCGACTGAAGGTGAGGAGACGTTTGGTGGTAAAGCGGGTCCTGCTGGTGTCGCCGAGGCTGATGGTGGGAGTTCTGGACCTGTAACTCTTTGGCGCTTCGGACTCTCTTGGTTTGCGCCGGAAGAAGTAGAGGGTTCATCCTTCTGTGCGTCTTCTTGTTGACGCTTTCTCTTGGCCAGGAGGTGTGGAGGGAGCTCTGGACCTGCTGCCGACATGATGACTTGATGTGTGAGGGATGTTGTTGATGGAAGTTGACAATTGTCTGGCATTCGAAACGCGTCATCGGTATCGCTTCAACTTCGGAGTGCCAGTGGTCGACTCTGGCGTGGACTTAGGCTCCAACTGTCCAGGCATTATCTCCACAAGCCCGTATGCAACAACCACGCCTCTGTTCACCCGCTGTAAGCCATATCTGACACGCCCATTCCCCGGAGACATAGCCTGGAGGAAAAACAAGACTCGGCGCAGTCGTACAAGATCAGTGACGAGAGGAGGAAGCAAGCAATGTCGACAGGCCGACACGTTGGTCAATGAGCTCCCCGCCCGACCACAGCGACCTGCATGGCCATGACGCTGATGGCACCTTCCCTTTTCCAACCCAACAAACCGATGCCTCCTTCCACGACTTGTCCCAGCATGACGCCGATCAGGATCCCGAGGACTCGTTCCTGACAGCCGACGAGACCGTGAGCCGTTCCGGAAGCCCCGTATCTTTCCCACAACAGCCCGGAGCCTCTCTCGCGGATGAATCTGGTGCACAAGACATCGCCGATGTTGGCGACATCGTCAATCTTGGCCAAACAATCCCAGACCTCGCCAGTCCCTCTGAGTCTGCCTCTATCCCCGATGACACTCCCTCCGTCCAAGGCTCCCTAGCATCTTCGTTACCTATCCGTCGTCCTCGCCTCAATCCGCGTGCCTCGACAAACACTCTTCGTACTCCTTCTGGTGCTCTGCAGCCCTTTGAGCGACGCTTCAGCTCCAGGTTCACCTCGCCCTCGCCTTCATCACGCGCCGCATCTCCTGCCTTTCTATCCCCACATTCTCGCCAGTCTTCCCTCTCCTCTCAGATTGTCCTGTCGCAAGGAGGTAGCGATATTGCAGATGCCCCGGATGCTCCCTGGGAAGTTGTTCGATGGACAAGACTACGGAAGATCACATCACAAGCTTTCTCAGAAGCCGGAAGACGCAACTTTGGCCAGCCAATTTGTTTGGCTGTTTCATCGTCCATCACCATTGGCACATCCAAAGGCCTGATTCTGCTCTTTGACTACCACCAGACTCTCAAGGGCATCATCGGTCAAGGCACAAAAGCCGTCGAATGTGGTGCAATCACTGCCCTTGCCATTTCTGCCGACTACTCCGCAATTGCTGCCGGCCATGCCACAGGCCACATCTTCACCTGGGAACTTGCTCGTCCCGCTAAGCCCTTCTTACATATCCCACCTGTGCCAAGGGAAGGCCTGCCCCATTCTCCTGATGGCCATGTACCCGGTCGTTCAGTCTTGCATATTGGCTTTCTTGGTACGCGGCGTACTGCTCTCGTTTCTGCGGATGATGGCGGCATGGCCTTCTCTCACCTCGCTTCTCGTGGAATGGGCGCAATTTCTCGTTCGATCAAGACTGCTCGCTTGCTTGGACGCTACCCCGTTCCTAATCTGCAAGAAGAGGCGAGGATAAAGCCGAGTTCTGTGCTTGCTTTCGCGCCACTGCCTCTAGGAAATGTAGAGCAGGCTACAGATGCTATGGGTCTCACAGCTTTATTAACCCCATACTTGCTTGTTATTGTATCGACGACACCGATCGCTCAAACGCAGCACAAGGCTTCAAGACCCAAATCAATATCTCGTCACAGTGCCATGAGTGGCTGTCTTGCTTGGTTTCCAGCAGTCAAGCTGAAGAGCAGCAACAGTACCACTGAGCGAGACACGTCGGAGACCAAACTCGTGTATTGCTGGTCGAACGTTCTGACAGTACTTGACGTCGACGTCCATGTGTCACAAGATCCAGCAGACAAGGAGAAGCCTCCAAATTTGTTCTTCCACTCGAGGAGCAGCTGGGAGTGCGAGGAAGCCATTGTCGCGGTCCAATGGTTGAGTCGATCTGTCATCGGTGTACTTACCATCAGCCAACAGATGATCATCATAGAAGACGGCGAGTTACATGTCATGGACTCTGTGGATCTATTGCACAGACAAATACATCACCGTGACATATTCTCGAAGCAACTCCACCCCGTTGTCGAACAGGCTGACAACGAGCATTCGGAAATGCATGGAGTCATTGCAGATGCTTTCTATCAGAGTTTTCGTGTTTACAAGAATAGACTGTTCCTTCTTGGAGCAAGCGATCTTTCCGTCGGAACTCTTTCGAACTGGGCCGATCGGTTGACTGCATTGATCGAACATGGTGACTACATTGTAGCTATTCAGCTTGCTAGAGCATATTATACTGGACAAGCTGGTGGCGTCACAGTTGGGTTGCCAGACAATGCAGATGCTCGTCACGAGTTAGTCAACGGAAGATTGCTCGAACTCATGTCTGCATCAATTCTGTTTTCCTTCTCGGAGAATGACACCAGTGGTCGGCCGCTATCTGATCTAGTCGCCGAGTGCTTCGATGCCTGCGTGAGCATGGACAACCAGAGCTTTTTGTTTGACGACATTTACGAGCCACTACGAGACGCGGGCCAGAGAGAGGTGTTCCTCAAAATTCTGCAAACATATATCATGGATGAAGAGGTCACAGCTTTACCACCCCCACTAGTGAAAGATCTGGTGGAATATGCCATCTCAATGAACCAGGTCACTCATCTAGAAGAGTTGCTATGCCGGCTGGACCCACGCACCTTCGATCTGGACCAGATTACGACTCTTTGCAAAACACATTATCTATATGATGCGTTGACGTTTGTCTGGAACGAGGCCTTGAACGACTACGTCACTCCTTTGTCTGATCTGCTGGCACTCCTGCGCGATGTCAAAGACGTCCAAGACGAGGCCGAGGAAGCAGCGTTGGAGTCAGCCGTAAAAGTCTTCCCTTATCTGGCATTCGTCCTGACAGGAAGGAAGTACCCGCAAGGGGACTTCCTTGATGATGAAAAAGCCGACATACAGAAGGGAAACATCTACCGTTACCTGTTCTCTCACGAACCTACTGCATGGCCAACAGGGTCTTCGTTCATTCTGAGAACCAGGCAAAATCATATGGACGAACCTGCCTTCCCCTATCTACGACTTTTGCTCGAGTATGACTCGGCAAGCTTCATGAGCATGATGACAGAAGCCTTCGAAGACCCTTATCTCAACGGCTCGCAAGAAGACGACACCACATCTGTTCAGCCGCGCACCAACGGTACTGGCCTAAAGATCACTCGACAGTACATTGTCAGTATTTTACTCGATGTCATGTCGTCAGATGACTTCATTCCCGAGCAAACCATCTATCTTGACATGTTCATTGCCAGAAATCTGCCAAAGTACCCACAATTCATGGTTTTGTCGAGTTCTTCATTGCACCAAGTCCTGGATCGTTTGTGTAGCTTCCGTGAACATGAGTTGGCTGATGACTGTCAACTCAGTGCCGAGTATCTTCTCTCAGTGTACCATCCTCCTATCACTACTGCACTCATCAACCAGCTCCGAGAAGCACGATTCTACCGTGTGCTCAAGACATTGTACAGAACCGAGCACAGACCTGTCGATCTCATCAACACATATTTCGAAGACCCGCAAGGGAAGGACGGCATCTTCAACGATCTGGCATACGGTCTGCAGGAGTCACATGATAAGCAGAAAACACAACTAGAGGACGTCTTATGTGACCATGCTCAAGAGCTGGCAGCCATCAATACTTCCAAAACTGCACATACACTTGCTATGTACACTGACGATATGCTAGAGCGGTTCGTCGGTGCTGTGGAGGAATCATATACCCGATTCCACTTCTTGCGCACGCTGCTTGAGCCTTCGTTGCTTAGCCATCGTGCGAAGAAGGTCGCAACCGAACCCGTGTCAGAAGCTCTGGTCTCACGCTTCTGTGAGCAGTATGTTGAGCTCATGTGCGTTCACGACCCTCGCCATGTAGCTGACTATGTTGGACTACTGAAATCTGGCGATCTGGATCTCGACCGTGTGCTTCCTTCAATGGAAGAGAATGGCGTTGTCGACGCAGCAGTCTTGCTCATGGCTCAGGACGGGCTGGCAAGAAATGCTATTGATCGACTCTGCAAGCATCTACAAACACTGCAGAGAGCCATCTGCGGTCTAATCAAAGCAGCGGCAGAGGCGCCAGACATGCAAAGCACAGAAGAAGCCACCGACGACTTGATAGAAGCCATCGAGAAGTACACTCGTCTAGGCATCTGGCTCTGCAACGGGCAGAGCGCGGCAATGCAACAATACCGCCAACCACGCCAGCGCACAAACGTCGCTTGGGACGTCAAAGAGACCGACCTTGAGCTCGACGAACTGCTTTGGTTGAACCTCATCGACGCTGTCGTCTCAGTCTCCAAATTCGTAACTGCAGAAACCAACGAGCTCATCGACGACAACTCCTTCGACATTGACAGAACAAACAATGCTCTTCGCAGCACAGTCCAGCAAACTTTCACGGCTCTTCTCAGCGCCACCTCAACCACAGTAACGAAATCTGACGAGGATGAGCATCACGCCACACCGCGTCGCAGTCAACACAACCAATCCTTCCTGCACATCTTCCGCGCCTTCCTATCTCGTGCCTCTTCCTCCTACGCACCTACCCTATCCGATCTGCGTGCCGTCCTTCTCGATGTCTTTACAGCCTATGCTCACGAGTCCTCCGTCTTGAATCTAGCTTCCTCTATGCTCGACATTGACGTCTTTGCCGACATGGACAGCATCCACAACCTACGGAACCAAGGCTGGCGCCCACGAACCCAAACCTGCGAGTTATGCAAGAAGCGTACATGGGGCACTGGAGTGGGCGCCGTGGAACATGACCACGAAACCATCTGGGAGGAATTCGAACGTCTCGAGAGCGAGAGAGCAGAGAAGAAAATCAAGACTTTCCAACCAGGCGATAATGGGAAAGGCAAAGGTGTGCAAGTTGGCGGGGATGTGGAGCACAGGACTAAAGAAAGAGAAGAAGTGGTCAAGAAAATGACGCTGGTGGTTTTTGCTTGTAGACATACTGTGCATAGGGTTTGTCTTGAGGTGGAAATGGCTGGGGTTATTGCTTTGGTGGAGGACGAGAGGAGCGGATATTCTTGCCCTGTGTGTCATGAAGCGTAGGTGTTAGAGATGCTTGGATGTAAAGAAGGCAACGTGGTAATGTGTTCTTGTTCATAATTGTACTTCAGTCTCCACTCGGGACGATTTGTCCTTGATGCCTTCCTTCTTCTGCCTCCTGTTTGTCCAAAGTCTCTGCGGCTGCTCACTTTGATCTCAATATCGAGATGCTCAGTTGGAGCTGCCCGGTTCTTCCTCTGATGTAGAAAGCTTTCTCTTCAACTTCAAGACCACTTCCACGTTCGAACCTCTGCAATCCGAATCCCGACTCTAACGCTCAAAGCGCCCCCGACTCCATACCATCCTCCTCCATCTAATCCTCAATCCTCATCCAAAAGTGATTTCTCCCACTCGTCCAGCCTACTCATGCAATTCTCATGATAGACCTCGGTCATCAGCGTCTGGAAATCAGGGTCTTCGGTGCTGTTATACAGATCGGTGAGTTGCTCGACACTCTTCTGCTTCAATGTACTCCTGATGGTGGAGAGTTTGCGTTTGCGGCTGACCTTCTGGGCTGGGGAGAGGGTTCTGAAGAGTGAGGTTTTCGAAGTGGAGGTGGAGTTCTTGGGAGCGTTTGGGGCGGGAGCAAGAACGGCTGGGATGGGTGGTAGAGGTTTGTGCATTCTGGTGGCTTTGGCGACTTTGGCGGTAGTAGTGGTGGTTGTGGGAACGGAGACTGATCTGGTTTTTCTTCCAGTACTGATGGTGGGAGTCTGTTTGGTGGGTTTGGCAGTGGGAGTAGAAGTGGGAGTGCCTGGTTCTGGGGCAGTGGGCGATGTGATGCGGGTGTTGAGTCTCGAGGATCTGGTCATCATGCGGGACACGAAGGTGTTGGATTGGTCGTGATTGGACTCTGCGACTGCATGGGTATCGGTTTGATGGTTGTCGGCGTCAGTGTTAAGGGGTTGAAGGTCGTGATCAACTTGAGCCAGAGTCCTGATAAGTTAGTTTTGATTTAGCTATGAGGAGTGAGGGAAAGACATACTCATCTGCAGGTTCTTCTTTGATGCCGTCGACGACTCTCTGTGCGCCTGAGTTGGCGCTTGCTGATCTTGTCTTCATGCTTGGTAGGATCACCGGTTGGTTGATGTAGAAGATGAGGTCAGAGAGAAGAGAGTGTGGATGTCACAGACTGATGTGATCGAAGACGTGAAGGTTATCGCGATCGAGCGTGAAAGGAAAGTGTGAGAGCCCAAAGACAACAAGCGCGTCAACTGAGACCCATCCAACAATAACAACAAACGTGTCGTGGTCAAAAAGTGAAGGAAATCGCAACAACAAAGAACACTTTCACTTGTGCAACACCACGGTACACAGCGACCTCTTCAGCCCATACTCCTTCCACCTGATTCAAGATGGCAAAAAGGATCCTACCAAAATAGCAAAAAAACCAGAGCTAGTCTGGAAAAACTCCCAGTTCTCTTTCCCTTGATCAAAGCCACCAGGACTAACGGTCGTCTGGCTATAACATCTTTAAGGCGTACACGGCGGGATTTGAAGGGTGATTTTATTACCGAATGCAGTAATTTGAAGGCGTGAGTGTATCTGGGCCGTTACACCACTCAGCCGATTACTGAAAGTGTGGGAACTTTGGAGGAACATAAGGGCTGGAGTGGGAGGGGTGAGGGTTCGAATCAGGGGTGAGCGGAGAGGACGTAAATTGTCTTGCGGTTTGTTCGAGATGAGGGAAGAGATAGGGGTGAGGATCTTGGAGTATATTGATGTTCGTTGCTGAACACGAAGAGACGAATGATGTCTAGAACAAACACAAACGGGGTAAGTACTCACAAAGCAGGAACGATGAATGTGTGACCAACTGAATCTTGAGACACGCAAGGCAAGAACAACAGCCCGTCTCTAGAGCTACAAGGGAAAGCACCTTCCAATCCTTTTGCCTTCATACAGCTTCACCCTTCATCGAACCCTGTCGTATTCAACTCTAGCAAAATCAAGACGGTCAACCTTCTCCTCCAATTGCCTCTCAGACTTCCAACTCAGACTCTGAGTGAGCGGTGCTAGTGCAGGATCCTTGAACAATCGAGCAATGGCAGCTTCTGTAATATTCCCCTCATCGATCCATCTTGCAAAGGCAAAGTCGAAGTTGCTCCTGAAGTCACCTAGATAGACCGAGTCCTGACTTGTAAAGGATTGTTGTGTGATGTTGGGTTGGATGTGTTGGGAGGTTGGACGCTGAGCTGGTGGGCAGGTAGAGTCAATAGTGTTTGTCGCTGGCAGATCGATTCCAGAGTTCACCAAAGGCGGTGGATGAGGCGCGTGATGTGTACCATGTGAACTAATGCTGGCATCTGTATCGGGTAGTGCTGCCACCTTCGAAGCTCGCACATCGTCTTCTGCTGCAGCATCTCTTTTGCGCTTTCTACTCGCTATAATTTCGTCAAGTGCTCTGTCACCAAGAAGCCACATATCACCCCAGTCCCATAAGTACGACGCCATGATGTTCAAGCACCAGGACTCATCGTGTCTCCTCTTTTCCAACTCTGGTGTAAAGTTGTATCGTAGACCAAGCTTCTCTTGGGCCCCTGTGTCTGGAGAGGTCGTCAGCATGCTTGGAAGTACTAACCAGCTATCGCCACGCACCATCTAAATCAAGATTCAAGGCCACGATCTTGAGATACGCAAGCCGATTGGCACTACAATCTTCCACGTGCGTTTTCAAACTCCGTGGCGCTTATACAGTCCTTGAGGCAAGCTCTGCAGATAAATGACGACATTCTGTTGGCAATGCTGGTTGGTGAGTAGCAGAGTCGCTCTTTGCTACAGGTCGCGGATGCCGGCCTTGACGCGAAAAGTTGCAATTTGATCCAGAAGTTGATCAGCTCTGCGAATGAGAGACGACATATGACGACATCAAGGCGATAAGGTGTTGACGTTGTTGGTGGCTGTTGGTGGAGTTGGGGGCAGTTGGGAGAGTTGGGGGCAGTTGGTGGTGATAGTAATCAACTAGCCTAGCTATACTGTTCGCAACGAGGCAGTCACGACCAAGCCTTCCATATCTCCTCATGCAGCTTATAAGGCTTGCCGTTTTTCTGAGCACAAAGAGGCAGAACTCCACGACACAGTCATTAGCACGGCAAGCATGAGCAAAAAATGCATAGTGATTAGCAACTCTGCAGAGCTCAAAGACTACAATCGCAACGACCAGTAAGAAGCTATGGTATACGAATCGAACACAGCAACCAATCACTCGTCACTATCATCGTCGACAACTTGTCTTCTCCTTCCCAAGTGTCTGCGAACAGGGGCAACTTCCTCATCCCTCTCATCATCAGACTCAACCTCAACAACTTCATCCAGCGTACTAGACGGACCAAAGTCAGGCAAATCCTCCTCACTCTCCTCAGCAATATTCTCTTGAGTAAACAGATTGAGTCTGTTTTTCTTCGGAGGATTGTGAGTAAGGGGTTGAGAGCTCGAGGCAAACTCAATAGGTGCATCGCTGCCAACGACAAAGTCGTCGAGTTCAGAGTCGGCTTCATCTTCGTGATCATGGCCTTCTTCGCCTGAAGTGTCTGCAGAGCCGAGGTCGATGCCTTGGGTGCCGAGACGAAGGTGGGCGGGTGTGGGTCCTGGGCTGGAAGATGCGCCTTCCATGTCTGAGCTGTTACGCGATGTTGGTCGTTTCTTTGGACGACCACGAGGGTTGGGCGTCTTCGCCACAGGCGGTTGTTTGGGGGCTTTCGGGGCTTTGGGAGCCTTTGGTGCCTTTGGCTCCTTTGGCGGCTTGGGGGCTCTAGGAGCTTTCAGTTTAGCGGGTGCCTTTCTTGCTTTGGCAGGTTGAGCCACAGGCAGATCAGTGTCAGACATCTCTACAACAGTCGGGTCTCCTAGCATCTCTGACACATCGGCTTCAAGATCGGATTGATGGAAGTTGTCCTTGAAACCTTGCACAACATCATCAGTGATGCCGCCCAAGCGCTTCATCAAATTCGAAGCTGCTAGTAAAGCTCTTCCATGCGCGATGTACTTGGTCGGTCCTGGAAAGGAGCTCGAGAATCGATCTAGTCGTGGTAGACCGACCGTGGGAGCGCGATCGCTCGTGTCCTGGATTTGCTTGTATTTGCGTTCAAGCTCACGCTCACAGACTTTGTTCAAGTAGACGTCGTCGAGCGATGGTATAGAAACTGCTTCAATGCCTGGAGGTTGGCGAAACATCTTCTTGACAGAAGCAGCAGTTGCTTTCTTGGCCTTACTCTTGCCGCGAGGAGCCAGCTCTTCCGCGTCTTCGTCATCCATCCTACCGGCAGCAACAAATCCAGTCCGGACATTGTCAGGCATGTGAAACTTCTTCGGTGGCGCCTTTGGAGCTCTGCCACGACCCTTTTTCGGCTCAGGAAGCGCAGCTTGCGAGTTTTCCACAGGAATCTCAACAACTCTCTTGTCCACAGCAGGCTGGGTTTCCTTGGGGAGGATACGAGGCGATCTATCATCGTGGAAGGTAAAGTCCTTGCCAGAAGCGATCATGCCTTGCATCTTTTCGTAGTTGTCCTTGGCTTTCTCGAAATCGGGGACTTCCTTCTCGTTCATAAGCAACAAGACGATATTACCCTTGCGCTTTCTTCCGGTACGTCCCATACGCTGAAGCATTCGGATTGGTGATGCAGAAGCGTCATAGCAGACAATAAGATCGACTTCTCCGATATCCAGACCTTCTTCACCGATGGAAGTTGCAACCAAGGTGTTGTACTTGCCCTCTTTGAACTCTTTGATGACCTCGAGTTGACGCTTCTGGTTCATGCCTTCCGAGTTCTTGGAGTCAGCTTGGCCAACGAACACATGTGGTCTGATCATAGGCTGATTCCTATTCAGAACACGTACGATCTCTTCGGCACTGTCACGGTATGCCGCGAAAATCATGATCTTTGTGCTCGAGGGTTGTCCTCCTGGTGCAGCTGCTTTCTCTTCGGCGTCGAGGAAGTGGTTCAAGACCACAGTCCGGAGATGTTCCAACTTTGGATGTCCAAGAAACTCAGGATTGCGAGTCCAGGTCAACATCATGTTCATCATCTTGGTGAAGTTCTCATCGTCGCGAATTTGTGCACCATATTTGCCCTTGAGCTCGCCTTGATCAACCTTGTTCCTGAACTCGACCATTCCGTTGTAAAAAGGTGTGATGCCGTGGAACCTGAGCATAGATATGGAGTGACCAAGACTTCCGAGTACTACAAAGATGCTATTGACCATGCCTTTGACGGGTTGTGGTGCCTTTCTGCCCGCATCGGTAGCGAACCACTTCCTTCGAGCTTCGGTGCAGCCGAAGGCCGTCAGCTTCATCGGATCCTTGTTCCAGTAGGCATTTTGACTCGCAAGCTTCAGAAGTACAGGGCGTATAGCGTTTCCAGCGAGCTCCATGATAATTTGTTGCTCTTCCGAGTAGTCAAACTTGATGACGTCGATGTCACGACTGTGGACATACTGTCTGATATCCAGAGAAGTTTCTGTACGGATCTCACACCGTGAAATGTCAAGACCGTCAATGACTTGCTGTACTGCTGGAACATCAGAACCAGGTGTGGCAGTCAATGCAAGCACGCGAAAGCTTGTGTTGAATCGACGAACGAACTTGATGACCTCGACGTACGCGTAATTGCCTGTTGCACGATGTGCTTCATCAACAACAACCAGTACAATTCGCTTCGGGTCGCAGAGACCTGTTTTGAGATCATTGATGATCGTCTGTGGAGTCATGAAGAACACTCTTTTCGTCTTCCACTCTTCCGCTCTCAAGCCAGGTGAAGTTTCACCTGTGAGCATGACAGTCTGTGAACGAGGAATACCTACAATGTTGAAACAGGCATCAACTTGCTGAGCAACAAGAGGCTTAGTAGGTGCTACGAAGACGATCTGCGCACTTTCCGTCCACCGAAACCAGTTCAGCATGATCGTGGCTGCGATGAACGTTTTACCAAGACCCGTGGGCAACGCAACCAGTAAATTGTGGAACAGGCCTCGGCTGACAATATTGAATTGGTAGTCGCGAGTGGTTCCTAGGTTTGTGGGATATATCCAGGTTCTGGTAGCCTCTTCATTGAGCTTGTGGTGAGTCGGCGGTTCTCTCTGCGTTGCTAATGGCCATGCGTGTCTCTTGTTGGCCTGAGTAGCCGGGCCCATTGGCACAACGGTGCCACCAAACAACGTCTTCTGTACCAATCCGCCACGCGGAGGAGCAAGGTTCGGCTTAGGTGCTGCTGCTGCTGCAACTCTTGGCGGTGACGAGGTGATTTGTATCGGACCCCCTAGGTTCTTAGCCGGAGTCTGATCGTCGGAGTCGAAGGCGTCTGATGGTAGATCTGCAAGTTCGTCTGCGAAATCCGCGATCGATAGAGCTACCGTCCGTGGTGCTGGAGCTGTGACTCGTGCTAGGAAGGAGGGTTTAGAGGTGACCATGTTTGCACGAGGCGGGCTGGGTGTCGGTGATTTGTAAAGCTCATCTGCAGAGTCTTCGGTCGGCGAGACTGCCCTCCGTGGTGGCGGAGAGGAAGGTTTGGCGAAGGTTGTCTTTGCAGGAGGCGAGTTGCGCGTTGGTGACCTATAAATGACTGCTTGGTTCGGCTGTGGAGCATCCGCGTCTAGCATGATGAGGTCTTCGGTGTCGAAATCGTCGCTACTTGGATCTTCCATGAAAGGTTGCAGCTTCGGCACGTTGTTGTTCTGCTGAGGCTGATCCGCTACCAGACCCATCAGGAGTTCAGAATCGATGTCATCACTCAAGTCTCCCCACGCGTCCGAATGTGTGGTAGGTGTCTTAGCGAATACGTCTTGCGGGCGTGCCTGCTCTACAGCAGATTGCTGTACGAGAACAGGATTCACCGCTAAAGTCGGGTTGCGAATTGGCGTAGTACGGTTCTGAGCGCCATCGTTGTTTCTCAGTGCCGAATGATTGAGGGTGCTTTTTAGTAGCGATGGCTGACGAGTAGGCATTGGCATCACGGGTGACTGCTTCGGAGCCAAAACATCCTTTCTCCAGATCGGGCCTCTGATACTCCAAGGAGCAGACGATTCCGGTGGTTCTTCATCTGCAAATCGATCCGTCAAAAGGTCTTGCATAGCCGGCACATGGATACGATGCTTTGGCTTGACCGCTTTCTCTTCGTCGGCATCCTCAGAACCAGATCCAGTGGAAACGCGTTTCCGTGGGTTGCGTTTTGACTTTGTGATACTGCGTCCTAGTGTGTCGTCGGAATCACCGAGCAGACTTGCATCATCCTTGACAGAGGTCTTTTCGGAAACTCTTGGCTTGCGTTTTGGTTTCGTTGCAACGACCGGAGGATCGAATGCATCTTCCTCGCCGTCGACAATTGGATCCTCGTTCACGGTCTTGTTCTTTGTGTTTGGTTTCTTGGTGGCAGCTGTCTTGCGAGGTGCTGGTTGCTTCTTGGCCTTGGCCGCTGGAGCTATAGTCGTCTTGCGGCGCTTTGCTGGCCGAGGAGATGAATCGAAGTCATCGTCCTGAACATCCACGGTGCTTCCTCGCCGGTTACCATTATCCTCCTCATCAGAATCCATGATGGAGATGATTCTCAAAGTTTCGAGCCCCGCCACTTCGAAGGTCGAAAGGCACGCGCTTGGGAAGACGCGTCGAGGCCCCAGCTTCGGCTCGAGCCTCCCGCTCTTGCATGTGCAACATTTCACAGTTATGCATGCTTTGTGCAGACTCTCAAAAGCTCGACGATGTTGTTTCTCGAGCAGTATATCCTGTCACTCACTATCGGCTCAAAGCACCAATTATACTACCCACCATGACGGCAGCCTCCCTCTCCCAGTTCCCTACTACTTTCTTTGAGCCTGTTGAAGAGGGCAATTGACTGCCTCTGTGCACACATTCTCTAACCGCATCACGAACCTTGTCTCTATTCGTCTTTAGTGTCCGCGCGCTAACACCTCCACGAGCAATGATCTCCTGGACCTTTGGCGCTAGAGAAGAGGCCAAAGAGCGCCAGAAGTAAGATGGTAGAGAAGAAGTGTCTAAAGCTGCCAGAAGGGGGCCCAAAAAGTTTGACGGAGGTTCGAGCGATGCAGGCGTAGTGCTGTTTGCCGGTTCAGGTAGAAGAGGGTGGGCCGGAGGTCTCGCTGTTGATAGCAGCGACTCTAATGCCACTATGTTCTGACACCTTGCGCTGATGTCGAGCAAAGTCCGATCGAGTGTTGGAAGAGTAGCTAGAGCACGTGCCAAAGAAGTGGCTGATGCTGTAAGAGAGGTCTGCAGATACGACTGCAACGCCGCTACGAGAACAGTTGGATTGAATGTGGCTCCTTGTACGGCAGAAGATTTTGGTGGTAAGCTCACTGGAGAGAGCAAGTATAGTGTGTGTAATGCTGCCAGCGTCCTTGCTCTTGTATCGTCGTGCTGTGCAAACACCGAGCCTGCTCCTGCAGAGGAGCCCGTGAGAGTCGACATGCTGAACTCACGCACGCTCTGCTGTGCTTTTGCTAGCAAACTCCGCTCGGACGGGTCGAGCAACTCGGCCCGCAGCGTGCTAATGGCATTCACTCGTGCCAACAACCTGGCCTCAGCTACATCGTCAGGAACCAAGGCCTGTCGAAGAGACAAGACTGTTCTAGCTGCAGAAGCAAGGGCCCGATAACCTTCACGCGGCTTGTCCGTATCGGCTACGCTTCCTTCTAGTGTACGGCCAATCTGTAGGCATCTTGCGACAGCCCTGGCAAGCCGTAGTGTGTTCGCTAATCTGTCCGCTGCAAGACGTACTTGATCGGCCTGTTCATATCTTTCCACCACATCTTGGTGTAGCCTCGTATACGCCTGCTGTAATCCTTGGACCTGGGATTCGAGAGTGTCGAGAACGTGTGTGCTGGCCTTTGCGCGAGATGATGTGTGCTTCAGTAGAGGCAATGCGGATGAAGTTGTGAGAGAATCAATGTGCGTGTCGACTTCCTGAACGTCAAACAATACACGCGACAATGGTGTGGAGAGGTCAAGGAATGCGTCGTTGGCATCGTTTGTGGACAGGATGAGCGTATTCGCGAAGGTTGGTGCGTGGAAATCCGGCGACGCAAATGCTTCGTAGTCGATATACGACTCTTCCGAGTCTGCGGCTGCCATACTGGTATATCGTGTTCGTTTCAGATTCTATCTCGCTCGTCTCTGGTCATGACATCGAAGAGATTCGGGGAAGCTGCGGCCGAGCGGTATACATCTCAAAACATGTGGATTGCCAAGAACTAATTCACAACCCGACAAGCGAAATGATCTTGAACTGGAGATTATCATGTCTCACTAACTACTGCTTCTGCTTATTCCGATGGCCTCTCGTAGGTTGTATACATAGGTCTTCATCTGAGAGGAATCACATAGGCCTCGTTCTCATCTAACGATACCACCTGAATGAAACGATGAACATATCCCATGCCTCGACACTTTCCTTCATAATTCACGACCTTAGTTCTTTCCAGTACCCGTGAATCTGGTGCCCTTCTTCTCAACAGTCTGCTTCAAAGCGGCAAGCACTCTCTTGCGCTGTGCAGCTCTGTCCTGGTATCTTCTGACCTCGTCGACGCTCACATCCGCCATCTTTCTGCGGGGTGTGCCTTCTAGCATAATACTACTGCGTCCAAACTCAGTGTCAGAGTTGTCCCTTCGCAACGAGCCGCCGAATCTACCGAGCATGCCCGAGATACCGAGAGGAGTAGCGCCGTTCGCGACATTCTTGCCGCGGGTTGCAGGTGGTGTACCAAACAGATTGCCACTAGTCGAGCGCTCCAAAGGACGGACGCTACGGATACTGCTACGAAGGAAGTCATCGCTGCCGTCAGAGATGTTGAGGTTAGCAAGTCCACCAGGCAGGCGGCGGATCTGTGCTTCCAGGACGTCGACGTCGCCTGATTTCTGCTCAATCATAGCAGTCATCTTCATGATGGTGTTGGTGACAGCCTCGACGGTAGGTACGCGCTGAGCAGCAGGTCCTTGAGAAGGTGCGGCAGCCAAATCAGCACGAAGAACACTGAGGGCCTCTTCAGCGTCTTGTAGCAGCTTCTGTACCTTGGCAACACCTTCCCTGAGCTCGTTCTGCTGTATTTGAGCGTCGTTGGTAAGTGGTGAAGCACGGTGGGTCGCGCGTTGTTGGGGATCGGCACGCGCGCCAATCTGCTTTCTCATGTCAACAGTTCTGGTGCGCAGCTTTGTAGCATCCTTTTGTAGCTCGGCAAGTTCTTCGAGCTTTTGAGAGACGCCATCGACCTTTCCGGCATCGAGGTCTTCTCCAATCTCTTTCTGAACGACACCAAGCTCGTTGATCTCAACAAGGCACCATCCTTCGGCCTCCTCAAGATCGCTGCGTTCACGGCCAGCTTGTTTGTATTGAGTCTCGTGACCCTTGATGAACGACTCAAGCGAGCGTGCATTCAAGCCAAGCGTGTCAATCATGCTGTTGATGTCACGATAGACCTTCTCGATCTGACCTGCAATGCCGAGCTTGTTGACACGACCGACATAGTCTTGATGGGCGATGAAAGGCTCGAGATCCATGGATGGCTCGACTTCGGAAGCAAGCAATTCACGCACGCGAACATCTTCCTCGTCGCTAAGCTCACCAGCATCAGGAACCTCAGGTGACTCGGATCGCTTTGCAGAAGACGACTTGGAGTTCTTGAACGAAGGTCCCTTTTTCAGCGAAGGCACAGTGATTTGTTGTCTGGATGCTGGATGGCCTGCTGGGGTGCTTGAGGTTTGTCTGATGGGCGAAGGCGAGCGTGGCGAATCTTGTGATTTCGATGGCGGTGCAAAGAAGGGTCCCTTAGGCAGGCCGGCCGGAGTGGTAGAGGGAACTGGAGACTTTGGTCGTAGCAGCTTGCTAGCGTCGCCAGTTGAGTGAGAAAGCGAGGGAAACTCGAGACGAGAGCCAAAGGAGGTCTTCGAGCCCTTCTCCGTGCCGAATGTGTTCTCTGGCTCCTCAGTATCGCTCTCATCTTCATCTTCATCTTCGTCGTCTTCTTCGTCATATTTTCCATCGTCTTCTTCATCTCCCTCCTCTTCGTCTCCCTCAGACTCTTCACCGTCATCCTGAACCCACGATCCATCTTCCTCCTCATCCTCTTCGTCATCGTCGCTTGCCGGCAGCTGACCGGCTTCATCGCCAAGATCGACAGGGGGACTGCCTGCGATTGGAGGCACATCTTCTTCCACCGACTGCTTTGGTTTAGATGATGTGAAGTCTGGAGGGAGAGGAGCATCTTCTGGCTCTTCAGCCTGCTGAGATGGGATGTCATTCAACTTTGGTACCTCAGTGCCAGGCTCTTTCTTGACGGGTGTAGCTGCTTTTGTCTCCTTGCTTGCTTCGCCAAGCATGTTACTGAAACCGGCTCCGAACAGAGATCCTCCACCCTGCTTAGGAGCTGGCAAGTCGTCTTTTGCGCTTCCGTCTCCTTGGAACGTGGAACCAAGTTTGAAGCCGCCCAAGGTTGGTAGTTTGGAGGCTTTATCCGAATCTCTGCTAAGAGGAGAAGCTGGTTTTCCAGAGGGCTTACCAAACTGAAATCCGGTCTGCTTGGCAGGTAATCCGAATACCGATGCAGGAGATTTGGGACTATCAGTAGATTGTCCGAACAAAGTTGAAGTCTTGGGCTTGTCAGGAGTCGAACTGAATAACGACGAGGTCTTTGAAATGTCGGGTGTTTGTCCTAAGACAGATGACTGTGGCTTTCCGAATGACTGTCCAAAAGTGGCTGTAGGGGCCTTGGGAGCTTCGACGTCATCGGTTGAAGGTTTCTCTGTGGTAGGCTCATCCTGGCTTTTCTCTGCAGACTCATCTTCCATGCTTTCCTCCCTGGTCTCTTCTGCTGGCTTTTCAGGAGTTATAGCAGCAGAACTAGGCTTGCCGAAACCGAAAGAAAGCGGCGAGGGTTTCGAAGGAGCGAATGCTGCAAACGGAGAGGCAGGAGCCTTGTTCTGATCTTTGTTACCCATACCAGCAAAAGGCGATGTAGAAGGCTTGTTTTCGTCCTTGGCCGGTGCGTTGAACTTTGCGAAGCCAGACGCACCGGATTCTGAGGGCTTTCCGAAAGCAGGCTGCGAACCGGGTGATGAGGTTGCCCATACTGGTGATTTATTTCCCAGCCCACTAGAGGATCCAAAGGTTGCGTTCCCGGTGGCGCCACCCAGAGCAGAGCCAAAGACCTGACCCTTGGGCGGGGTTGAGATAGTAGGGGAGCTAGCGGGTTGTCCCCATGGAGAAGTTTTGTTTCCGAGAGCACTGGCAGCACCCATACCTGGCACACCAGGTGCGCCAAATGCAGGTTGCGAAGGTTGGCCGAATGCGGGTGTAGATGGTTTGCCAAAGGCAGGTGCTGATGGCTTTCCAAAAGCTGGTGTAGATGCTTGTCCGAATGCAGGTGTGGACGCTTGTCCAAACGCTGGGGTAGATGCTTGTCCGAAGGCGGGTGTCGATGGCTTTCCGAAGGCAGGTGTAGAAGCTTGTCCGAATGCAGGTTTGGGTGCTTGGCCGAAAGATGATTTGCCAAAGGCTGCAAAGCCTGTAACAGCCGGCGTAGCGGGCGTAGCTGGAGCGGAGGGTACAGGCTGAGCTTGTGTAGAGGCCGCTGACGTGAGACCGGGATAGGAGAGTCCTTGGCGGACGGCGTCCTTGTATACAATCCACCAAGTGCAAAGTAGACCTTCGTTATTCAAGACCATGAGTGCTGGGAGAGGGCCCGAAGACTCAAGATCGTCTCCTGGGATGGGCTGCATGACTTTGTCCCTTGAAGAAAGATCAAGGTCCATTCCAACGGAAGACGTATCCGACATGCCATCTATAATGCTCATGGGGAATGTTGCACGGGCCGAGTCTCTTTCGAAACTGGCGACGGTGTAAGTGTTGGCAAGTCCGTCTGCCACTAACGATTGCGAAGAGCTGGCAATGACACCCGCCTCGTTGCCAGCAGAGGAGCAGAGGATCACCATGTCATCCAAGCTTGGTGGGAACTTCCTCAGTCTTGACACAAGGAAGTGTGAAGGGAACCGCTTGGCGTCGAGGCCAGGCAAGGCTGGATCTCCGGAAAGTTTTTGGGAAGTGAAGGCGCCCGACGACTTTTCTCTGTGCAGCATGTGGTAGGTTGAGTCTGCTGCCTCGTCCGATGAGTCTGGAGTGTGGATGACCAGGAAATCGTCGTTTGCGATCCAGACAATACTCGACATAGGTGTTGCTTGATCAAGTTGGGCTGGTCTGGGAAGTTGAGCCTTGAGATTACCCTGGGGATCAAACTGCTCAGCACCGCCATCTTGCAAACCAGCAATAAGCTGCTTGCCCTTGACACTCCAAGAGACGCATCTGACACCCTCACGGAAGACAGGACCATTGGCAGCGTGGATCAACGAGCGTTGCTTGAGGTCAGCGAGCATCAGCTTGCCATCAGTAAGGACTATGGCAAAGAGATGAGCATTGTCGGGGCTTGGGTTTGGTGCGAGTGCGCGGACTGAGATGCCATTGGTAGCCAGTTGGAATGCGGAATCTTTGTTTCCCTGAAGAAGTGCTTGGACGTCATAGACGGCAAGGCCACCTCCTTCATGAGCAGCGATGACCAGTGAACTCTCATCTGCCGAGAAGGCAACGTGTGAGACTTGTGGGACCGAGAGCGAGAGCTGAGGGGGAATGTCCTTGGGCTTCTTCTCGGATCCAGTGGCATCAATTTCCCAGTATGTCTTCCGCACCGTCTCGGACGAGACCAATATGACCGATTGCGAAGTTCCAGCGGCGATGAGTCCTTTACCAGAGGCAATGGACAAGAGTGAGGCCCAAGCTGGAGGTTGCTTGTCTTCTGGCCATGGCTGCGACAGGCGCACTTTTGTTTCTCCTCCAATGTCCTTGAACCCGAGAGCGTCCTGGAAGATCTCCTGAGCATCGGCCAAGGCATTCACCTGTGCGCCTGTGTTTGCGGCGTTTCCGACGTTGTCGAAACCCCACGACATGATGGGTGGTGTGTAGGAACGAGCTCTAGGCTAGATGGAAATGCGCGCGCGCGATGCGCATAAGGTCGTGACGTTTGTGAAATTCTTTGACTGTTGTGGTGGTCCTGAATCGGAGTCGGATACTGAAGCTATCAGAAGCTGGATACAAGTGCGGTAATGCTTGTTTGAGAGGGCGTGTTGAAATGGCAAACAAAAGTTATTCGACCTTCACTTGAGCTTTGCTGCTCGCGCTTGCCAGTCGCGCAACCAACCCACGCTAGCGACTGACTCACTCGAGCCTTGGCGCTTATGGTATATGATTCGAGTTGTTCGTCAATACTTGCCTCAGCAGCACACACACAACACATTCAATCAGTGGGTCTCAATACTGTTCTCATGGTCTCTTTGATAGATCAATATGGTATTGGTTGGTTTCTCCATCCGTCTGGTATCCCCCAATCCGCCTAACGTGGCCCCCTTTTTGACTTGCTATGGTATGCCTGAGAAACGCCTGTTCGCCTGTCTTCCGTATCTCATTATTTGCATCGCTTCTCAATAATGCTAGAACCGTGCTCCTCGTATTCCTTCTTGGAGATCCACATCTACTTTTGTCAATATTCTGTCGCGTAGCATGAGATGATATGAAGCTTACCTGGTGGAAAGTGCCCAAACTTGCGAGAATGCTACCACCGACCCATGATCCGTACTTTCTGTCGGTCACAATGTTGCTGGCATGCACTCTGACACGAGGGTTGGGATACAGTGCCGAGAGCTCACTGTGGAGACGTTCCGCGAGCTTATCCAGCAGACTGCCACCTCCTGTAAGCACAATGTTATTCAGCAGCACAGGTCTGATCTCGACATCTACAGCGGACAAAGCTGCCTGAACCATCGATGTAATGGTGTGCTTCTGATCCGGTGTGGGGTGACTGTCATCAGTGAGAGCTGCCTTGGCGTCGAACAATCCTTCGGCGACCCGGAAGCGCTCAATGCCAAACACTTGGTTCCAACCGTCTGGCATCTCGAATGGTCGTGGTGGCAGGCTCTTGATCGTGTCGACATTGACGTGGTTACCCATGCCATCCACCACGTCGAGCTTACCAGGACCTTGCCATACTTGCACCATGCTCTCCTTGAAAGATGTGAAGATGCGCTCTTCCTCGTTCTTCCTGAACGAGTCGGTCGGTGGGACATCGAACTTGGCGTATGTAGCGTTGGGAGCTTGACCAGCATCAACAGGCGACTTGGATTTGACCATGAAGTGGGGTGTAAATGAGACCACGGGATCCATCTTGGAGAATTGTAGACGCAGTTGGTCCGAGACAAAGTTGCCGCCCAATGACGACTTTTGAATGCCTGTGGACACGTTAGCCATGGTTCAGCGGTATCCGATACGAGGATTTAAGCCCACCTTTCTTAAGAACAAAGCCATCATGGACAGGAGTAACCGAGGTTGTGCTAGCTCCAATGTCGATGACAAGAGCGTTGGGCTTCCCTGAAGCAAATCTATGAGACGGTCAGCAACATATACTTTGCCTTGCGAATCGAATGCACTCACGCTGCCAGAACACCAGTCTTGCCTAGCCAGAAAGCAGGAGCACCCCAGTCTTCGAGGGCAATCTCCATACACTTTGCGCGATGCTTCGCAGGATTCCAAGCAGGTTCTGACATGAGCAGCGGGTGCTCACTCATGGGTTTCTCTTGCTCCTCGATGCCCTCCATAGCAACATCGCCGTCACCATCCTCAGCTTCGTCTCCTTCTTTCTTGTCGTCATTAAGGCCGTTCTTGGTAGCGGGCGTTGGTCGAGTGCCGGTCAAGCGTGAAGTGATGCTGTATTCCCACAGTCGCGCAGCAGCGTCCCAGTCCTCAACGATGCCATCCGAGTCGTATGGACTACGAATCTCCATATGCGATTGGGGGTTGTGGATGGCATTCTCGCCAAAGAGGTAACGCGATTTCGAGTCGGCATCGGCGCCAGCGATTGAGCCATAAACGGAGGGAACCACGGACTTGGGAGTGTCTTCTCCAGCAAAGCCGGCGCGAGTGGTGAATGAACCGGGGTCGAGGACCAAGGCATTGATCTCATCTGCGGCGCGTCAATGGGGGTCCTATGGTCGCCGTATCGCGGGGAGAGGCATCCTACCTCCGGCATACTCCTGCGGTGCAGGTGCGTTGTACGAGTTCATCTTTGTCAAGTCCGGTTGTGTAGAATGCGATGGACGAGAGTTGCAACAATTGAAGCTCGTCCATTTGGAACGCGCTTCGCCAAGCCTTTGACATGTGCTTGCCGCGTCCCTCGGTCTAAGGGTCTATGCACCACATATCTCCCCTGATTCTTGACATATCATCGTGAGAATCAATTCCAACTTGGAGAAAACAAAACCCTTTCTCGACACATTACGATATCTCTCCCCTCGGTCTAATCTTATGGGTCTTGATCCAAGATGTCGTGGCTTTTCTTTATAAAGAAGCTATACTCTCTTGACACACTAGACACCCGTTTCACCTCATCGACAAAGACTCCGCACAAACTCACAAACGAAGACTCGATAGCAGACTCGAAACTTCCCGCACAGGAAGTCTTGCAATCAGGACAGAGTCAAGCTCTGCCAGGCACTCGACCATCAAAATGGAACACTCCAGAATTCTACTGCTACTATTTCTGCTTTCTTACCATTCCCTTTTTTATGGTAAAAGCTGTGTATGATGTTTCCCAGGGCAAGTTTTCGTTGTGTATAAGCCAAGTCCCTCCACTAACAGGCTTTGAAGAATCCCATCCCAACCACTCTCGTTATTCTCATCTATTATCAGACGGCTGGATCCCTGGCCGCAAAGTCGTATGTATTTAGGATGACTCCAAAGGCTTCCTAGTCTAACTTTTGTCAAGGACAACTCAGACTCACAGTATGCTGGCTTCCGCGACAACATTCCATACATGACACTTCTCTTGATCTTGCATCCATTGCTCCGCAAGGCTTACAACTCTTTCTGGCGTATCGACTCATATACCAAAGCTGCTCCATCGAACAGCAGGCTTTCTGGACTCACGCAAGGCTTGAGTCCTTCTGCAGCCGCAGATGCTAGAATGGAGCACAGAATCTCCTTCGATGTCATGTTTGCTGTCATCTTCATCTTTGCGTTGCATGGATTCTCCGCACTAAAAGTTCTTCTTATCTTGTTCGTCAACTACAAGCTGGCCACTCAGTTTCCTAAGTCGTACGTACCAGCTGCCACGTGGATATTCAATGTTGGAGTCTTGTTCGCAAATGAGTTGTGCCATGGCTACCCTATGGCTCAGGTTGCTGCTCTCATACTGCCTTCTCAAACCAGTGCTGCCGAGAAAAGTAATCAAACACCGGGATGGGCTGGCTGGATTGATAGCTATGGCGGTATCCTACCACGCTGGGAGATTCTTTTCAACATCACCGTGCTTCGCCTGATCAGCTTCAACCTTGATTACTACTGGAGTTTGGGTGCTCCTTCTTCCATCGAGGTATGTTATATATTCATCTCTCCGTTTGACCCGCATGGATACACAAGCTGACAGCCTGAAGAAGAAGCAACTCGATCCTTCGAACTTATCAGAGCGTGACAGAGTCTCCGTGCCTGCAAAGTCAGCGGACTTTAGCTTCCGCAACTATCTTGCCTACGCTCTCTACTCGCCTCTATACCTTGCAGGGCCCATACTGACTTTCAACGATTACATCTCGCAGTCGCGGTACCCACTTGCGTCCATTAACACCAAACGTACCTTGATGTATGGTATCCGCTTCCTCGTCTGTGTACTCACCATGGAGTTATGCCTCCACTTCTTGTACGCTGTGGCCATCAGCAAAGCCCAGCCAGCTTGGGAGGTCTACTCGCCAATGCAATTGAGCATGCTCGGGTACTTCAATCTCCACATTATCTGGCTGAAGTTGTTGATTCCCTGGCGCTTCTTCCGCTTGTGGTCACTCGTTGATGGCATCGATCCGCCAGAGAACATGGTTCGCTGCATGAGTGACAATTACTCGGCATTGGCGTTCTGGCGCGGCTGGCACAGGAGTTTCAACCGCTGGATCGTCAGATATATCTACATTCCCATCGGTGGCAGTGGACAGGGCAAAGTACGCGCCATCGGCAACTTCCTCGCTGTCTTTACCTTTGTCGCGCTCTGGCATGATATCAACCTCAAACTACTCATCTGGGGCTGGCTCATCACGTTGTTCGTTCTTCCTGAAGTCATCTGCACACTTTTGTTCCCAGCCAAGAAGTGGAAGGATAGTCCAGATGTCTATCGCTGGATTTGTGGTGTCAGCGCTACTGGAAATGTTCTTATGATGATGGCTGCTAATCTTGTCGGATTTGCTCTCGGAGTGGATGGCTTGAAGGCTATGGTCGGCAATATCGTGGGCAGTCTTGGTGGATGGGCTTTCCTTGTTGGTGCATGTGGTACGCTGTTTGTCGGTGTCCAAGTCATGTTTGAGATTCGTGAGAGCGAGAAGAGGAAGGGCATCAATATGAAGTGTTGATCTGGATTTACTACTGGAGTACGTATGGTCAAATCGTATGAGAAACCATATCGAAACACTCATCTCTGGATTGATGTTGTTCGAGTTGTCAGAATTGAAGCGGAACATACGGCAGGTTTAAGCTTTCCGCAAAGGATGACCTCGTCCAATGCAGATATTTGTCCGCAATGGATGACCGTCCTCGTATCGCGATGGTTTTGTCCTAGGAGCAGTATGAAGTCGAAATCGAATCCTTCAAAAGTATCTGGCGAGCATCTGCGATTTAGCGGTGTCCCATTTCGGAAAGGTTCTAGTATGACTCCCAACTCATGTTCCGCGGCGCTTCATCGCTTATAAGGTAAATACATGCCTACTCTTCGACCTTGCAATACCAAATATCTCCAAGTCCTGCTCCTTCCATTTAGGAAACTGCCTATCTTTCACATCGCTCCTTTCTGTCATGCAAGCTTCAGCGATATTACTCCACACACTCAAATCTCATACCGATGAAGTCGCCAGGCTATCTTTCAGTCCAGATGGCAAATCCCTGGCCGCATGCGACGACTCAACCCTCACACTCTGGGATGTCAGCACGGGATCTCTTCTGCACAAGTTCGAGGATGTAGATGACATGTAGATGACATGATCTTAAGTGTTGAGCATCTGGGATGTGGAAACTGGAGACTTGATGCATACACTTTCCCCTCCGGAAGACAATTCCTTGTCAATCACAGCGGCTATGGAGAGAAACGAGTACATGGAACCAGGAGAAACCTCTCAAGTCATATTCGCCCATGATGGCGAAATATTGATTTCTGGATGTCCGGACACAAGCATGGTTTGTATCTGGAGCACCGAGACTTGGGAGCTGCAACATACAATCCGAGGACATTGGGTATACCTCTCACCGAATGGAAAGTTTCTTGCTGTCTCGAGTGATACATTCAGGGTCACGCGGATATACGAGACGACCACTTGGCAGCTACACAGCACTCTGAAGTTCTCAGACCGAGACCGAGAAGTCTTTCCGAGTACATTCTCACCTGATAGCAAGCTTCTCGCTACCTACTCAGGTCATGAGATAGCACTTTGGGACATTGATAGCAGTAAAGTCATCAAGACGTTCACCGATACTACAAGGAAGGTCTCTGCGCCTGTATTCTCGCTGGATGGAAGAGTTGTGATGGTAGGTGCCAGAAAATGCGGTTTCAGAATCTGGGATGTCGAGGGTGGAGATTGTTTGTTGGCTCTCCAACCCGAAGACGGAGCCAGAGATTCTTGGAATAGCAATGGATGTAGAGGCGGACCTCCAGCATTCGAGGTCTTGTTTATTGAAGGTGGAGCGAAGATTGCTGTTGCTTTTCCTGATGGAAGTGTGAAGATCTGGGATGTTAGGTGGCAGTCGACTTGAATATCCGTAAACTATATCGTTCTGGCCTCCCCTCTCTTCATACATATACACCGTACAAATTTGAAACATTATCTATGCATACCACGACTCATCACGAACCTCTATCTCAGCCAACTCCGCATTATGAAAATCGATGTCCCACTCATATCTACTAGTCTTCCCTTCGACTGTCTTGTCGTCTAACTTCCATTCCGATATACACGCTCCACTCCCACCCACACACCAAATCTGTTGTCCTTCATCAATATTGATCCCAAGATTCACAGCTTGCAAATTGCCATCTGCAACACCCATGAATGAAATCGATGTATACCACACATGTGGCCCATCACACTCATACGTAAAAAACACCTTTAGAGCTCTGATCTCAGGGACTTGGGTACGATGCCAAATTTCCATCAAACGCACATGCTTGGTGTCCATGGTGGCGACATCGAAGGTGGGCCGTGTGGATGTGCTTAGATCTAGGCTTTTGAGCTGTGCGAGTGTCCGTTGTTTGTCTGGAAACTCGGTGGAGGCTACCGTGGCAGAAGAGGATTGAACTCGTTTTTCTAGAGTGTATTTCCAGGTTTGTCCGCCGCCCCAGTCATAGGCCGCAAAGAGTGCGTCGGAGAGTTGTGGAATCTACAGGAGAGATGTCGGCAGTATTGATGCGAGTGTGTGAAGCGATGCATTCGACTCGTTATTCATGTTTGGGTACAGCGCTTTCGGCTCATACTACTCTGCTTTGTAGGTTACAAGATATATCTATCTCTACTCATCAAACAGGTCTGATACCACAAGCTTTTATGCCTTCATACCAATCCCAGGCGCACTCATGGTCCCCTTGAACTTTCGCGTCTGACTCGTAGCAGGACGATCCAACATCTCCCTTGCCCTCATCTCAAAAGCCTCAATCATCTTCTCAGCAACCTTTGGCGCAGCAGCCGCACTCAATGTCGTGTAAAGCGGGTTCGCAAACTGATAATCAATCACCAGATTGATTTCCGTCTGCATTCTTGGCGGGATGTCCGATGTGACTTCTTGTGGTCTTTCGTTGCCCATAGGACCAGGTTTGTAGGGGAAAGGACTCAGTGTCCAGCGAGAGCGGAGGTGGGTGAGGATGGTAGCGTTACGAGCGGGGTCTTGAGAGGCATCAGGACGATCGTTGTGGTGTTTTATGAGTACGGCAGGGACGGAGGTGTTGGTCTCTCCGCTGACTGATTCGACGATGAAGTCGGAGGGTGCGCAGTAGACGCGACTGTAGAAGGATTCACGCATCACATCCTTGTATCCCACAACCAGTTCTGCTTCTTCAGGCCATGTCTTGCCTTCGACATCCGGCGAGGACTGCTTGGTGACATTGGAGGAGATGCAGAAGGGAAGGAACTTGTGGTAGCTCTGGATGTCGGCAACGATTGCGTAGAGAGTTTTTGCGTCGTAGGGTAGGATTCGGGATGCTGTTAATGTTTGGAGGCTCTGAGATGCAAAAGGGTTCGGGAAGAAGGAACGAGTTTGGGTAGACGAGGTAGCGCGGGATGTGATTGCTGCTCGTGAGCATGTCGTGGCCGAGGCTTGTGACGCCAGAGCAGAAGTAGCACGAATTGACTTCATTCTGAGTGTCGTGTGGGTCAATGGGTGAAATATCGTCAGAGAAAGTGTCGAAGAAGGCTCGTGGAGGACGTGATATCTTGTATGCCTTAGGGAAGAGCCGTAAGGTTCACAAACGACTTGGTCAAGAGATCAAATGTTTGGCTGTATGACGCGCTGACACTCTGCGGAGAATCGGCGAGAGATCGATCTGTACCTGGCTGCGGGCCGAGCCGCTCAAGGCGGTGACTTTCTGCCAGACCCCTCGCGCTCCATCGACTCTGAACTTTTTCCAATCCTGAGCACCATGTTCAGATGCTGAGATACTCGAATTGTGTAACAAGTCTTTCTCGCCAAATCACCATCTCCTCCACGAGACACACAAGTAGATTTCTGGGTTCCCTGGTTGTCAAAGAGTATCGAAAAGCAATGGCCGACATGCAGAACACACAGCCGGAAGGCGCAGACCGAAAGAAGACTCCCAAGCAGCAACTCTCCAAGGGAATGGAGCACATGCGCGAGTGGGTCACAGTCCCCGACGCTCCTGCGACTCCTCTCACCGACTCGGCCGCCGATGTCGAGGAAGAACCAGCATACGGCGTACCGGCCTCGATTCAGCCCGTCCGAAAGCCTCAGACCGATTCTGCCAACAACGACCAAAAGCGTGCCGACCCCTTTCAATTTGGCACACGCTATCTGGAAGAAGGCGACAACATCTTCCAACACAACGCATGGGACCACGTCGAGACTGACGACACATACAAAGAGTTCATCAAGACGCAAGAAGAGTTCCAACGATCCGCTCCAGTCACCGACTTTGACAAGAAGCGCTTCAACCAACATCCCGAGAAGTGGTGGGACAAGTTCTACAGCAACAATCGCGCAAACTTCTTCAAGGATAGAAAATGGCTGGCCCAGGAGTTTCCCGTATTGGGAGAGATTACCAAGGAAGATTATGGCGCTGCAACAATGTTGGAAGTCGGTGCTGGCGCAGGAAACACGGCATACCCTGTCTTGAATCTGAACAAGAACCCGTTGCTGAAGATCCACGCTTGCGATTACTCCAAGAAGGCTATTGAGATTATCCGTACACAGGAGGCATACCAGAACCAGACCACTCTGCAGGCAGATGTCTGGGACGCTGCAGGAACTGGTGAAAACGCCGTGCCTCCTGGTCTGGAAACTGGCAGTGTCGACGTGGTTGTCATGATCTTCATCTTCTCTGCTCTGTCACCTAGACAATGGGCACAGGCTGTTAAGAATGTCTGGAATGTCCTCAAGCCTGGTGGTCTGGTTCTTTTCCGCGACTACGGTCGTGGTGATTTGGCTCAGGTCCGGTTCAAGAAAGGTCGTTACCTCGAGGAGAACTTCTACATCCGTGGCGACGGCACTCGTGTTTACTTCTTCGAAAGAGATGAACTCGCAGATATCTGGTCTGGCAAACTTCCCGAGAACAGTTTTCAGATTGACGCTTCGGAACAGAAAGCCGATGACGATGAGCTGGCTGAGAAGTTACAGAAGACCGATATCTCAGAGGAGAACAAACTGCCTGCATTCGAGATCCTGAACTTGGGTGTTGACAACAGAATGCTTGTCAACAGGCAGAGAAAGCTGAAGATGTATCGTTGCTGGATGCAAGGCCGTTTCCAGAAGCCTGCCACTACCGAAAGCTGATCGCAGAATCTGGGCATATCACAACTTCTGTTGAAAACAAGAGTGGGAATACTAATTCCGAGAGCGGTCCTCGATATTACGCTGCGCCCCATCGCTCTGCCAGACGATAACAACCAGTCATCCTTGGGTCAACGTATGGCCGACGAATGGCGGCTACCCGAATGGAGACGCATGATTCCGCTTCGAACAATTGATAGAGTCGCAGAGGACGCATCGTGTGAGCTCCCGCAGAAGCCGAATAAGTCGTCGAACGAGCTGATGCGGCAAGAATGTCTTACACAGCCGAAGCTCGTAGAGCGAGCTGGTAACTTGAAGACCCCGGTCGCAAAAATTATTGGTGGCCAGATGTGTGTCAAATATAGCGTGCTCAATATGATGCTTTCTTTCTTCTCTTCGCTTTCTTGACAATGTTGTGCTTTGTCTCGACGAGTTTTTCTTCATCCTCTTCAGCTTCTCTCTTGATGCCTTTGATCAGAGTTTTTTCCTCCTCGACGGTGGTCTCTTCTACAGGCACGCCATCTTCAGTTTTGATTTCTTTGACCTCTTCCTTGACCTCTGTCTTGGCAACGAGTCTTTCAGAGAAAGCCTTGAGGTCAGCTGTGAAGAGAACTGAATGCGCCCAGCCTGCTTCTTGACCCCAGAGGCTACGGAACTTGTTTCCAACAGCATCGTAAGTAGCTTTGGTCAGACTCGAGTGCTTGCCTTTGCCGAACTTGTAGTCGCGAACGGCGATTTGCCAGACTGGAAGATTATTAGTCGTAACCAGAGTAGAAGCAGAACGACAAGATCTTACCATGTGTATCCACGGGGACAGCCTCCCCCCAGCCTAGACCCATGAGACAGACACAATCGGCGACCTTTGGTCCTACACCTTGAAGTGCAAGCAGTTCTTCATGTGCTTTTCTGTAACCTTCTCTTCCCTCGTTTGCCCATTCGCCTGCTGGTGCCGGCTGCACGCCTAGCACAGGGTTCTCAGGGTTCCGCAGAGCGTCCAGCCAGCCATCTTCTTTCTCTGCAACCATGCACGCTGTCTTGTACAAGTACTTTGCTCTGTATCCGAAGCCCAACTCTCTCAAGTGTTGCTCGACGCCTGGTTTGGCCAATGATAATGGAGTGGGAAAGTCGTAGTAGTCTTTGTCGTCAAACCGACCGATCAGTGGGCCATAGTTTGTACATAGCTTCTCGACCATCTGAGATATGCGGGCGATGTTGTTGTTTGAACTGCAGATGAAGCCTACGAGGGCTTCCCATGCATCTTGCTTGAGGATGCGGATGCCGGCGAACTTGGGAGCCTTGCGACTGAAGTTTGCATCTGCAGAAGACCATTCGGTGTATAGTTGAGTGAGGTTGGGACCAAGATTCAGATAATGTCTGAGAAGTGGTAGAGCATCGTGGTCAGAGGTTGGTTTTGCGGTTGGCGATTGTTTTGCAGGAGCGATGGAACGGTAGTAAAGATATTCGGGATCTTGGTGTAATGCTAGGATGCGGCCGTGAAGGGCGATTGACCAGACACCTTGATCAGATTTGCGCCATCGGAAGCACTGGCCGCAACGGAGCGTAGTGTTGATGCAGAGTTCGCCGAGTCCAATTGGGAGCTTCTGCCATTCCTGCAGGTTCAACATGGTTCTGGCATGGACAATGAACGAGTCTCGGAGAATGGTCACGACCTTGACGCGAGAGATGGCCGGGTTGATGCTCAATCATGCTTCCTCTTTGGGGATAGCGGCTTGGCCTCCCTCGGTTTAGACGCTCTGGCTCTTTGGCTCTTGCAGCGGCGCGCAAGCTCAAGGGATCCATCGAGCACACTATCTCATCGCTCGCAATTACAACAACTCGTCCAGAACCCTTCATTGGATTGTCATCGCCCAACTTGTGCTATACTTTCCGCCACAATGAACGGTGATTCATATTCCAGCCGCGGTAATGCGCTTGCTGTGTCCTTTCTAACCACTTTCTAACTTTTCATGCTCAGATCGTCCCAGTGGCAGACACGCGTCTTCGCGCGACCACTATGTATGTTTGGTCATACCTCCAGTATCGCAATCCACTAACAAAGGCCCAGTCATCCAGAGACGACCGTCGCGACCGTGACCGTGGTGGTGACAGAGAACGCGAGAGAGAAAGACCACGCAGACGCTCGCGCTCACCCGGACACCGCCCGCGCAGAGAAGAGTTCCAGGGAGATACATACTCGTCGAGCCGCGACTACAGAGAGCGTGAAAGAGAAGACAGATACGCTGGAAGGGATAGACGTGGAGGTGGTCGCGACTGGGACAGAGGAGACCGTGGCGCCGAGCGACGAGGAGACCGCCGTGACGACCCCCGCGGAGGTCCCAGAGAGCGCGGCGACCGTGGAGGCGACCTGTTCGACGACCGTAGAGGTGGTGGTAGAGGAGGTCGCGACCGCGATGCTGGACGTGCCCCTCAACAATCCATCGACCAAAAGCGCAGTCCCAGCCCTCCGAGAAAGCCCAAGGAGCCCACCCCCGATTTGACCGACATCATCCCCATCCTCGAGCGCAAGCGCCGCCTCACTCAATGGGACATCAAGCCTCCTGGTTACGAGAATGTCACAGCTGAGCAGGCCAAGCTCTCGGGCATGTTCCCTCTTCCCGGTGCTCCTCGCCAGCAACCCATGGACCCCACGAGACTCCAAGCTTTCATGAACCAGCCCGCTAATGCTGGCGCAAACACTGCTCTCAAGCCCTCCAACGCTCGTCAGTCAAAACGTCTCTTTGTTCACGGTATCCCCTCCACCTCGACAGAAGATAACATTATCGATTTCTTCAACCTTCAACTCAATGGCCTCAACATTGTCAAGGGTATGGATCCCTGTTTGTCTGCCCAGATCTCGCCCGAGCAAGACTTTGCTCTGTGTGAGTTCAAGACTCCCGAGGACGCCACAACCGCTTTGGCCCTGGATGGCATTTCCATGAACGACGACTCTGCCAATGGTTCGGCCAACGGAAGACCGGCTGGTCTGCAGATTCGCCGTCCCAAGGACTACATTGTTCCTGCTGTGACCGACGAGAGCGAGCAGATGGAAGGCGTAGTCTCTGAGAATGTCCCTGATACCCAGAACAAGCTGAGAATGACCAACATCCCCACATTCATCGAAGACGCACAAGTCAGGGAGCTTCTCACGACTTTTGGTGAGCTCAAGTCTTTCGTCCTTGCCAAAGACACATCTTCTGGCGCAAGCCGCGGATTTGCCTTCTTCGAGTACATGGATCCCACAAAGACCGATGAGGCTGTCACAGGCTTGAACGGCATCGAGTTGGGTGACGGTGCGCTAAGAGCTGCAAGAGCCGCTGTCGGTGTGCAGCAGGTTGGTGGTGACATGAGCGTGAATGCCATGAGCATGCTTGCTGGTACCACAAGCGCAGACGTTGAGCAAGGTCGTGTGCTCTGTCTGTTGAACATGGTCACAGCAGAGGAGCTTCTGGATAACGATGAATACGAAGGTATGTTGAGCAAGCCGTCAACACTTACACGGATCATGCTAACAGGTGCTTAGAAATCGTCGAGGACGTCAAGGAAGAGTGCAGCAAGTACGGATCAGTACTGGAGATGAAGGTTCCTCGTCCTTCTGGCGGCAGCAGACAGTCCAACGGTGTTGGCAAAATCTATGTCAAGTACGACAACAATGAGTCTGCCTCAAAGGCTCTACGTGCTCTGGCTGGTAGAAAGTTCGCCGACCGCACAGTGGTCGTCACCTTCTTTGGCGAGGTTCGTGATCACGCATCAAACCACTCGAGTGTGACATTTGCTAATTCGTGTTTTAGGAGTACTTTGATGTTAACGCATGGTAAATTAACGACAATCTGATACATGGAAGATATTGGCAATCTTGCAACGTGCTCTTTCTCGAGAGACGTTTTGGGCATGGAAAAGCAAGGATTTCGTTGTACAATAGGAAGAAGTCAAGCAATCCAGTCTTAGCTGTTGCTTGCAAAAGACTTTTTCGCATTACTGCTCTCATATCAAACTTCGATCTGTTGTTCCCTCGTGTGTCAGTCTGTGGTGTTCTGGATGTGACTAACGAAACGGTGGTTTCAGCAAAAGTCCGGGGGCGGAGCACAGTCAGTGAACAGCCTCATCTATATTGGGCATCAGACCCTCTCGACAACTTCCCCTCCAACTTTTGATCTTCTGTGATCTTTCCTTCTGTTATACACTACCTGACAGCACAACACAAACATGCCCTTTGGAATGGGAAAGAAAGAAAAGGAGGCCGAGGAGAAGGCTTCCCGCTCGTCATTGTTCTCTCGCTCCAAAGGAAAGGACAAGGCAGCAGCTCCCGCAGCAAACCCCTACGCCGCTCAATCTACTCCCGATCCTTATGGCGCCAAACCTGCAGCTTCACCTGCCCCTCCTGCCTACGATAACCGCACTGCACCATCTGGAATGAGTGACAAATCTCCCGTACCGCCCGGTGGTTATGGTGGCAGCACACCCCGCTACGGTGGTTCTGGAAACTACGCACAACAGAGTGGTTACGGCAGTAACCCCTACGGCAGTAGCGAACAACCACAAGCGTCTCGCTACGGTGCCGGTGGATACGGTGGTCTTGGACGACGAGCCAGTCAAGACACTGTCAGCACCGATGTAGGAAGAGCAGCCCTCTTCGGCGATGCCCCTCAAAGACAACTACAGCAACAACTCCAAGCCAACGATGCCGCACAAGAACCCTCCTCAGACAACAGCTACGCAAACAGTAACAACAACATGCCCGGCGGCTACGGCGGCAGCTCCTCCGAACTCTACGGCCAACCCGACCGCTACCTTACCGCCGAAGAACAAGAAGAAGAAGACGTCAAAGCATCCAAAGACGAGATCAAATTCCTCAAACAACAAGACGTATCCTCCACCCGCAACGCCCGCCGTATCGCCGAACAAGCAGAAGCCACTGGTCGCGAAACCCTCGCAAGACTGGGTGTCCAAGGCGAGCGCATCCATAACACCGAACGCAATTTGGATATGGCATCACACCAAAATCGTCTCGCCGAAGAAAAAGCCCGCGAGCTGAAGACACTCAACAGAAGCATGTTTGCCATGCACGTCTCCAACCCTTTCACTGCGAAGAAGCGCGAGGAAGCTGCCAACGCAATCGCGCTCGAGAAACACAGAGTAGAGAGAGAACGTGCAGACGACACACGCTCAAATGCCTGGTCAACAACTGCACGTCATGCAGGTCAAGAGAGAACCATGCGCAATGCCACTGGCAAAACACACGATAAACAAACCCTGGCCAACAGAGCTAAATACCAATTCGAGGCCGATAGCGAGGATGAAGCCATGGAAGGCGAGATTGAGGAAAACTTGGATGCTTTGCATAGGAGTGCAAAGACGCTGCATACCATCGGTAACGCTATGGGCGATGAACTCGATGAGCAGAATAAGCATATCAACCGCATCATCGGCAAGGTAGGCTTTATCTTTTCCTTCTCTACTTTTCTGTTCCGCTGTTTTACTAACTTCTCTTCTCTTTGCAGACTGAGAATGTCGACGATGAGATTGCCATGAACAGAATCAAGCTCGGCAGAATTAGGTAGAGCAAGTCTTGAGTCTGTCACGCATCTTAGTTGTGCAGCTGGGGTATTTTGCAATGGAGTTTTCGGGTCTGGACAGGATTCAGCAAAGGTCATAGATGGGTAATTAGTTGTGCAAAATGAACGAATCGGCATCAAATGCTCGAGAATCCAAAATTATCAAAATATGTTTTGTCAGCTGTGACATTGTGGTGGACGTGAAGCACCTGCCCTGTGTATCCACTGCTGGTTCAGAGAGGCACGAGGGCGGAAGATTTATCAGAGGCAGGTGTCCAACGAGCGAGGAAAGAACGATTAGTTGCTCAGCAGAGTACGAACAGCAAGCGAGGGCTTTAGTTTTTTTCTTTGAATCGTTGGTATATACTAGAAGGAGTCGGCCATGGTGATTGTTGTCGATTATCAACAGTAGAGTGTGCTTATAGCCTTGCGTTGAGCAGAGCAACTGGGGCTCTCATAATGAACAGTTGACCTTTCTATCAAGTCAAGCTTTTTCTTGACCAGAGATTAGACCTCTCTCGGGCTTCAAGTTGTCTGTCTGGGATAATTCCTCGAATTGTGGCAATCTTTTCTTCCCCCATCAGACATTGACTACAATCTGAATATTCATCCCTGGAGCATACATTCTTGCGGCTTTGATGGAGTGTGCTTCCACTCTGCTTCTGTCTGATGTGTCCTGTACTGATTATTTGCCTTTTCGGTTTCGCCCAATATATCTTGATGTGTCTGAACTTGCTGAGGCCAGTGCGAAAACTTGTACTACGCAACGAATGAAGCCAAGTGGGCCCAGCAAGAGTTGGAAATAGCTGCAGGTAGCTGATAGTGACCTTCGGGAATGTCGATCCGATTCTGCATCCAGAACCATCGGCAAGTCAAAGGTGACGAAAATGCTCAACTGTTTGACTTGGCCGTGGTGAATGATTGGAGACCCTGGACCGTCTCGTGAATAGAGGAGGAACGTCTTGGTGGGTGTTGATTTGAGTGATATTACGGAAGCATTTGGCGTAAGAGGTGGAGAAAGGTGTGGATGAACGACTTGACAAGACGAAGAGTAGCGGGCCTGCTATGTTCCCTCGTTGTATGCTATTTGTTTGCTCGATACATTCGAGTGTTACTGCCTATCGAGGAAGGAGCTACTGCCTCAGCTGTTGTTCTTACCTAAAAATTTGACGTATCTCAGTCTATCTTTTTCGGGTTTTCGGTGAAGGCCACAGTAGTATTAATGGTCGCTCCTTCCTCGACGTGTCGCAGCTGGTCGTCCTTGCTAGAGCAAATGACCACGTCGATGGCGAACCTTGTCGTGGATCGCTTTTCCCATGTGAGTCGTCGACTACATATGTGGCAATCGCTCACACGTAGCAGACCTATGAGCCTTCAGCAATTCGGCCATTCCATATATCGGCCATGACAGCAGCACCAATCTGGAATGACCAAAGCGCAGGCCGACTTGGTCTCGCAGTAAACATGCCCAATTCTAATATGATCGAGAAGAGCGAATTTGAATCAACTTCGGCATTGAGTGCATTTCTTACCTGTCCCAGAGATGTTGACAGTGAGAGATGCACACTGAGAATTAATCCTCTGCTTGGAGTGGCGAAGTACAATGAGCTTTAGTGAGCTAAGCGAGGCAGGAACTCGTGCTTGCCTCTCGAAACTAATTGCAATGAGGAAGGTGCCTTGACAAGACAGGCAGTTACCTCACTTGGCTCAATATCAACTCGGTCCAGCTCAGCAATCAAGCAACTCTGCACGAACCGCATCAACCAAGGATCACTGCAGACTGCTGGGGGAGTGCAAGTGAGTAAGGTCTTGGCATCCAGACCTCGGACGAAATGGGGAAGTGAAAAAAAGATGAGATGCACAGACCGTGGAAAATCGAAAATCGCCTACCCGCAAGCCTTTTCTTAAGCTCACAACACCTCTCACCTCTTCCTCCTTCCATCCCTCCCCATCTTTTTCCCTTTTATACCCCTCTATATCCTTCAATATGAGCGACGAGGTTTACGACGGTGCCATCGGTATCGATCTTGGTGAGTTTTTGCGCCCAATCCCATTGCCGAAGCGCGAGCCCACAAGATCAAAATTGCTAACAGACCTCTAGGTACCACCTACTCTTGCGTTGCCAACTACGACGGTAACAATGTCGAGATCAGTATGTCTACACTCTGGAGCTGTTTCTGCAGCTTTCGCCTGCATTGAGCGCGCAATTTCTGACTCGCATGTCCTACAGTCGCCAACGAGCAGGGTTCTTTCACCACCCCTTCTTTCGTCTCCTTCACCGCTGAGGAGCGTCTGATCGGTGAGGCCGCCAAGAACCAGGCCGCCATGAACCCCGAGAACACTGTCTTCGATGTCAAGCGTTTGATCGGTCGTAGATTCGATGACCCCACCGTCAAGAAGGATATCGAGTCGTGGCCCTTCAAGATCGTCGACCACGCTGGTGCCCCCATGGTCCAGGTTGAGTACCTCGGCGAGACCAAGACTTTCTCCCCCCAGGAGATCTCCTCCATGGTCCTCCTGAAGATGAAGGAGGTCGCTGAGACCAAGCTCGGCAAGAAGGTCGCTAAGGCCGTCGTTACCGTCCCTGCCTACTTCAACGACAACCAGCGTCAAGCCACCAAGGACGCCGGTGCCATCTCTGGCCTCAACGTTCTCCGTATCATCAACGAGCCCACCGCTGCCGCCATTGCCTACGGTCTCGGTTCCGGAAAGTCCGAGAAGGAGCGCAACGTCCTCATCTACGATCTCGGTGGTGGTACTTTCGATGTTTCCCTCCTCCACATCCAGGGTGGTGTCTTCACTGTCAAGGCCACCGCCGGTGACACCCACTTGGGTGGCCAGGACTTCGACACCAACCTCCTCGACCACTTCAAGAAAGAATTCACACGCAAGACCAAGAAGGTCTGAGAACACTTGTTATTGAATTACGAACATATGCTGACTTTGAGAAGGACCTTTCTGGCGATGCCCGTGCCCTCCGTCGTCTGAGAACTGCTTGCGAGCGTGCCAAGCGTACTCTTTCCAACGGTACCCAGGCCACCGTCGAGATCGACTCCCTGTTCGACGGCGAGGACTTCAACGCCAACATCACCCGTGCTCGTTTCGAGGACATCAACGCCAAGGCCTTCAACGGCACCATCCAGCCTGTTGAGCAGGTCCTCAAGGATGCCAACATTGAGAAGTCCAAGGTTGACGAGATCGTCCTTGTTGGTGGTTCCACCCGTATCCCCCGCATCCAGAAGCTTCTTTCCGACTTCTTCAACGGCAAGAAGCTCGAGAAGAGCATCAACCCCGATGAGGCCGTCGCCTACGGTGCCGCCGTCCAGGCCGGTATCCTCTCCGGAAAGGCCACCTCCGCCGACACCGCTGACCTCCTCCTTCTCGATGTCTGCCCTCTCTCCCTCGGTGTTGCCATGGAGGGTAACATCTTCGCTCCCGTCGTTCCCCGCGGTACCACCGTTCCCAGTAAGTTTAAGTGCCAATCATGTCATGCTGGAGTCCCCGTACTGATTGCGTTCTTTCTACAGCCATCAAGAAGCGTACATTCACCACAGTGGCCGATGGCCAGACAACTGTAAGACTCCCATGCTCAGCTCCCTGTCACCGACCTTCATCACAATGCACAAAATCATGCTGGCGTCGCGAGACTCCATTGAGAGCCCGTCATCGCACGGCTCTCAATGGACACGCGAGGAGCTTCCAACCCATCGCAATTCAACATATTGTTTGACTCAATCCATCATCCAAGGAGAGGCCGTAATTGTATGACTCTCTTTGGGAAGGTTGATGTTCTGAACAATGCTGTGCATTTTGATGGGTGGAAAGCTTGGCACGGCTTCCATTGAAGCTTCGCCGTTCAGGGTCCACCAAATCTTCACCACGCTTCACCATATCGCAACACGACTTGTTGTATATCATTTGAACATTCTTCTGACTCTTTTAATAGGTACAATTCCCCGTCTACCAGGGTGAGAGATCCGAGTGCGCCCACAACACCTCATTGGGTATGTAACATTCACAGCTCAAAACTTCTTACAATGACTGACAATTTCTTCTAGGCGAATTCACTCTTGCTCCCATCCCCCACATGCGTGCTGGTGAGGCCGTTCTCGAGTGTGTCTTCGAGGTTGATGTCAACGGTATCCTGAAGGTCACCGCCACCGAGAAGACCTCCGGCCGTAGCGCCAACATCACCATCTCCAACTCTGTTGGTAAGCTCAGCTCCGCTGAGATCGACAAGATGGTTGAGGATGCCGCCAAGTTCAAGTCCTCCGACGAGGCCTTCACCAAGAAGTTCGAGTCCCGCCAGCAGCTCGAGTCCTACATCTCCCGTGTTGAGGAGATCGTCTCGGACCCCACCATGTCGCTCAAGCTCAAGCGCAACCAGAAGGAGAAGATCGAGTCTGCTCTCAGCGACGCCATGGCCCAGCTCGAGATCGAGGACTCCTCTGCCGACGATCTCAAGAAGAAGGAGTTGGCCCTCAAGCGTGTCGTTACCAAGGCCATGTCGACCAGGTAAACGTCTTGCATCGTATGACGGTTTAATGGGCGTTCTTCTTTCTTCATGTGTTTTAGATTGGTACAGCTGGGTTCAAAAAGCTATGCTCGATTTTTCTTTCTGAGATGCAGGTGACGCTAGCATGGCAGCGGGCATCTCAAACAGGCAGTTTAGGGTGTTGCTGGCTTGCTTTTTGCGAGATCAAAAGCTACACGAAAAGCAGTCAAAAACTTCAATGAACAATCATGTCAAAAGAATATCTATCCATGTGCACGGTGTGAAGTCAAGTGAAACTGCCTGGTCACTTTTGTTATGACATTGTAAGATCCTACGTCTCGTAGTCAGACAATCATCGTATATGTATCGCGTCCTGCATCGTCTTAGATCGAGGACACATAATATGACATTGATAAGTCGGGTCAGTTTCTTGTTATTCCATCACTACTGTTGCTGCTCCATGATCTCTCTGGTATTGGTAGAGGTCCCGAAGCTATTAAAATGCACAGTGTTGTTCCAGGTTGAGCTGCTTCCAGAGAGAGTCCGACGGATTCAAGCTCTCTCTGGATATGGCTTATACTTCAAAAACACTCTGCATTTCTATAGCTTCAATCCCAAAAATGTTCGAACTGGAGATCACAGTCGCTAGTTGTTGCATAATAAACACTCCTTGGCAGAAGATGGTGGTTTGTGGTTGCGTCCCCACAGCGTACAGCAGCGTGTCCGGTTCAGGAGAGGATTGCGAACAGTGCGGGCTTTCGGTTGCGTTGCGATCCGAACGGTTCCTTGTTGTTGCTTGACTAAGGCTATTTTTTTGTTAGTTTCGCCAGTTTGGAAATGAGTTCCAGTAAGTTCTTATCCTTTCACAGCATGAGCGGGTTGGTACAGCAAGAATACAAGAGGCTGACGGGACAAGATTCGTCAACACTCGAGGGCCCTCTCTCAGAAGACGCCTTGGCCAACCTGAAGCTCTACAAGTACTCGTCTGTTGACAAGTCGTTTACCTCGCGCTATGTCCTGAAACACTATGTACGTTGATGGCGACCTTTCACTCCTCGGATCCTCGCGGCAAAACTAGGACGATCACACACTCCTAGCAAGAGCATGGGAGAGGGCATACCGGGACCCTGCATACAAACAGGCATTGAAGATGGCATAAGACAACAAGGGCTGACTTGAGCGGTGTGCTTGAACAGTGGAACGCATGCGTCGAATTCCTACCGCTATGGCTGGCGCCCAACATGGTGACGCTGCTGGGCTTCTTCTGCATCCTCAGCAATGTCATCCTCATGCTCATCTATGATCCTGGTTTGACCGGTCTCGCTCCGTCATGGGTCTACTACAGCTATGCCCTCGGCATCTGGGCCTACAGCACCATGGACAACATTGATGGAAAGCAAGCACGCCGCACCGGAACATCGTCGCCTCTGGGTGAGCTCTTCGAGTAAGTGCTACCCCTCGATTTCGAATTGGATGGAGCAACTCTGACAAAGCTGCCATACACAGCCACGGTATCGACAGTCTCAACTGCACTCTCGCATCGCTCCTCGAGACATCGGCTATGGGCCTTGGTTCAACACGCCTTGGTGCTCTCACCGCACTCATTCCCACGCTGCCCATGTTCTTCTCGACTTGGGAAACATACCACACCCACACCCTGTTCCTTGGCTACTTCAATGGTCCTACCGAAGGTCTCATTATCGCCGCGCTCATCATGATCCTCTCTGGCTACTACGGCCCTACACTATGGACCTCTCCGCTGTCCACTCTCTTTGGCAACGAGCAGTTGCTCGGCAAGACCAACTTCCTGGACCTCTGGGCTCCCATCTTGTTGCTCGGACTCTGCCTCGCTCACATTCCTGATTGCGTCAACAACGTATACAAGGCCCGAAAGGGCAGGAACCAGCCTCTGACACCTGCGCTGCTGGAATGGGCTCCCATCTTCCTCTTCACTGGTTCGTTGTGCGCATGGCTTGGATCACCTTACTCGCATTTGCTGAAGGACAACCATCTCTCCCTGCTCTGTTTCACTCTCTCGCCAGCTTTCGGTCGCATGACGACCAAGATCATCCTTGCCCATCTCACCCGCCAGGACTTCCCCATGTGGACAGTGATGCTGGCTCCCCTCATCATCGGCAGCATTCTCGTCAACCTGCCCTACATCGGTCTCCCTGGTCTATCAGCAAGCGCCGAACTCTGGTTCCTGAGAGGATACTTTGCATTCGCAACTGTCGTATATGCGCGCTGGGCTGTCTATGTCTGCAACAGTATCTGCAACTACCTGGGCATCAACTGCTTGACCATCCCTGAGGACAAATGGATGGCATTGAAGGCTGGTGCACCTCCAAACCAGAGACCCGAGGCTAATCGCCTTGCTTCTGGCTCGATTAGATTGCAGAAGGCTGGTGCCAACGGTAAGTTTGCTTAGAAGCAGATTACCACCTCTTGGCGAAGCCTCGAAGGCATAGCTGAGACACCGTCTGAAGATGGATGAAAAGTACGAAGAATTGAAGATTGGATGATGATACGCTCGTTTCTTAAAGACTGCTTTCCAGAGGAGAGCACAGGCATCTCTCTTCGTTCAAACATAGTTGTAATGGGTTTGATTCTGCTGCGACACGAGACGAAGATAGACAAAAGGCCTGTAGGCCATATCGAAATGCAAATTAATGCCCCCAAAAATAACATGAACATATCTCGCGGACGTGAATTAGTCTGACAAGCGGTTCGATCAAAGTCAGGCTTGTGAGCTACTGTTGCAGCTCAGATCCGCTTATCCCATTCTGCAATGAGTGCCTCGGGGCCCTTCAGGTAGATATTCGGTGTGAAACAAGAAACATTGGTATACACAAGTAGTCAGTAGGTATGCATCTGTCGATCGAAACCACGCCATCCCATAAGCATCGATAAGACGCCTCAAACTCCGAGCCCGCTGCTTCAAAGGTGTCCTTCATATCTTCTAGTATCGCCATTTCCTTGCTTAACTTCTCAGGGCTCTCAGTCTCTCGCCCAAGTTGTCTTCCTCGACTTCGGTAGGGTTGGCAGGGGCCTTGATGCCCTGTGCCGGAGTTGCACCAGCCATTTCTTGGTTGAGCTCGACACCGGCTTCGTCGGCGACTTGTGACATGAGTCTGTCAACGTCTTCTTGGGGTGTGCCTACAGCAGTAGCGCTGGAAGTGGCGTTTTCGTAGTATCCGGTTGCGACGTCCAAGTCCTCGAACTGCGTCTCGAATTTGTCCATGACGGCTGAAATCTGCGTGATCCTCCTTGTCAGCCCGGCGCTCTTGTTATCATCTCACCCCTCCTCTACCTCAAGCAACAGCTCAAGGCAACAACATCACCACTCACCTTTTCCAGATCCATAGCCTTCATAGCTCCATCCATGCCTTTTACCACATTCGCCATGCTTCCCGTGACTTGACGCATCGTCACAGCCGTCTGGACTCTACTGGCCACAGCATCGATCCTCGAGGCCAAGCGCAACAAGTTGAGCTTCTCGTTTTGCTTGCGGATGGCATTCTGAGCGTAGATTTTGGCAATGTCGCCGTGGTTTTGCTGGATTGCTTTTTTCAATTTTGCCTTTTCGGCGTTCTCGTCCTTGCCGGCTTTGGCGGATTGGCGGTTGAGTTGTTTGGCGGTGAACTGTGTAAGGAAGAGACGTGTGTTAGTGGGGTCGAGGTGGAGGGGTGGGCTGAGGGAGGGTGTACCTTCAGGTTGAAGAGAGCCTTCTCGAGGCCGGACATGATGGCTAGATGTTAGTCGTGAGGGTTGAAGAGCATACAGGTAGGTGTGTGCTTTGGTGTGCGAGAAAGTGGCAGTTGTGCTTGGTGGAGTGCTTGGTTGGATGGACGATGATGCGCGGCGGCCGAGGCCGATCAGAGTGTGGGGTCTTGGCCACGAGTTCTTTGCTTTCGTCACTGTCACATGCGTCTTGACTTCTCGTTCATCTTGTCGACTTTAATTCCTTCTCACAGATACCTAGTTGACCTCTGTGAATGGATGCTTGATCGGAAAGTTGTGATATTGTGCTTCGCTCTTTTCTCGCCATGCTACTACATCTTCGTATATCATAAACAGTAAGAGATGGGGTATCTAAAGAAGAATCGTATCGTCCCAAACGCCCATGACGCCTGTGCTCCCAGCTGCTGTGTCTTTTCTTTCGTGCTTCTTTATGCTGCGGGCTCGGCGGGTTCGGCAGGTCCAGCGTTGAACTTCTCGTTCGCTGATCTGAACAGCTCTTCCTGCTGTCTAAGCAGTTCCTCTTCAGTCATGCCAGACTGCTCGATCTTGCTTTGCTTCTTCTCGCGACTCTGTTGGCCATGTATCAGCATGTCTCGTACACAATATTCCTGAGCCATATCCAACTCACCGCCTGCTGCGACTTGAACTGCTGTGCGACCTCGAGCAAGTCCGGGATGTATTCATTGAATCCTAACTCTTCCAAGGCCTTGGTAATGTGTTCGCATGCGATTGTCTTCTTTGCGTCCTTTTCAGCAATCTCGTTGGCTTCGGAGGAGATCATGGTGATAAATTCGACGCAGCATTCTATGAGCAAGTCGCGAGTCTCCTTGGCGAACGACATTCCCTGGTCATTGGCCAGTACTTCGGTAATGATCTTTTGGACGGTGGCTGTGTTGCTCCTATATCAGTCGCGTTGATCGGTTGGTCTCGTTCTCTAAGCGGCACGTACCCCGGGGCAGAGTGAGCTCGTCACTGCCTGTAAAATGTTAGCATGCCTCGGACGCGAAAAGAGTTTGGCTGTGACTCGTGTTCCCATACCAGCAAATTCTTTGTCCGACATGATTGGGTTGGTCGATGAAGGCTGACTGCACAGTGGGTTCAACGATTCGGCCAAAGAAGAGTCGATGTCAACATCCTATAGCAGCAGGGCGCATTCGGGGGGGAATGCAGCAGCTTTAAGTCTCACATGAACCATCCACGCCCGGCAGCCTCCGTCACCAACGCGTCCGAGCTTCTACAGCCTATTTCTTCGGACGCGACTTTTTTCCTTCTGCTTCCTCCTTCCAACCAACAACAGCGCCAAAGGTATGTGATCGCTTTCCTCTTCTTCTCCCTCAGCACATTCAAGGATGAACATTCGTGTCGCCCCTATCTTACCTTTACGTGGTGATTTACCTGTCTCAACCAAACGGACTCTCTGATCTACTTTTTGCACAACCCGCTCATTTCTCAAGACCATCTTTATGATGAATGTCAGCTAACACTGCAATGAAGGTAGTCTCCTCAACCTCCCGCTTTGCTCGAGCCCTGCATATGTCATGCACCTTGTCAAGATAGCAGCTTGAAGGGTTGAACCTGGTTGCACGTGCTGAGTGTGCGCGTGGAGCGGCACTCGGCTGCAAATACAAAGGTTAGTAATGATCGAGCATCATCTCTTCTTTTTTACATGATGAGAAAATTATGTTATATACACCACCTATTATCCTTGAGGAATAAAATAATGGTTCGATTACCTGAAACGCTTCTTCTCTACTTTCACTGTTCATCAATCTTTGTCAGTTTCATGTTTTAACACATGTCTAGGTACAGCTAAATCAACAAAACACTGAGTTCAATCCTCACCCAAATTCTGCATATCGTAAGGTTAGTATTTTCTCTGCCCTCATTTCACCCTCCTTGCGTGATGAATAAAATCATTCCATGCTAAACCTGAAGGCTTACGCCGTATGGTGATTATATGTATTGCTTTTCATCTTTCAACTGACTGCACTCCTTCATTCAATCTTCACTTCAGGAACTTGTTCGAAGTATATCTGACTAACGTCTCAAAAGTAAATTTCTAGTTCGCTACTCCTGAAAGGCCGCCAGCTCCTCAGCGTTCCAACTCAAGAACTTGCCGTTCAGGTTCTTGGGTGCGTCCAATGCCAACTTGGCCATGACATGACCAGGCTGCTCAGGCTTGAGCAGACCTCCAGTCTCCTTCAGCTCCTTGAACTTGGCTGCATCCTTTGCATCCATGCTGGTGTTGTGTTTGTCGCGGATAGAAACTTGCATATCTGTGTCCACGACACCAGGGCGGATCGACAAAGTGGTCACATCGGGTTCCTCGACTGCAAGAGTCATGGCGAGGTGGTTCAACACAGCTTTGGATGCGCCATAGGCTCCCCAGGTCGAGTAAGCGCCGGTGGCTGCGCCGGAAGAGCAAAGAACGATACTGCCCTTGGACTCGCGGAGTGCTGGCAAGGATGCTTTGACCTGTGTCGGTGGTCAGTCTTGGTCTTCTACTTCAACAGTGGAGGGTCAACTGACCAGAGCGATGGCCGAGAAGACGTTCACGTCGAACAACTGTCTCCACTCCTCTGCGTCGACATTAGCGACTCTCTTGACAGGGTCAAGAATGCCGTGGTTGACAATGATGCTGTCCAGGCGCTGCCACTTGGACTTGGCCAAGTCTGCTGCCTTTTGGCCGAGCGAGAGATCAGAAAGGTCACCAGCGAGCACCTCGACTTGTCCAGGGTATTGCTGGCTCAGCTTGTCCATGGGCTCGCGGCTCCTGGCAACCGTCACGACGCGACATGATTGTCTAAGCAGATAGTGTGCAATTGCAAGACCAATGCCTGTCTTCCATCAATCTCCGTCCTCTCTTCCGTGTCCAATTTCTTTTTACCTCGCGATGCTCCGGTGAGAATGACGACTTTGTTGGCGGCCATGATGATGTTTGTTGGTTGTTGATACAAGAAGCTGTGTTGGTTGGACCAGAAAACTTTGGATGAAGTCGACGCTCTCGAAGGCCCCACCATCCCCGCACACGTCACCCAGTGTCCCTTCCGCTCACCTTCCTCTTTCGCCTCAGCATCCATATCTGTATCATCAGTATATACAAGTAGGTATTACTAGCAGTACAAAGTTTCTGAACTGCAAAGTGTTCACACTTCGAACCTCGACTTCCAAGAGCTGCTAAGGACAAAAACTACTGTAGTGTGCATCATTTCCCCTGTATCGGTCCTCTCTACACGGCAACCTTCCCAAATGGCTACACCACGATCGACAGTAATACTAGGAGCAGGCATCATCGGTGTATCAACCGCCTACTATCTCTCTCAATCCCTCCCAGGCACCTCCATTCACCTCGTCGACCCATCCCCCGAACTCTTCGCTTCTGCCTCGGGCAAAGCAGGTGGGTTTCTCGCTGCAGACTGGTTCGGCCCTGCATCTGCACCACTTGGTCTATTGTCTTTCAAACTCCACAAGCGACTAGCTGATGAACACGATGGTGTGCGGAAATGGGGGTATGCGAGGAGCACCGGTGCTTCGTTCGCTGAGAGTGAGTATGTTGGTGGTGACGAAGACGAGAGGCAGGGTGAGTGGTTAGAAGGTGGCAGGAGTAGAGCTGAAGTTGCGGGTACCCATGAGTTTTGTGAGGGTCAAGGGCCGGCGTGGTTGATGCGGAGGAAGGGGGATGGGTATGATGTTATATCTGCTGACGAAACTGTTGCTCAGGTGTAAGAGTCTATGCTTTGGCTGGTGTTGAGACCAAAGACTAATCGCACAAACAGAGATCCTCTGAGGCTATCGATGTTTCTGTTGGATGAGTGTAGGAAGAGAGATGTACAGATTCATCAACCGGCAACACCGATATCTCTGATCACAGATAGCAGTAACACGATCACAGCCCTCGCCATCAGGCTAAACGATAACTCAGAAAGGCAGGGTAATGTCTTCTCCCTCCCACTCTTCCCGGCATGCCGCCATAGCTAACACATTTTAGTCCCCTGTACATCCCTCCTCTTCGCCAGCGGCGCCTGGACCCCGAGAGTCTTCTCAACACTCTTCCCCTCCTCACGCCTCAACATTCCCATCTCCCCGTTCGCAGGCCACAGCATCGTAATCTCCTCTTCCCACTGGACAACCTCTCATGAATCATCCGGTTGCCATGCAATCTTCAGTACCTCTTCTTCAGGCTACAGCCCCGAACTCATCAGCCGTGTAGGCGGAGAAATCTACATTGCCGGATTGAACGACGCGGATATCCCTCTACCAAATCTAGCCACAGAAACTATAATCGAGGAAGAAGCTATTGCAGAGTTGAAGAAGACGGCACAGAGGATGTGCGGGGTTAATGGTAAAGAAATCGAGGTGATGAGGGAAGGGTTGTGTTTCAGGCCTGTGACGTCTAGTGGAGAGCCGATTTTGTGTAGGGTTGAGGAGAAGAAGTTGGGAGAGATGAAGAGTCGAGATGGTGTGTTTGTGGCTGCGGGACATGGTCCTTGGGGTATTTCGCTGTCATTGGGTACAGGGCTTGTCATGAGTGAGTTGATCAGGGGTGTCAAGACTAGCTGTGAGGTTGGGAGGTTGGGCATGCAGTGAGCGGTGTTCTTTCGGGATGCTCGAATTGATGATAATCATGACCCTTGTTAACTCCTGTCCTCTCTGGGTAGTTGACTTGGGTTTTCCAAACATTGCCGCTTCTTTCGCAATGAATGGGAATGGTGCATGCAGTACAGCGATGATCATTTTGGTCAAGTCAAAGCTGCTGCTGGTAGAACCCTGTCTCTGTGTACACTTTCGCTTATCTTTCTTCTCGCCGGCCTGTCAGATATCTAGATCACGCTGGGTGGTCCGTTCTATACTGCACATCGTCCTCCATGCGCTATATAGTGATGTGAGTCTAGGTTATGGTCGCTCCGTCATTGAGTATATATTGTTGACTTTGCGAGATTCGACAAGCACGACTGGTGGCCTCACGACCCGTTTTCTGGCAATACTCTCCACAGATAGTGTCTTCTGAGGTTGACCAACAGACATCAGGGGTGCAATTAACGTGACAATGGTAACGGGGAACGGGCGAGCAAATCACTAGTATCAGTTCCGATCTTGTCCTGTTTGCAAGCCAGGCTCCATATGTCCATCTAGTGTCCAGGGCATTGAGAGCAAATCTCTCTGGACACTGTCCACAAGGATCCGCGAGACCACCGGTTAAGATCTTCTAGTCTTTGAGAGCGGGCCAGCTTGGTGTAGGTCGAGTAGTTCTGTAACCGACGAAGATGGCAAGCCTGAGCAACGTATAAGATATATCGATGGAGATCGTTCAACAGCATTGATGATGTCCAATCAAGCAAAATGTGACTCAACATGATGCGCAACCGCCATCTCATCGCCCTCAAACTCTCCACAGACAGGACAAGAAGCAGTAGCCGCAGTAGACGCAGCTTCCTTGATCACCTCTTCTTCCTGCACCGGCTCCTGCACCTTCGCTCCTGCTCGTTTCTTCTGCTTCGCGGGCTTCACATACGCGAAAAGATCAATCTCCTCGGCAGGCGCCTCGCCATCATCATCTAACCTGATATCCCTAGATTGAAACTTTGAACGCCTGTTGTCTCTTTCTCTAGGTAGTCTTGTGGTTCTTGATGTAGAAGCGGGCGCGGCAGAGGCTTCTTGGGGTGGAGTTTCGCCAGTGTGCATTCTTTGCACGCGACCGATTCTACCGTCGCTGAGCCGTACTTTGATGCCTCGAGGGTGGTTTCCGGATGTTAGGACGTTTTGGACGAGGCCTTGGACTTGGCGGCCGGTGGGTTGATCTGCTTTGAGGACGATGGAGACGGAGGCGCCGGGGACTACTTGGGTGGTATTTGGGACTGATGGCATGGTTGATATGTGTTGGAGGTTGTCCCCCTGGGCCGAGTTTGGGATGTGATGTGATTATGGCGAGGAGATGTGCGTTGGTTCAGTTTCTGATGAGTCGAGGGAAGATTTTGGATATATTCCTGATGATAACATGTGTGTGATATGTCATGTGAAGTAGGTAGGACTCATCGCTAGAAACAATTGCATGCTTCAAAGTTCTGACTGGGAAAGCCGCTCAGACCACGCATCACTTTCCTACACTTTCAATTGCCTCTCTCACATCCTCTCGCCGCAGAATTCATCTATACCAATGTTGATACTGCACCCTAACATCTCGTCGACATCCACTTCTTCCTCCCGATTCGCGCTATACCGAGGCAAACATCCTCTCAAACCACCGTCATCGGAAAGATTTCATCAACGACGGTCATATCTCGGGGATGATCCTCTCGTTCAGGGGTTTGTCTCCGCTTAAGGCGAAATCCACCTCCACGCTTTTCCATGCAGCCGCATATTCCCGCATCCAAGTTTTCTTTGTTCCGAGCCGATGAAGTCATTTCAATAAAAGGATGCTAAGCGCGGTGAGAAGCGTAAGAAAAATCATCACTTCACCAAATTTCCAAGGGATGTACGGAATACCAAGGCCCGCCTAACGTCACGGCGTGCACTCGGCACGTTTGCGACACGGACTTTGGTTGAGGAAAGCAGCAGAGTCTTTTTCAAAAACGCAGGGATGATCGTGATGTAAGATCAACCATGATTCAAGGGGGAGTGTGCTTTGATGGTTCATCGAGTTTTTGTTGGTTGTTAGCGAAAAAAGCCGTTGATTGGCCATTGACACTTTGAGATGGTTCGTTTGGAGGAAGCTGCTGTGCGAAGTGCGATGGGATGCGTCTATGGTATCGATGGTCTTGGACCAAGCCCGGGAGCGTGAATGCTTCGGGCGCATGAACGAGATTCTTACGCCAGGACGTGCCGCAAGGTGGGGCTAGAGAGCGTTACAAACATAGTCAGGTACACGCCTGATGCAGCGAAAGGGTCGCAGTTAGCAGCCTGGGGTCCCATAGATGGCACATCTTGCGATCCGAATGCGTGAGCATCAATGACAACTCGACCGTGGTAGATGATAGGCATGAGACGACAGGATAGATGAGAAGTCATTGGGAGATGTTGGAAGAATGCAGGTAATAATTGCAAAGTGCACAGTGACCAGGTATGTGTATCCAACATACGAAACAACCTATACTTCTACAAGCCAAATGAAAAGTGCAGCATCTACACACATATATACAGAATCGATGCTTGCTTTTGAACGCTCCTTCCTCCACAGCCCCAATCCGAAATAAAGACCAAGTCGCTGATTATGACATCAAAACGGGCAGAAAACATTGGAAAAAGACATTATAGAAACCCGACCACTCAACTCAGCTTTTGGTCCTGAACAACGTCAGCGGTAGCTGAGGGGTGTGAGATGTTCGCGACTGCGCTTTGCAGAGCGCTGGTGAGATCGATGTGGAAGAACGGCCTGTTGAGACCATGTACGACGATCTTCTTCTGGTTGACTTGCGAACCGTATGCCTTGCTGTTCTGGATGGCCTGGTTTATATCACTTGAAGCTTCGCTGCTTTCGCCAGTGATTTCTCCGCTGTGCTCACGTCCAAGCTCGACATCGCGATGCTTCTTGTGCTCGGGGTGGTTCATAGCGTATTCAGCGTCAGCAGCAGCGCTTGATGAGCCACCAAGTTCGGCAACACTGAAGATAGGCTTCCAGCGCTGGAATTCGTCACCCTCCTCAGTAGGGTAACCGAAACCAGCGGATGCAAGAGCGCGACGAGTCCAGCGGTTGTTGATGTGGGCAAAGTGCCATTGCACCTTCTCGGGTGTAGTGTAGCGATCAAGCTGGTTACGGACATCGATGAGATGTTGCACGGAAGTGACATCAACATTGTTGACGGAAGAGAAGTCCAGAATGATAGCCTTGAGAGTAGGCAAATGCTCGTTGACGATGGCAGCCTTACCACGGCGCGGGCCAGGGTCGTTCCAAGGACGATCACCAGGTCTACCATATGCGTTGGGGTCGGTACGGCGAGTTTGCTTGAAGATAGAGGATACCATGTAGTCCAGGTAGTGGTTGGCGTTGGGGTAATTGTAGCCTTCGGAGAATCTGTAGATGAAGACTCCAGGGTGAGGTGAGTCGGTATCGATCATCGGGTTAGAACCATCATCGTGCTCGAGGGGCAAGAAGATGTTGCGGTCTGCCTTTTCGTGATCATAAGGTTGGCCGTTCGGCTTATCCTTGCCCTCGAGAAGATGATCTCCAATAACAGAGTGAACCTGAACTTTGCCGAGGAAACGACCACGCGCCTTAACAACACGGAAGAGAAGGAGAGCAAGAGACACACAAATAGTAGTGTAGATGCCGTTCTCGATCGAGGAGAAAACAGTGACGAGGACACCAGCGAAGAAGATGATAACCTCAATCGGCGAAATCTTCCAGAACTGGTAAACGGTGTTGGGCGGAGTAATGAGATCACCAACGGCATGAATAATGACAGCGGAGAGGACAGCGTTGGGGATGTAAAAGAATACTGCTGGCAAGGCGTAGATGGCCAACAGGACGACGACAGCGGTAATGACACCAGCGAAAGGTGTGCGGACACCTGCCTTGGACTTGATAGCGGTACGCGAGAAGGATCCAGTGACGGGATAGGCACCGAGGAAAGGACCAAGAAGGTTCGAAACACCAATGGCAACGAGCTCCTGAGAGGGATCAATGGTGTAGTTGTTGACTCTTCCGAAGGACTTGGCAATCGAAATGTGCTCAATAAGCAGGACAATGACCGAAACGGGAATCTCGCTAGCATACACCTTGATGATGTCAGAATTGAGAACGGGTACGGCAGCATGCTTAAATCCACGAGGAACGTTTCCCAAAAGCTTGAACTTGGCCAACTTGGAGGGCTTCTTGTGGATGTTAGGGACATTGCGGTTGACCAACCAACTGATCATAGTGTACAGAAGGATGATGAAGACGGTGCGCAGAGTCGAGCAGAAGAATAAAAGTCTGCGGTGTTTGGGGAACTTGTTTCCGGCGTACGTGAATCCAAATCTCAAGAGGTAAAGGAAGAGAAGAGCGGTAAGACCCATTGCGGCGTCAAGTTTGGTTCTTCCGAGATGTTCCAGAATATGGATCACAACAAGATATGTTGAATCACGGGTCGAGAAGCCAGTGATACCCATCAGGTTGGGGATTTGACCAACGCAGATGTTGATGGCAGATCCAGTCATGAAGGCCGAGATCGAGGTGAGGGAGATGAAGTCGACGATCCAGCCAAGGCGAGCGAGACCCAGGAAACAGACGATTCCACCGACGAGGACCGCAAGCGAGGATGCAATGACATGTCCCTGATACTCAGGATGGCTCTTTTCAGCCTTGAGCACGATGTTTCCGACGATGGTGGACATGACAGCGACAGGCTGTGGGCGATATTAGCAAGCAGCTTTTGAGACGAAGACAATCTTTACTTACACCGATAGTAATATCCTTTGAGGTAGCGAAGAACCAGTAGATCAATACACCCATAAAGGAAGAGTAAAGACCATACTCCGGGTCAAGCGCAGCAAGTTTTGCATAAGCCATACCCTGAGGAACGACGACAGCACCGATGGTGATACCAGCGACCAGGTCACCGTAGAGCCATTGCAGATTGTAGCGACCGATCCAGCGGGTGAATGGGAAGAGGTTGCGACCGTAGGTGATCATGCTGGACCCGGTTGGGGTGACATCTCTGAACCACTCCCAAACTGTGGGCTCGGCTTCGACGAAGGTGTCAGCGCTGGAGACAGAGAAGACGGATTCTCCTCTGGTGATCTTCTCAGCTTGCATCTCCTGACGGTAGTCGAGTTTGATGCCTAGGACTTTGGCCAGGCCATGGCCAATCTTAGCCCCAGTAGTAGGCATGTTGAAGGAGCGTATAGGTAGTGTTGATCAACACACCAGAGTCCGAGTGGAAAGATATATAAAGTGGATATGAACAAGGAGGGGTGGATGAAGAGACAAGGTGAGGGTTTATAGACCTCGCTTGCCCTAGAACGGACGTTGTATTATCCAATAGAGGGCTTGGATGAGGAATCTAAGGTCTGGAAATGATTGACTTGGAAAAGTCTGGGAGGCGTCTTCGGATGAGGCAAGGGCTGCAAGCCAGAACGCCAGAGGTCAAGAAGATTGGCGAAGAGGTGAGCCAGAACTAAGCCGGACGGTTGTACGGCGAACGGGTTTGGCGAATCACGCAAACAACGAAGAAGACGGACAAGGCGTGCGGCACACGAAAGAAAGAAGGTGCAGAAACGCGACTGACAAAAACCAAATTGGGAGAGAAATGCGGTAGAGACGACGAGGTCATAATCGATCCAGATCTCAACCGGCAGTCATCAAGCTTTGAATCCATGTCGAGCTTTGGTTGTCGTATGGATGTAGTGGGCCGCCCAGCAAAGCATTGATATCACATCATCGACGTGATACCAATTTGGGATTAGACGTTTTGGTGTGGTACCGATCCCCGCTGAATTCAGACCCAATCACGAACGCCTGTCATGGCGTGCTTTGTTGAAGGTTGACGACATCCCAAAAGGTCGATATTCTCTGCGACTTCAAGCAACGCGAAGACAGGGCAAGCCTCTCAGGTGCTCTGAATTGCTGAGATAATATGGCGCGAGGGCTTGAACAAGCAAAATCTAGAAGGCAACCTCAAGGAAAACACAAGGCTGAGAAACGGCTTGGTTGCAGTCAAGCAGAAAACAAAGCATTTCCGGTATGCTTGACGACGTCGGAGGTCAACGAGAGCCGCATGCGATCAGAAGAACAATAGGAGCAGACAAATCCAAAGGGAGTTTGGTGCTTTTGGAGTTTGGCAAGGCGTAACACGGTGGGGAGAGGATCTTCAAAGTCCTGGATGCTAGACATCGGTGTCGCAAGGAGAAGGTGATATTGTGATGTTATGGTATGTCAGAATATGGGCTCTTTGCTCCATACCCCCACAAGAGGAGGCTCGAGCCTCACGGCCTGCTGGCAGCGCGGAGACTTGTCTGAGCGTTTGAGGCGACGATGATGTAGAAAAGAGTTCGATAGAAGCAAAAGGAGACGCTCAGACGCCGGATCTTCTCGGCGCCTTCCCCGGCAGTTTCAAGAAGCAGCGGACTCGTCAACCTCGGCCACAACATCACGTGATATCGAAGGCACATGCCAACAGGTAATCACTACACGATGCGCGCGTCGCGGGATCGATTCGCGTGTGTGCCTACGGTCAAGGACGACCAAGAAGACGACTGCATCATCTGCCACAACATGACGAATCTCGAGACATTGCTCGCAAAAGGCCCAGCAGGCGACGCAGAGGTTGGTCTGGAGCAATTGCGCTACACCATCTTGTCGGACGGCATTCCCAGCAACAGTGATGGCATGGTGAGTAAACAAAGCCATGCTATCCGAGTAGGCACGCCTAACATGGCCCTTCTAGTCAGAGCTGCGCATCTATGTTTGGCTCATCCTGCTCAATGTACCTCCGCTACGCACCGATGCCTACCTCGATCTCGTGCGACAAGGCGCCTCGCCTGCCTATACCAAGATTCGCAACGACACCTTCCGTACCTTGACTACAGACCCTCTGTTCCGCCGTCGCGTCACCGAGAACAGTCTCACCCGTGTTCTCAATGCCATAGCCTGGAAGCTGCACGATGCTCACGAGGCTCGCGTCAATGGCTGGATGTCACCACCTACCTTGTCTGTACCTAAGAGTATCGATGGTCACTCGGACCAGGTCACATCGCCTACTTCCAGACACCGCGCATCCATCACTGGCACCGAGGGCTCTGAGGCTGGCGATGGTGCTTCTCATGTCGGTTATGTCCAGGGCATGAATGTCATGGCTGCCCCTTTTCTGTACGCCGCTCGTAGCGAGGCTGAGGCCTTTGCTGCATTCGACCGATTCATCACAGTAGAGTGCCCTGGCTACGTAAGAGGCTCCATGGATGGCGTTCACAGAGGTCTGGCTCTAGTCGACAAGATCCTCGCCATCGTGGATCCCAAGTTGTCTGCCTACTTGGCAAGCAAAGGCATGGAAGCTCGCATCTACGCCTTCGCCAGCGTCCTGACTATGTGCGCCTGCACTCCGCCTCTGCCTGAAGTTCTCCAACTGTGGGACTTCTGTTTTGCCTACGGCCCGCATCTGAATCTGCTATGCATCGTCGCTCAGTTGGTTTTGATCAGAGATCAGCTTCTCACCAGCCCGAGGTATGTCAACTCTTTCTCAACAATGCTACACATTGGCCATTAACACAACGATCACAGTCCAAACCAGATTCTGAGATCATTTCCGCCCTTACAAGCCTCTAAGATCAAGCCCATGGCTATCAGCTTTGTGCGCAAACTTCCTGAAGACCTCTACCAACAAGTCGTTGACCACGCAAAATGAGCCTTCTCAATTACACGCATAACGATTCACGACCAAAATTCCACGATTTTATGATCTGATGATAGACTGTATCGCACTAATTCTGGCATTGGAGCGGATGAACAGAACAAAAAATTAGCTCCTCTTGCCAGCCCAAAAACTCGACGCGGGTAGATAGAAGATCGTCTCGCGTTCAATGCATATTTACTTGGGGAAGTCGATCTCTGTTGAAAGCGGAATCGCATCTTTGGCTTGATGTTCTGAGGAATGCAACTCACTTTTGCCGAGGCTACCATTCCAGCTTCGAGATCAAAGGATATCTTCAATCTTCTCCCCGGAAGCAGGAATTCCCATGCCTCTTTCTTTGTCTTTTACCATCCTCATTGTCTTGCATAGTGTTCGAATCTCTCCATCGACCTTCAATATGTATCTCTTTGTGTCTCAGGCATTTGCCTGCCATGGTTCGGCCTCCTTCTGTAGTGTAGAAGATACAGCATGTTTATCGACTCGAAGCCGACTTCTCTGTTCTCTGGCGGCTCGCACAGCTCAAGGAGCTCCTTCGACGAGATGGAGCAAACAAAGCCTCAACTGCGACGGCCACCAGCCACTCTCAATCGTTCGTCTTCGTCTCTCAGCTCGAACGGCTTCGAGAGGTCGGCTCCATCGTTTCAGTCATTCATCAGGAAGACACCAACACCGAATCAAGAGAAACCTCTCCCGCCTATCCCGATTGTCGAGACCTCAGAAGCATTTCGAATCTCGGCACGACGTACCTCGAGCATCTACAGTCGCACCGTCTCCCAATATGCACCAACTCCCGAATCATGGAGAGACAAAGAACACTTGATGCCGACCTTATTTCTGCAGCCATCTGTATATAGCCTGAGTACGCCTGAGCTCACTCTAGCGGATACCACAAAATCAATCGTGCCACCGAGGCCATGTGCACCACTTATTACCAGCCCATCACCAAGCCCGAGCCGTACATCGACTCCTTCACCGCCTCCAGATAGCTTGTGGCGAGAGAGACTTCTGCCTCCTTCGCCCCAGATGCTCCGTGTAGCAACACAACATATCAGGACTGTTTCATTGGACAAAGCAAAGGCCGCTCTGCGTTCGCCCGGAGCACAGCATCTTCTCCCTGAGGAAATGAGAGCATTGGCTGCGGCCAGGAAAGCAAGCCAACAACATATCATACGAGGCAGTAGGTCATTCGAAGGCATTGTGCCACCCAAAGGTCCAGTGCTCTCTCTCGTCCTTCCAAGTCCGAGTATGCCGTCGCCAACACCGTATGACTGGCCTTTGCAAGCGAATAGGGGTTCAAAACTGTCTGACGAGTACTTCAATATGACTAAAGAGAAGCGGATCTCGATGTCACCTGTTGAGAGGCAGTTGAGATCACCAATTGAGATATCCATCACTCGTCCTCCAGAGCCTCCGATGTCAGATTACGAACCTCGGGGTAGATCTCGTCAACAGTCACGGACAGGATCCAGTAGGAGACTTGACAACTACGAGAGCAAGGTAATCGATGCATACGAAGATACAACTCTGGATGCGTCCTCGAATGAGAGCCTGATGGATGAAGCAAAACGGTTGGCAAACGAGTACCATGCTTTGATCAAAGAAGATACCAGAGCTGCAGGTACCCGGAAGCATAGTGCGTCGTCTGCTAGTATCAAGGAAAAGATGAAGCTCGTGCCACAGCCGCTATTCTTCAACCCTAGACAGATCTCGAAGCAACGTGAGCTTGAGTATCAGAAATCGCGCAACAAGACCTACACGCCTTCAGCCAGCAGATCTCCGAATTCACGGGCTCCACCTCGCGAGCAGCGCGACAGCCCGAGAGGCAAAGAGCGCACTCTCGATTTCCCGTACAAGCTCTCTCTCACACCAGAGTCTACAGGTGCAAGGATTCGTCGCAGCACAAGCGGTAGCATACCCATCTCTCCACCGTTCCCTGGGCACGAACCTGCGAAGACAAAAGAAGTACCGGCTTCGATGCAAAGGAAGCAAAGTATCAACGACTCTGATAGCTTCTCGGCCTTCTATCATCGTATCAATGCCGATGCCGAGCAGCTGGCTAAGGAATACAATAAACCTGGCAGTAAAGTGACGTTCGAGATGAACTCGCAGCCTACCATTTTTTCACGTCCATCTCTAGAGAGCTCGTCACAAGCATCTTACGGAAGGAGAAAGCAGTCCTACGATAGTGGAATCAGCAGTGGAGCCCCCTCCAAGGGATCGAAACCGCCCTTGAAATCGTTCACGCACAAGGTAGCCTCAGTTTTTAGTAACAATGTGCGAAAATCGTCCGTCAGTGCAGTTGAAGGGCTCTCAAGCCTGGTTGAGAACTTCAAGCAGCGCAGACCATCGTTTCCAGTCATCAGTGCACCACAACCGATATCAGCAGCTGAGGCATACGATCCAACTAGATTACAAGCACCATCAGCTTATGCTGCGAAGAAACGTCCAAGCGTGTTCGCAGGGATCAAGGGCCAAAGACGCGAAAGTAAAGCCAACAGACGGAGGGAGGATCTGAAGAAGACAATAAGAATGTATCCACTTGGAGGAGCGCCTTCAACACCGCCACGCAGGGATGGTGATTGGCTTTAGGGGTAGAAGTGCAAATAGTTCACATGCATATCAATACTTACACTTATTCCTCGAGAGACATCACTCTTGATCAATGATATCAGCTGGACCGTCGAGTTTCACAAAAGGATAGTCATACGATCTCGCAAAACCGAAACCCCCTAGCCGCCGTGTTGCTAGATTGGTCAAGAGAAAACGCACTAGGTTTTCTTCCTTGTTTTTGTCGTGCGAGGATTACTGGGACCCCTCATGGCATTGAGATCGGCCTTGCCGAGGATCGAACCGTGGCCATAGGCCAACTGAGCGGAAGGGACACTACTTTACCGCTGTGCCAGACCACGGCTCGATGTAGATAAAGCAGATTGGCATCAATATAAGTCCTCATGGCTAGGATCTTCACTTGAGATTCGACTTTCAGGGGCACGCTGTTTCGGATGCACCTTCTCTAACCCTATCACGTACACAATCTGATCGTGGCTTCTCTGTATCAAATTCAGGCCTTCACGGCGGATCACCTACCATCAGTGTCTCTGTTCAGCTTTGAGACAATGAATTCTGAGTACATGATCCAGAATCTCAAATCTCCACAACAAAGAAACAGCATGTGTTCAATCTCAAACCATCCTTTGTCCTGGGCAGAAGCATGTCTCGGTGGCTGGTCATGTCTTCAGCGTCGTGATGAACAAAAGACATGTCTTCAAAGACGCGGTGAAGGCTGCAATAAGTATTGCTTTTACCCCTGACCCTCTGCCAACATTCATTGCCATCTCTCCTCCTCCTTCTGCTATCTGTCTTGTTCACCAGTTATTACTTCCTCGTCAAATATTCTTTTCGCTGGACGAAAACGCAGAAGAAGACAACAACAACAACAACCACACGTCACTTATCACGGAAGCCAATTTCAAACGATCCTTTCCACACAAACCACCCAGCAGCAAGAACCCAAGATGTCGACCTCGGCGAAAAAGGACCATCTCGCCGCTCGCATCGCACACTTGAAGCTGCGCCTCGCACCTCTCGTGCCTCTGCCCACCGGCTCTCCCCACCCAGACTTCCCTCGCACATTGCTAGACTACCACTTGCTCAGCGAAGAACAACTCGACGCCATCGCCTCCTACTACCACCAATCCACCCCCAGCGTCTACACACACCAATACCCGGCCTGCATGAACTGGGACAAGGAAATGCTGGCCAAGCGACGAGCAAGCGTAGCCCAACACCTCCAAAGCGCTTCTCAGGTGGAAAGCAATCAATGGTGGGAGACTTTGCTAGCTGCAGAGGAAGCAGAGAACATGGTCATGGTGAAGAGAAGGCCCAGTGTGCAGTTTACTGAGGGCTTTACGGATGCAGAGAGGATTGCTATCAAGAGACGTAAGTTTGGAAAGTTCATTGGGTTCATGAACTGCGAGACGCCGGTTGAGGAGATTGAGGGAAGACTGAGAGCTTCGATGGAGAAGGCTATTCGGCTTGCGCAGGAGGAATTGAGGAGAGCTGAGGAGTGGGAGCTGCGGCGGTCGAAGATGGTTTGAGAGGTTTGCTTTGTCTGAGTTTCTGTTAGCGGTCACTTTACTTACCTTGGTTGTATCTCTTCTTTTGATCCGTTGGTCGATTGTTGCAATGTGGGACGAATTGTTGAAATCACTTTCTAAATTGTGTATCGAATCATGTATATGCGAAAACTAGACTTAGCTTTAAGCTGATCCAAAGCTATTCCGCTCTCTTCCCGTCGAGCCGTTGACGTTTGCAAGCGTCGAGCCCATGATATCAACATCGTCAGAGTCTTCTCTGCGATGTCGGTGCTTCCTATGCTTACGTCTGCCGGATTCATCCCTGCCGCTCGAGGACGAAAGACCCGCATCAACCTTGAGACGTTCGACATCGGGTCCAAGTTCATACATGCTGTCCCCACGATCGTGGTTACAGCAAGGCGAGTGTCGCAACGGCAAGAACCAGTCATACCAATGATGGCCCATAACAGACTTGAGATTCCTGAACGCTCCCAGGTTCCAGGGATTCATGCCAGGATGCGTCCGTAAGATGGCAAACGTTCTAGGCGGCGATGAGGTTAGTGGTGGCAACGTGGTCTCTGAAGATGCGTCATGCATCACATTCAACGGGTATGTGATGGTACCCTGCCAAGGATCTTCGTCAACCTCTGAGCCATGCGATGGTTTGAGATGGCCGGTTGACATGGGTCTCGGTTGGCGCTGTTGCGGTGAATCGACTAGCACGGCAATATGCATGACCCTCCTCTGATGGCCGATATTGTCAACCGTTGTCAAGTTCTTCAATGCGAGGCCAATGCTAGTCATGGCCATTCCGCCTGCAAAAAGTGTGAAAACAGCACCGAGGGTTATGCCAGCAATCCAATTACCACCGATTGAGTTTCCCTATGATCGAATCAGCATTCGCACAAAAGAAAAAGAGAATAAGTGAGACACATACCTTGGACCTGGCTTCGGCGACAAAGATAGCCATAACTATCATAACGAACAAAGCGTAGAATCCAGCGTAAGAGGTAAACTGGATGAAGAAATTGAAGTTTCTTTCTGCTACGACTCCTCCAACCCACTAGATTAAGACACATGTTGGCGTAGTTTCCCACAAGGATACATGACCTAAACTTACCGGACAGAAATGATCCATCTTCAATACACATCTTCCAAAGTCGCTTCCGTGGTGTGATCGATCAGGTTTCCAGTTATTACAAACACCGCACCATATCGGAAGGCCATTCTGATCGCAAGCAAAGACTTCTTTGGAATAGAAGCGCTCCGTTCCTGGAGGCGGCGGTAACTCGCCACTCAGAATGGCTTTCGTGTCCAACAAAGTTACGGCAGGTTCTTGAGGAACGGCGGGTCGAGCTTTCTTGTCGGTCTCATTTGTACCATCCTGCACCTTTGTAGTTGCGCATGAGGCCTGGATGGTATGCTGAGGTGGAGCTTCCGTTGCGGGCTTGACTGGAGTTGCGGCAGTGGGGGTTCCTTTCTCGATGAATCCGGGATGTGGTATGGTTATGAGCAGTCGCAGATAGGTTGATGCCATAGGAAATAGAAATATGAAGTACAGCACTATAATGGCAATCCCAGTGCCATTTCGACTTTGATGTTTGATAAGATAGTTGGCTAGGAAAGTCAGTTTGAGGTTCTCAATTCGTGTGAGACTTGGAGGTGCGAGGCTTCAATTGGTCAAGTTGTTTTGGTCCTGTCCAAGATAGATATGGCACTTACCACCTATAAGAACGACCACAACCCAGGTGACATATCCGACAATTCCGACCAACAAAGCCGGGACAACGATCGCTGTACTCCTGTTGGCAGCCTGTCTATTCTCCAGTTGCGACCTCGGCGGACGCGGTTGACACTGTGACATACTCGACAGCTCGATTGAAACTCCAGATACTGTGAGATATTATCTCAACTCGTAAGGATCTTCAGTATGAGAGTCTCGCGGTTGCCGCGTTCAGGCGCGAAATTGTGTACGTCATCGGCAGTCGCGTTTCACCAATCTCCGAAGAGTTTTGCCAACTGCCAACTTATTCTTTTATTCTTATGACCAACATCAAGGATGCAAGACCTCATTTGTTACTCGTTGATCCAATCAACAAGTTGTGCTGACGAGAATCTATAACCGCAATAACTTCGACGAACCAAAAATGTTTGAAGCCAATGGATGATTGATTACAGGCTGACGCCGAGTATCTTTACATGATGACAATGGCAGGGAACACTGTAGACCCGGTCGCAAGAAACAGATGATTCAAACTTAACAAAACACAAAATCGCTGCAGAACGGTTATCAGACTCCGCCACCTATGTATCAACCCAACCACTCCAATCTAAAATCTAACTGTGAGCACTGTCCTCGGTGGGCGGATATATAGCACTAGCTCTTGTCAGTACATCAACATTGGTGTAATCCCATTGGAGGACTTACCCCCAGTTATTCTTTGGAACTGTATCTGGTGCGCCTGTCAAATTGAGGGCATTGTAATCGTTGCCAGCAGCGTTACCAACGTAGTCCATAGGATACGTCTTGCAGGCATTGATATGGTCTCCTGGAAGGGTAAATCCACTAGCAGCGAGCTCTTCTGGGGCTTCGATGAAGGATGCGCTAAATCCGGCTTCAACATGGAGCTCGATGTGGCAATGGAAGAGCCAGATGCCTATGCCTGTCAGTATCTTGTATATCTCCTCTGATTTTGTTGCACTGACCTGGGTTGTCTGCTTTGAATCTAATCACAGCATAACCCTCATTCTGGACCATGACTGTGTCTCTCCTGATAGGCTTGGCTGGCAGTTTGGAGTATGAACCACTAAATTTGCCGGCTTTGGGATCAGACCTCTCAATAATCTGGAACTGGTGACCGTGAAGATGCATAGGATGCTTTACGAAAGAAGCATTAGTAAATGATATAACGACACTGGATCCAGATCTAGCTTACCAAGTTACTGTGCAGATTGTTCATGACTACTTCGACGACTTCGCCATACTTGAAGACATACGGGTTGACATCTCCGTAGATTGTTGGATTTGACACTTCAGTCTCATTGACAGTGAGCGATGAGTAAAGGGTAGGCACCTTGGCACCAATGAATGTGTGTCCGTTCAAGATATACCTTGAAATCGCTGTCAGTCTCTTATACCGAATGATAAGTGAAATCTGGCGGCACCTACCTGGAGATGCCAGTAATATTCTCCATGGACATGTCGATGACCAACTGTCGGTCAACTGGTCCAAGAAGAGGTTCTCTGTCCAAGGGAACGTAGTTGACGTCGTCAAAGAAATCATTATTTCCAAGGTTGTAGAGGACTGGTGGAGGTGGATAATCTGCGCTCGTGTTGTAAACCAACCAGGCAGTAGCGTTGAGTGGATAGACAGGGTCGGGTGTGAGACCCTTATTGATGAAAAGCATATTGGGATCCTGGAAATCAAGAATGGCGTAATTCTTGTCCGTGGTGTCTTTGGTTCTCATCAAGAACGATTGTCTCTGTCCAGGAGCGATTCGAACATTCTTACCGCCAGCAGTAGCAACGACGGGTACAGTGTACACACCATCGACTTCCACAGTGGTTTGATTGTGACCATCAAAGACCCAGCCATGACCGGTGAAAGCAGCAGGGCAGATGATACGGACCAGATATGTCGTGCTAGGCTTGACATGGATCGAGACATTCTTTGCAGAGTTGATCAAAGCTCCACCTACTGGATTAGGGGTACCATCTTCAGCCTCGCCAGCAGTAGACTGGTACTGATGAATTATGTAAGGCATCTGATCGTTGTACCAGTCAGAGAGGGTGATGATGAGTTCTTCGTCATACTGGTAGGGTGGGTTGGGGTCGCGAACAATGAGTGGTCCCCAGAGGCCATCAGGGTATTGACCCATATTGTGAGAGTGCCACCAGTAAGTGCCTGCCTGGTCGGCCTGAACATGTCATGTCAGTGATCGGCTCTTCACATACTATGTGTTGACTTACAATCCACTCATATCTGAAGCTTTGGCCTGGAGCTATGGGACATTGGGTCGTTCCAGTGGCGCCATCCATATGATTCGTGCCTCTCTGGTGGATGCCGTGCCAGTGGAGGGAAGTGCTTTCATTGCCTAGGCCATTGTAGACGTTGACAACCACACGATCACCTTGCATGACATCGATGGATGGACATGGCCTGTAGGTAGTTAGCCACGCATGTGCTAAGTCTGTACCAGAAGATGGACATACCATTGACCATTGACGCCGATGACAGGACGAGCAACTCCATCTGGTGCGGCAATCACCCACCCAATATTCCAATCGTACGTCACGGTATTGCCAGAGGTAGAGGAAGCATCACCGGTGAGAGCCGTGCCTGTTTTGGAAGGAGATGCTGAGGTGCCAGAGACGGTTGAGTTAGTAGCAGGATAAGGCACTGAGGTAGCGATAGATGAACATGTTGTGGTCGATTCGACACTGGAGAGGCTGGCAGTGACAGTGGTGGCAGTTGACCTGAAAGAGGATGATGTATCTTGCCAGTCAGACGAAGATTTTCCATGGGTGGTCGAAGAAACAGTGAGACCGCTAGTGGCGGAGGTCACCGGACTGGCAGCCTTCGTTCGAGACGTAGATCTCTGCCAAGTCGAAGAGGAGCGAGAGTTCCACCCGTTCTGATAGTCTCCGTAAGAGTGTCCCCAAGAGTCATATTCATTTGAGCCCCCTGCTACGATATGTTGGGTCAGAGATGCCCAGACGAAGCAATAGGCTAGTGTTGTAGAAGACAACATCGCCGGTGTAGAACCAAAAGAAACGAGATGTAAGATGCCGAGACCACACTAAAAGGATTGAGATCAACGAGTGTTCGCTGTTCTTTATAAGAGGTTGCACATCTGCCAATTCTCACGATGAGAGGATGAAAGACGGAGCGGACAGTGGCAGTATATACTACATGTTGGTCGAGGCTTGGAAGGCCGGTTGGTGATCCTGGATTGTCCTGCTGAGCACAGTAAACGACTAGTCGGTAGTGTGATGATCTCTAAAAGGGCTTGTCATCGCTCGTGCCGCAGAGCCGTGAGGGTTTATTTTGAAAAGAGAAACATTTGATAAAAGGCTATCCCCGTCTGACTGGAAGGAGGAGCAGGCTAGCCAAGGAGTACAAAACCCTTGTATCAATTGAGGCTACATCCATTTGCTATTGCCAGGCTGGGGTCAGTGTAGAGCAAGGCTCAGTACCGGTCATTCCAGTCAACTCTATACATGGTTCATCGGGTGAAGATGATGTTGTACCAATGTCTGTGCATAACGTGCAAGGCTGTAGTGTAGTCGAAAATGCGGATAAGCCTACGTGGTGCATTGACAAGGGTCTGCAGAATTTACTCCAGATCCCAAGAAAGAACTCGTAAGTGATTCGGTCCTTACACGCCTGTTCAGGCCACAGAGTAAGCTAGAGCTTGTCGTAAAAAGGTGCTCGGGATCATCAAGACAATTCACACATGCAGCTTAAAGATGAGGCACACTTCACGTTTCTTGAGATCAAACGAGCCCAAAGCATCGTGGCCATGTAAAGATAGACCCCTTCTGCAGGAGCCATGGGCAAGGCGTAACTTCTGATCCGGACTATGTTGTGATGCATGATCGTGGAAACGAACAAAGCTTTGGAGAATGCGAGTAGCGAGGGAAAGAGTGGCCCGACCTCGGAATGCGGCGTGCCGGGATCGGTACCTGCCTGCTACTACTCTCTACTTGTATACTTCACACTTGGCTTCATGACAAGCTTTCAACTTGAAGACCATTATTGCGCCTCAAACCCATCACTTAAAGATGATACATCCGTCGGACGACTGATCACGCCGCGAGACTGGCGCTAGTTAAGCACGTCAGATCTGGCTCCGACAGTGAAGAGCTCTCTGGTCAGAATAATGTCGAAACATGTTGTCAGCTCTACCACGCAGTCATACCATCCTTGATGAAAGCTCAAACGCATATCCAATTAGACGGATGCGGATTCCTCCAGCATAACCCTGCGACTCTAAGAATAAACACCACGAGATAAAAGGGTGGGTAAGCTGTGCGACACATTCGCATGTACACAAGGTGTTCCATCATCGTTCTTCGGAAGCCATGGCCAGCAGGATCAAAAGCCTCGGACCAATGTCCAGATTGGCAATGCAACAGCTTACAAGCTCTGTGTCTTGATTCTGACCAACAGGCTCGATCCTATGAATTGGTCCAGATTCTTACAATCTTGTAGCGCACCACAATGCTGACTTGAACCTACGGCTGCTAGGCTGCGTCAAGGAATGTGGAAATAGCAAGACATGGCTGTGCCAATCGGTTTGTCCGAACGACCGAGAAGGCGATACGCAACTGAGGAGGGCATTTGAAGCGCATAGGCGCCCAGCAGATCTTATATATCGCTGGACTTGGCTGCACTTGGTCTCATTTCTGCGAAACGAGGCATGCAACAAGGCATACTGACCAAGAAAGCACCAATACAACCAAGACATATGACCATGGGCGGACACTCGCCTTACCCGCGACACATGGTGGATGGCTGCCATGCAGAGCGGATGCCTGCAGACTCTTCTAGCGAAGCATTTTCCTTCGACGATAACCATACATCAAGGACTGACTTTGCTCGTTCCGAAACGACCCTCGGACAGGCCTCGAACTATCCGCCACAAACACCCATCGGCCAGGCTGTCTCCTTCGACTTCGATCTCAACAATATCTCACTCAATACGAGCAAGGTGCCGACTCTTCATGGCTGTGCTTCACACGAAGTCATAAAGCCTTTTAACGATGAACCTCGCATTGAGAAGAGCGATCTCACAGCACCTCCTCTCTTACCTGAGACACCTGCAAAGGCCAAGCTGAATGCTCGTGAACTCCTCTTCATCGTCACCGTCTGCATGGCGCAGTTCATTACGCTCGGCGGTCTTGGCCAGTCCGTAGCACCGCTTTTCATCATTGGCAAGGACTTGGGAGTGGCTCCAACGGATCTTGGAACGATGAGTTGGTACACTGCAGCATTTAGCTTGACAGTCGGCGCGTTCATACTGCCCGCCGGTATGTCTTGCACACACTTCACGCTTGCAATAATTTGCTAACCCAGGTTAGGTCGTCTGGGAGATATGTACGGACACAAGCGCATGTTCATTGTCGGCTGGATTTGGTATGCTGTCACGTCGGTGATCGTAGGCTTCAGCTATGCGGCCAAATCGAACGGCTCTATAATGCTCAGCGTCACACGCGGCTTCCAGGGAATAGGACCCGCCATCCTGGTGCCGAATGCTATGGCGCTCGTCGGTACCACTTTTCCCGTCGGCTTGAAGCGCAACATGGTCTTCTCGGCATTCGGCGCCTGCGGTCCCACTGGTTTTGTGTTCGGGGCTATCTTCTCCGCTCTGTTATCACAGTTCGCGTGTAAGTTATTCACCTCTTTCCCTGTGCAAGATGCAAGCTGACGTCGTTAGGGTGGCCCTGGGCGTTCTGGGTGCTCGCTATACTCTGTGTTGGTATGGCAGTTTTATCGTTTATGGTCATACCTTGTCCGCCTCCACGACAGACCAATACCTCGACATTCGATTTCGCTGGCGCTTGCACTGGTGTATCAGGGCTTGTGCTGTTCAACTTTGCACTCAACCAGGCACCTGTAGTGGGCTGGGACAAAGCGTACATACCATTCACCCTCGGTATGGGTGTGATGCTACTCATCGCCTTCGTCTATCTTGAGATGAACCACGCACAGCAAGCCTTGGTGCCCGTCCGAGGGTTAAGCAAAGAAGCTGTGCTAGCACTCTCATGCATCGCCGCTGGCTGGAGTAGCCACGGAATCTGGCTCTTCTACCTCTTCCAGTTTGTCCAACGCTTCCGCGGATCAAGCGCCATTGCCGCCGCAGCACAGATATCTCCTGTTGCCATCACGGGAGTCGGCTTCGCCATGTCCGCTGGCTGGCTGGCCCGCAAGTTCAAAACATCATATATCATGCTGTGCGCTATGCTCGGCTTCTTCATCGGCACACTGTTCCTTGCATTTGTCCCCGTCCACCAAACTTACTGGGTTCTTACTTTCTGGAGTGTGCTTGTCATGCCCATTGGCATGAACTGGAGTTTCCCGTCAGGCACTATCTTGCTCAGCAATGCCATGGCCAAGGAACACCAAGGTATCTCTGCCAGCTTGGTGTCCACTGTAGTCAATTACAGTATCAGCATTGGCTTGGGTATTGCAGGCACCGTTGAGAGATACGTAAGTGAAAAACACGGCGGCCTGTGGGGGATCCGAGGGGCGTGGTGTCTAGCACTCGGACTCGATGCCATCGGTGTGGGCATTGCGGTATATTTTGTCGTGATATCACGACGACAGTCTGCGTCATAGAGATGAGTGATCAGGAACCTGCCGGGTCGCCGCTGCAGGACTCTGATCGCACGGACAGGTATCGAGTAGATTATTCTATGCGCATATGCGTAGCTTCAATGCGGAGCCTTACACATTCCGATGCTTGTGTTACACTCGGTTGCTTGAATGGCGGCTGACCCGATGGCCACATGGGACTGTGAGCCTCAGACATGTGGTGATGCTGCAATGCATACAGGCATGATTCATCTGCTGCGAAAGGCCATGCGTGAAGCCGTGTCTCATGCGACTGCCTCAGATCCTGCTCTTACCTACTGCTTGGGTGGTGCTGTACTATGATGGCATGGCATACTTTTCGCATTCTCCTGTTTCTGCAGTCCTGTATCCGTGAATTTGCTGTGCTATGCCTTGTCCGCACGTATACCACGTGATGGTCTCATCATCGTGATGATCTACTCTATGCACTGCCCAAGCGTGCAGATATGCCTTGCCGGGAAACATATACCAGACGCTGAGAAAGTACGGTGTTGATCATCAAAGGTCAGATGCAAAAGATGCCGAATCATCAGAGGAAGGAAAAACTGATCGGTTTGAAAAATATGTCTTTGATTTGAGGATGTGGGCTCTGCTTGCTGGGTTGGAAACAACAGCTTGAACAACCATTTCTTCTTCTTTCCGTGACCCTCTTGTTCCTCCTTGCGTTTTCCTCGAGTAGTTCAGAGGGGTATCGTTAGTAATCATCAAAACACAGTGCAACACCATAGACTCCCTCGAAAATGCAGATGCACCGAACGCTTTCAACTCCATGCCATCATCTCTTGTCTATTCCTCCTCAGAAAGTTGAACCCTCCTCGACCTTGTCAAACAAAACACCATTCGACTTGAGGGACACCTTCTCAGCAGCCCTGAGAGCAGCATTCTTCTCCATAAGCACCTTTCTCTGCCCAGCGAGTTTCTGCTGTTCTTCCAAGTTACCCAGCATAGCATTCATGCCATCCTTCCAGCCTTCTTCTCCATACATGGCTTTGAGTTCCCAGGCAGTGCTGCGAGTGAGATGTTCATTCAACATCTGCAAAGCTCTGTTCTTTTGAGTTTCGAAGTCCGCATTGCGCATCTCGTCATCAATCTCGCGTTGACGCTTTTTCTGGGCTGCGAAGGCGAGCTTGCCTTGTTCGTAGGCTTTACGGCGAGCGACGATTTCTTGAGTGCGGCGCGACTTTTCGGCCATGTAGTGGAGGCTGTGGCCGAGATTCTTGTTGGGGTCGTTGGGTTCGTCGGCGAGCTGGACGGGAGGGGTGGGGAAGAAGAGGATGCGGCCTTGATCGTCGGTTTGGTACATGTTGCGGATCTCGGGTGGGATGCTGGCGTTTGCTGAGTCGGGCAGCGTCCAAACTTCGATGGGTGCGGGGTCGCGGTATGAAGAGCGGGTTTGTGAGGCGGATGGAGCAGGTGGGATGGCGGGAGGTTGTGTTTGGAAGGTCGAGGTGTGGCTGGTGGTGCGAGGCAGAGGCATGGTGGTTGTGTGTTGAGGGGTGGCGGGATTGAAGGAGCCAGAAGATCCGCGATGGAGGCTAGGCATAGGTGCGGGAGAAGCGGAATGGTTCTGTGTGTAGTGCTGAACAGCAGGAGTGTGCGAAGGACGAGCCATGGATTGCATGGGACGGATGGGCTGGACGGCCGTTTGCATAGGCGTCATCTGTGCCTGCATGGGCGAATATGCTTGCATGGTGGCAGCAGGATTGGAGGGCGACATTTGCATAGATTGACGAGCCTGGACTTGAGGAACAACTGGCGCGGGTGGAGGCGAGGGTGTAGGCTCTGGAGGAGGAGAGTCTCTGGGATCGCGCGAGCGTCTGTGGACAGCACCAATCTTGGGAGGAGCATTCTCCGCTCCCCACTCAGGCTTGGGCATGTCGTCCGTCTCCTTGTCTGTGTCCTTCAGGAGGTATGCAATCGGACTGGGTACCTTCCTCATCTTGCGCGGCATGTCGAACAGATCCATCTCGTAGTCTCTGTCGCGCACCTCGTCGGGCAAGCAGCTAGCCCACGTCTTGATTTTGTTAAATTTGAACTTCTCCTCGTTGTAGCGAGCCTCGCACACGTAGATGTCCAGATCTGCGGGTTGACGGCGAGGGCGGCCCTTGTAGTAGCGTGTGGTGAACATGATGAAGCACCTGCCAACGATCTCGTCAACACGGTGATCGCGGTACTGGCCCGTCTTGACTACTTCGTTCTCCAGGAAGTGCTTGTCGAAGCGGTGCACTGTCTGCTCAGGACGGTAGTACCAGCAGACGTTGACCCATTGGCCGCCTTGGGGGTCTTGCCAGGTGCGGTAGATCTGGCAGGGAACGGGCTTGGTCAGGTCGTTTGCGTTCTGTACGTGGACCCAATCGCCGACCTTGTAGAGCTCGCCATTGTAGAGGATTCCGTTGGGCAGAGGGATTCTGCCTTCGTCCATAGCATAATCGGTGTCGGGCTTGCTGCGCTCCTCATTGGCCAGACGGTGCGCCTCGGTTTGCAACTCGACGGCGTCCCTGTAGATCTGACTGTCATCCTCGTTGTATGCTTTTGCGTTGTTGAACATGAGGTCGACATCTCTCATGAACTGCTCGAGCGACTGGTATTTTTTCCTCTTGAGCTTGCGCTTCAGCACGTCGAATGCCATGGGCTCTCGGATCTCAGCGTAGTACTCGGGCATGGCTTGTTTGTCGGGCAGGCGTTCAAACGTTGCGATCTTCAGTCCACCGGGCCCCTTGGGTTTTCTGATGCCCTTGAGCACAGCTTGGATGCGAGCTTCGACGGGAGTGAGCACCTTTGGTGGTCTGCCCCTCTTCTTTCTGGTCTCGGGATCGTCGTCTTTGTCCAGATCACGGTCGCGTTTTGAAGGACGACCACGCTTCCTCTTACGTTTGGTGCCATCTTCGTCTGAATCGTCGCCGCCTATGTCGTCATCCTCTTCATCGTCTTCGTCTTCCTCGTCATCATCTTCCTCGGCAAGGTCGTCGGCGGGCGGGATCTCGCCTAGGTAGGGGAATTTGGCGACTTCTTCTGAGATGACGTTGAGTTGGACGAGCTTCTTCAATTCGGTGCTGACGACGTCGCGGAGGGTCAAGGCATCCTGGTATGCGCCGGCGTCGGGTCTGTTGTAGGTTTGACAGTTGTGGAAGATCAGAGCCCAGTCGCGCACAAATTCTGACCAGCTCTTGTACTCTTTGGTGTTGATCTTTGCTTTGATAGTGCTCATAGCCATGGGATCCTTAATGACCTCGTAGTAGTGTGGAAGTGCGCGCTTATTAACCTTGCGGTGGAAGACTTTGGAAGGGTCATGGCCGCTGTACACGTGTCAGTTTAGAGTCGCGTAAGATTGTGGATTAAACTGCGCATACTCGGGGGTTCTGTAGTCGTAGACAAAGTCGAGGATGCTCTGCATCTGGTCCAGCTCGGCTTCAGACATGGTCTGACCTTGGGTTGCTCCCTCAGTCGAGGGAACGGGTGTGTTGTCTTGACTCATTGCGGCGTCGGACGCCATGATGCGCAACTCGGAGAGCGAAGACTCGTTGTTTCCAGTGCTTGATCGACGAGTGTCTTCGATGAGAGCTATTCCTCTGTCGATTACAAGTCGCGAGTCCACCGAGGGCGCGTCGGTCGTCGATTCACCGATGCGCGCGCTCTTGGCACATCGCCCGGCTATAGTTGCCATATCCTGGTCGACGTCTCGGGCCGCGTTGCCCGTAAGAGCTATGGTTGTTCTTCTCATCAGCTCCCATTGCTTCCAAAGAGCATCCATTGCTCCTTGCTGTCCTTCAATTTCAGTTGTTATGTATCGTTGGATCACAAATCTCTCTGAGTTGATCTCGTCTTGTAGATACAGGGTACCTAAAGTACATAATCAAGACCATCTTTCACTCCACCAGATTGTCCAAAGCTCCAACAAACGAAACAAATGCAAGAGACCTGTATGTACCTGTTGGAAACCACCCAAGTGAATAGAGAGTGTTTGGCTTGAAAGCGTTCAACAAAGCAGATGCCAAGCGATATTCTGTAGCATTCCACATCTGAAAGGCACATGTTTGAGGTGATGGCTCTCGGATGCTTGTAAGATGATGCCGAGGGGTAGACCCTGGCCTCAATGACGTCTTCTCAGCTATCACTATCAACTGTCGACACATCCTTGACACATCCGTCTCTTCTTGTCTTCCACACAACACGTTTCAAAAGGGTACAATTAATACACAACACAGCTTCACAAAGACTAGACACATCTCAGCAGCATGCGTATCCGAATCCGTGGTCCTTCGGGCATGTCCCAAGTCAATATGCCAGACACGGCAACATGGGGTGAACTCAAGCACGAGATATCCACCAAAACATCTGTCGCCGACTTTGATGTCAAGTACGGCTACCCACCGCAAAACTTGGACACAACAAGCATCGACAACGATACTAAACTGACCGATGTCGGTATCAAACTCGACGGCGAACAACTCATCATCTTGCCACGCGATGTCCAACAGTCATTGCATAACCCCATGGCCAGCCATGTCGATCCTCAAAACCATGGAACTTTGCCTTCGCTAAAGAACATCCAACCGCCTCAACATCAGCCGGGTGACTTTCATTCTGGTCAGACGAAAGGAGAACAAGCTGCACCGCTGTCCCTCCAGAGAAAGCCAAATGATGTAGAGAGCGATCCGCCTGAGGTGCCTGTGCCAAATCTGGAAGGTGTTCTTGTTCTTCGTGTGATGCCCGACGACAACAGCTGTATGTTTAGAGCTTTAGGAAGCGCTGTCTTGGGTGATGCACTCGATGCTATGAATGAGGTTCGTTCCTATGGCCGCTGACGATTTGGCTCTTGACTGACCATGCAATCAGTTGCGCTCCCTGGTTGCTCAGACCATCCAATCGAACCCAGACCTGTATACCGCTGGCATGCTTGAAAAGGCACCCGACGACTACTGCCGTTGGATTCAGCGCGATGATTCTTGGGGTGGCGGTATCGAACTCGCCATCCTCTCCCAACAATTCGATATTGAGATTTGCAGCATCAACGTCCAGGACTTGCGAGTTGACCGCTTCAACGAGGGCAAATCAAGACGCTGTATTCTGATCTACTCCGGCATTCATTACGATGTGGTCGCCGTCTCTCCTGGCCAGGGCACGAGTCCCGACTTTGATAGGAAAATCTTCGAGGTTGCTCAGATCGAGGGTATGGAGGGTGAAGATGGCGGAGCTTTGCAAGCTGCTAGAGAACTGTGTCAGATCCTGCAACAGAGACACTACTTTACCGACACTCACGGGTTCACTATCAAGTGCAACGTTTGTGGTTGGACTGGTAAAGGCGAGCAAGGTGCTACCGAGCACGCGAAGCAGACAGGCCACATGAACTTTGGCGAAGCATGAGAACGTGGATCTTGATCATTGCATAGCATAGCGCGTCTATTAAAAGCTCATATATTATTTGCAGGAGATGCAAGCATCACACGAGGATGTCTCGCATCACCTTGCTTTCCACCGAACCTTGCTAACCCAGACTGCCCATTTTTGAACATCATCCCTTTCCAACAGCAACTCAATACTATACCACTCCTTGGCCAACTCTTCGTTAGTCGCAAGCCGATGAACAAAGCTATGGCAAGCCCTGCACAACCAAGCGACCTTGTTCAGCTCCCAGCTAGCATGCCAACCACGCTTGACGACCTTTGCATGCACTGCTCTCGGGATCAAATGATGATAGGTAAGAGGCAAGTGTTCCCTCTCGCAAATCTCACACTCTGAAGCTCGACTCGCAGGTGCAAATTCTGGCGGTGCGGTTGTTCTGCTTGTGATGTATGCTGTAAAGACAGGCTCCAGTAATCGTGGCAGGTCTGTGGGGTCCGAGAGTAGACCGTAAGAGGTCAATGAATCCGATACAGATAATGGCATTGGTTGTAATAGATCCTCGTAAACGTCTGAGTCCAGAGGAACGCTGTATTTCTCAGCCAGCTGTGAATTGTTCTGGACATCACTATATGAGATGACTCGTAGATCATCTGGCAACGAAGGAAATATCTCGGAAGCAAGATACTACAAGAGTTGTGTTAATATCAGTATAGAAGAACAGAAAACGACAAAGACGTCTTGATTGTACCTCTATCGTCTCGCCCAAATCAGCAGCCAGAGCATCATTGTCCTCTTGACCCTGCTCTGGCTTGGTTACAGGCTTGATTTCATTCTTGCGGCCCTTGGTAGCTTTCTTTTTCTTCTTATCTGCAGTGCCCGAGAGTCTCGAGATCAGAAGTTCGGAGACACTGTCTCGGAAGTCTTCATAGTTGGCAATCTCATCTTCGGGTATCATGAATTGAATCTATTTTGTGGTTGTGATGTTTCCCAGTGGCAAGATGCAGATGGAGAGACATGAGAGAGTGTGGGGACGATGAGGTACTGATAAGAGATGCGATAAGCGCACGGACGTGTCTCGACGGTAAAGGTGTCGCTTTGGGTTCGGGGGTGATGGAGCAAGCATCGAGCATTCAGATCCAGGACTGTCTGTTGTGTTTTGATCCTTTGCGATATACATCCAAGATGAAGGCAGCTGGAGCATGGTTCATTGCGGCTGCATCAATTGCGTCTGTCGCTGCTGAGCCTTCGCGGCCTCGTGGTGTAGGACCCGAGTGTAAGTTTACCATTATAGCTTTCTGGTCACACTCAAATTGACATTTTTCTCTCTCTGTTCTCAGTTGCAAAGTTCTACAAGGATGCTGAATCATTTACTTGCATTTCCAATCCATCCATCAAGATCCCTTTCTCCCAAGTCAACGACGACTATTGCGACTGCCCTGATGGCTCCGATGAGCCTGGCACCTCTGCCTGCTCCTACCTCTCCCCACTCTCGCCTTCCACCCTTTCCGACACCACGAACAAGGATCAGATAAACTCTACACAAGTCTTGCCTGGTTTCTACTGCAAGAACAAGGGCCATCAGCCTAGCTACGTCCCCTACACCAGCGTCAACGACGGATTCTGCGACTACGACCTCTGCTGTGATGGTAGCGAAGAGTGGGCTGGCGTCGGCGGTGTCAAGTGCCAGGACAAGTGCGCAGAGATTGGCAAGGAGTGGAGAAAGAAGACCGAGACGCGCCAGCGTGCTCGGAACAACGCCAACAAGAAGAGAAACGAGTACACCGCCGAGGCCTCACGCTTGAGAAAGGAGGTCGAGGACAGAATCAAGACTTTGCAGACACAACTCACCGCTTCTGAGATCCACGTCACGGATATGGAGAGAGAGTTGGCTGAAGTCGAACGTCGTGAGAAGGGCAAGATTGTCAAGAGCCAGGGCGCTAAGCAGGGCAAGATGGGTGTACTGGTCGGTCTTGCAAAACAGAGAACCGAGGAGCTGAGAGATCATCTCGTCCGCGTTCGCCAGGAGCGTGATACCTCCAAGGACCGTGTCAAGGAGCTGGAAGCTATCTTGACCACATTTAAGGAGGAGTACAACCCCAACTTTAACGACGAAGGTGTCAAGAGAGCTGTTCGTGCTTGGGAGGATTACGCTGCTCGTGACAAGAGTGGCGACGATACTTCGGCACATGATAGAGACCTCAACGAAATTACTAAGACCGACAAGGACAACGGTCTCGACTGGGAGACATACCTTGAGGCCGATGGTGAAGATGTCGAAGTTTGTAAGTCATGTCTTTCGATCATTCTCTCTAACATCCACTAACAGTCTTCAGTGTACGAGATTGAGAACTATCTCCCCAAGCCTCTTCGTGATTGGGTTGACCAAAAGCTGCGCGATCTCCGCGTTCTTCTCATCGAGAATGGTATCCTCGCCGATCTTTCTTCCGAAGGCGGCGAGTCAGCTGCCGTCAATGGTGCAAAGGACCGTCTCAAGTCTGTCCAAGATGCCGTCAACTCGCAACGTAGAGACCTCGACTCCCACAACGAAGACCTGAACAAGGAGTACGGCCCCGATGGCGTCTTCCGCGCCCTCAAGGGCCAATGCATCTCCGTTGACTCTGGCGAATACACCTACGAACTCTGCTTCATGGAACACACCACCCAAAAGTCAAAGAAAGGTGGCAGCAACACACGCATGGGCAACTTTGTCCGCTTCGACAAGATCACCGTCGACGAAGAAGTTTCTGCCGATGGCAAGGGTCTTGGTTCTGGCGAGCGTATCGCCATGAGACATGAGAATGGCCAACACTGCTGGAACGGACCCAACCGTAGCACTACCGTCATCTTGGCCTGTGCCGAGCAAAACGAAATCTGGAAGGTCTTTGAGGAGGAAAAGTGTGTGTATCGTATGGAGGTTGGCTCGCCTGCTGTCTGTGAGGCTTTGAAGAAGGCAGAAGCCGTCAAGGATGAGCTGTAAAAGATGAGGTGATAGAACGTGGATATATACTTGTTATTATAGAGTACCATCAAAGACCATTTTGCTCTGTAGCCATCCGCCTGGCACTATTCATTCTTGTGATCGGCTCATCCCAGAAAGGAAGACTAGTGGGAGTCTGAAAAGAACAACAGCCTGCGAAAAGTTATGGCGCTGCTTTGGTATAGACTGTGGTGGAAGAGTGTAGTAAGTTTCCGTGCTTTCTTATGAACAAGGCAAGCACTGCGGACAAAGTCACAAAAGTATCGAATTCAGAGTCGTGTTCAAGGGGAAGAGACACACCGCAGACTTACAGACGCGCCTTCTTTGTCGTGTTTCCTTCACTTTATTCGCGGCTAGTTGGAGAACACGATCAAAACACTCGCCGACCTGCTCCTCTCACTTCTTCACCTTCTTCACCATCAGCGTCCGCAACTTTCTTCACATCACCAACCTTCCATCACTGTATATAACCTCACAATTCACCTCAAACCTTCCATCACTATTCATCAACACCCACCTCCATCACAACCTTTCCAACTCTTCATCATACACACATCGACGCCATCACATCAAACACGCCTCTGCACATCACATCCTATACCTCCACAATCATGGCAGACGCCACTGATAGGCAAGGCGCATTGTGCTCACAGCTCTGGCAACCATAGACTAACCTTCTGTCCCATGAATCTTCCCAACCAGATCCTCAAGGAGATCTGTAGCCGCTCCGAGCTTAACAGAAATGATCTTCGTGCGCTTCGACTCACCTGCAAGCATCTACGCGAGATGGCTTCGCAGCGCTTTGCTAGAGAGTGTTTCAAACACATCACGGTCCTGATGTCACGTCCTTCACTTGAGGCCTTCATCGAGTTGGCCCGACACCCCTACTATGGTTCATTCGTCGAAAAAGTCAACGTCTCTCCTATATATGATGTTATGTTGAGCGTCTCTGCATTTCTGCCATCCGGGACTTCCGAGAGCACTGATACCACCGAAATTGCAACCACCTACTGGAACATACGCCGCGAACTAACAAAGTCGAGGATCTGCGAGAGCGCCGAGCCATTGCTGGGTGTTGCTTTTAAGGCTTTTGCACAGCGAGAGCAACACTTGAAACTCGAATTTTGCGACAACGAGCGCAACGTGGTTGGCCCAAGAGATGCCTTAAATAATCTAGCTCTTGGACAAGTCTCGATGTGGATATTGGATTGGACGACAGCGATTGAACGAACCATAAACGCAGTTACTAGTCACGGTTGCACTGTGACCGAACTTTCGATCCACGAGGGCGGCCTGAAGCGCTGTGTAAGCGAGTACAGTCTGCACACCGATCATTTCGAAACACCGCTGGGCTCTTTGTGCACCCAGCTGGCACGTCTCGACATCTGCTTGTACGATGATGGCATCGGGTCCGTGTCGAAGTCTGTCAAGTGCATGGTTTCGACAGCCAGAAACTTGAGATTCCTCAACCTGGAGAGACTGTGCAATTGGGACGATCTAGAGCCACAACACTATCCAGAGGTACTGGGTTGCGTTCTATCACAATGCTTGAAAGGGATCGTTATCGGCGAATTTCAGATATCGGAGCAAGAACTGCTCGAGTTTCTTGGCAGACAGAGAGACACCCTCCAGAACCTGCAACTACTCGGCGGCTGCCTCCTCGAAGGAAGTTGCATGTCTCTGATAGCTTGGATCAGAGACAAATTGCCTAGCCTGGCGTATCTCGAATTCTGGGAGATCTGCGACGCCCACGATCACACCGACTGTGAATTGGCACCCACCAGGAGCTACTGCGTCCATCGCGACGAAGATATGCAAGCCTGTCTTGCCGACATTCTCAACGGAAAGTGTGAGAAAAAAGTCAAGGTCAAGGAGGCCTATGAATCTGAGCAAAACGAGGAGGACGACGAATTCGAGCAAGAGGAGATCAATGAACCTGAGCAAGTCGAAGCTGACGATGGTTGAGAATCCGAGGTTCTGCATGCACAAAACATAACGAGTCGACAGACTGGCGCTTTACGACTACCAGCGAGATGGAATTCAGGTTCAAGGTTAACACAACATTCGGAATGATGAGTTTATGCGCGAATGGCGCAAGCAAGGAGGTAAACCAGCAAGACACAAAATTCAGATCGAACATCGAGAAATCGTATTCGCCCTTTCTTGCTGATCTTTCTCTTTCGTGTTGGCCGAACAAAACTTTGATCACAACACTTCTTTTCTTTCCTCTAATCTCCTCCAAACATCTCGGCCATACCCTCCAACTTGGGGCTCTGCTCCTTCTTTCCACCAGCAGGTTTCTGCTCAACCTCCATATACTGCTGCTGCATCGCACTCCTCTTGGCCTTGTGGTCCCTCCTATCAATCTTTCCCGCCTCATGTATAGAGACACCTCTAACACCTTCCAACAACTCTAACACCAAGACTCTTTGCGTACGCTCACTAGCAGTCCCCACGATGCGTTCAATCGCCGTATCAACCTTGGCGGCACTCATGTCGGGCAACTCGAGCAACACATCTCTAGCCGTGTTCTCCAACGGCGAGTACGTAGCCAGAATATTCGCAATCAAATTTGCGAGGTCGCGTTGGACGTCTACAAAGTAAGGATCATTGAGCGAGGTGATGCAAGCTTTGAGCACTTGTGTGTTTATGAAGTTGCGGACTTGGGGTGCTGGTGCGTCTGAGGTAGTGAAGGTGGGGAGGATGGAGCGTAGGATGCGGCAGATGAGGGTGCAGCAGCGGGAGTCGCGCATGCGGAGGGCGTGGGTGCAGAAGAGGATTAGAGGTTCCAGGATGGAAGCTTCGGAGAGGACGAGGGTGCGCATGGTGAGTTGGGAGGGTTGTTGCGGTTGGGTGGAGGGTGTGACATCTGTCAGGTGTTAGTTTACTTGTTTTAGAAGGAGAATTGGTAGAGGGAAGGAGCGAACCTGCTGGTCGTTGATCGAGGATGGTAGAGGCGAAGTTGACGACTGCGTAGGTTGTTGCTCGTAACACGCTCTCAGCCTTCATTTCGTCGTTTAGTTGATCCTCACCCTCGACAGATTGTGTACTCGACCTCTCGATGACTTCCCACTCTGCACTGATCTTCTTGTCCGTCTGGGAAAAGAAGAGTGATAGTATCGGTGGCATGAAATGTCTTCTGTGGTGGGCTGGACATCTCTGCACAAGTCTTTCCACTAATGCGATCAGTCTCTGCAAGTGATGCGTAGACAAAGACGAGGCATCTGTGAGCAATGCCTCAGCCATTGGCCCAGGCAACTCCTTGAGCCCAAAGAACTCTTCCTCGAACCTCGTCATGCCATAGACGATGTGATAGCACCAATCACGGATCTGTCGAGGGATACCACGGATAGCAGAGGCGAAGCCTTCATAAGTGTCACCACTCTCAGCGATTCGGGCGTAAAACTCATCTCTGCTCTCGTTCGAGATACCTGCTTGCCAAAATCTGTCGACGAGCATCTTCTGCATCACCATTTGCAGTTCAGGAGGGAAGTTTGACCAGTTGCTACTGTTGGGGAAGGATGTGGCGTGTCTGGTCATCTGCAGCACATTGGACAGCATAGCTTGCATTGCCGGACCCCAAACCTGGGCACCGATCTGGTACTCGCGTGATGACTCTTTCAGCTTTTCAGTAGTGGCCGAGAGGAGATTTTTAGTGGCGTTGAGGGGCAAACGCATGACTTTCATCTGAACATCTGTTTGACGTGCCTTGCCTTCCTGGTCCAGAGGCTGACTGGGCCAGTCCTGGACGGAAGCATATCTTTGCGTTGAGAGGTACTCTGGCAAGCCTTCTAGACCGACGACGTTGCAGAACCCGGAAAAGGTCGACAATGCTTCAGTCAACTGGGGGTCTTGCCAGATGTCGACGACCGGCTGGATGATCTGTTGAAGACGAGTGAGTCGTGCTTGTGAGTCAACTGCAGATGCTCTGTGCACGATGATGAACAAGAATGCTTGGAGACCCCACTTTGTGCGCTCATCGGCATCTTCGGCAGACATCATGTTGTTGACTCTGGCCTCCAGGTCGGAGTAGACGTCAAGAAGATAATCTGGGAAGGACATGGCAATCCGTTGCATCTCACCCAGACGTGCTCCTTGGAAGTTCTTAACAGCAGCCGAGTAGTCTTTGTTGGACGGATCGTCTGGGTACTGTAGACTCAGACAGTAGTCAAGAATCTTCACGACCAACTCGGGCTGTCCTTGCAACGTCTTTACCAAAACATTGACCGCGATGTGGGTCGTGAGACGAGCTATCTCAGGATGTTGTGGTTTCATGGTCATCAGTTTGTAACAAAAGTCGCGCAGATTGGTAAGCGTCACTCCATAGACGTTGTTGGTAGTGTGCTGATCGGACTTTGATTCTGGTCGCGAAGCTTTGCTGTACCACTGAATGAAGCCATTCATCGTGCTTCTGAGGACAGATGCTTGTGACTCCAATTGCAGCACAGGAATCGGCGTCTTTGCGGGACCTGTAGATGGGAAAGGTGGTCTGAACTCTTGGCAAATTGAGTTGACCATCTGCACCGTCTGATCTAGTATGTGGCCGACAGCTTCTTGTGGCATGTAGTAAGCGATGTTCTCGATCACGGTGATACAGTATCTTCGGTAATTGCCAAGGAACGAATGCAACTCAGGAGGGTTTTCGAAGTCCTCATTCAGGTAGAGAATCACCGGTAACTCTTCGTGTGAAAGTGACTCGTACTTGATGAGGCGTTGGCTGCAAGTGCCGAGGAGTACGGCTACTCTCTGGCCCATAGTACTTGAGATGGACGGACTCTTTGCGACCAAGAGTTTTGTGAAGCTGTGCAGGACGGGAATGGAGACAAGAAGACTATCATGCTGGAATGCAATCATCATCACATCAACCAAGGCAGCGCAAATCTCGGGCGTAGCCAAGATTTCGGGGTTGGAAGCAGCAGCGTCTCCCAGAATTGACAAGACCTGTATAAGTTAGCACTTCTCCAACAAGATCAGTATTCTAGGGTAGTACCTCTGATAGCTTCTTCTGCAAGGTATACTTGGGCTCGTCAATGTCGTCAGCTGAGGTGTTGCAGCTTAGATGGATGTTTTTGAGCAACTCGATGTGATCCGGTTGCAGTATAGAAAGCATGATTTGGGACCAGGATTCATGGAAGTGGGGGTTGTAAGGGCGGCTCAGGATGGCCTGCAGAGCGTCGATAGTGGCCTAGGCACGAATCAGTCTGGCTGTGCTGTCGAAAGGGCGAGTGTTAGTCTTACCGTCTGCACAGCAGTATCGCCAGCGGCGAGCATCTTGTACAGAGACTGGGCACACTCTGTCTCTGTCAAAGCTCTCAAGCTGAGCCATGTCACTGTAGGTCTCAAAGCTTCGAGAGTCTTTATAGCAGAGACGACGACTCTTTGATCGCCTTGGGAGATGATGGTAGAGCACTGGAAGAGAAAGGCGCACATGCGAGAAAGCCACCCGTCTTGGGTATGGCGCACGTTTTGCGAGCTGCCACGCGATTCGAGGTGGTCTTTATACAACTGGCTGGGTATGACAATCTCGTTCAAGCACTGACCAAGCACATCTTGACGGAGACCAGCGACCGGGTCTTCCCTGTTGCAGATGTCCTCGGATAGACACTCCAGTATGTAGAGCACCATCTGCCTGTATACCAGCTGCTTGCTGTCATCTGATGTCTCCCATAGGGCTACTAGGAGAGCATCCATGTCCAACCACTCTGCACCCCAGCATCTTTTGGCAACCTCGACCCACAGCGAGGCTACTTTGTTGCGGTAATACTGAGGATCGGATTCGGATACGTTCTGGGCGAGGTTGAGGATCCAGCCACGCAGAGTTTCGGCCTCGTTCTGGCCATATTCTTCCCACCTGTAGCGGAGAGCGAACTCGAGCAGGGCCAGACCAAAGTGACGGATGGCAGCTTGTCGCGATTCGTCGCTAGCTAACGAGTAGCCGTGTTGCGGCGCGTCTGGTTGCTTCTTGGCGCCATCGAGGAACTCAAGGGCTGCTCGTCGTGTGTCGTTGGTCGATCGCGCGTCGTAGGTCGCTTCGAGAGCTTGTGTTATTTGCGATAGTCTGTCTCCATCAATCTGAGATGTCATGGTGCCATGTAGAGATAGTCGCTGTGTTGATGTAAGGAGAGCTCAGGTCTGGAAGTTTTGTTTGTGTGGAGGAGATTATTGACCGTCTGCCTGCTTGCTCACCACCCCTGATCTTTTGTATCCAGACACGCACGACTGTTTTCCGTGTCTCACTCTGTCTGATTCATACTATGAGCTGCTGCAACAACTCGACTGCAGTGGCTGCTGCTTCCCACACCAACATTCATCGCCGAACACCATGTCACATGATCGTAATCTGTTCCCGATCCAGTAATTCAAGATTCGACTCCGACTAACAATCTTTCCTTTTTCCACCTCAACATCGCAATTCCTCTACGGGTTCATCCAGCTTTACGTCGAGCGGAAAGCTTTCGAAAGAGTACTTCTATTGACTGGGTCTTGACAATGACCTACCATTTGGTATCTGGCATCTGCTGTCCTTGTTTACTCTTTGTGCTCTCAAGTAGAGTGGAAGTGATATTCTCAGGTCTTCCTAGACTTGCCTGGCTGTGAAATGCAATCTACGGGTATTCGATGTTTGTGTCTGACATCTGCGTTTGTAGGTGCCTTGAGGATGAAATGGACACTTTTGTTCGGCTTTTTGACCCCTGACTGATCCTCATACTCTATGAGTTTTGCTTGCTGTTCTCTTCTTTGTTTATGGTTTGATCTTGGCCTGTCTGGCTATGTCCCAGACTGACCCACAAAGAAGCCATGGCATGCTTGCACTTCATTCAGTGGTTGATCACTTTCACACGCGTTGAGCTTGAGACAGATAAAACACGACCTGCGGCTTCCCGAACTTCTTCTGTTTGCACCGCACCTGCCACTCCCATCAGGTAGACTTGATCTCCTTCCTTCCACCTCTGCTTTTCCTCCAACTCACCTTGCTAAAAGCAAAACGCGATGCGTTCAACAACTTCAAGCGCCTATGGTGGCCGAACCCTGGACACTCTACCTACTGAGGTCAAGAATGAGATCTTCTCCCATTTCCTCTTGGCTAAGAACATCAAATATTCCACCAAGGGCAAGGAGCCTGGCCACAGATATAAGTTCAACACTTCCGTCATGCTTGTCAACAAGACACTCAACCGAGACGCGTCTGTGTATGTCCGAACCCACAACGAGTTCGTCCTCATCCATGCCAAATGGTTTGCCTTTGAGATCGACAAAGGCAGATTCCTCCCTTACGTCGCTATCGGAAATGTGGCCAAGACCTTCAAGCATCCCACCGTGGAAGCCACGATCAAGCATCAGAGCACCAAATGCGGCTGCACCCCTGGCTCGGACTGTTCTGTCAGGCACCAGCGAGTGCCCGAGAAGGTCACCCGTGCTTTGTTGATGGCCGAAGACCTGGACATCTTCATCAGACATCTCAAACTGGCCTACCACATCTGGCCAACCCTTCCCATCTACATCCACTCAGAGCCTGGTGACAGTCCTGTTGAGTGGTCAGCCAGTCCAGCCCAGACGCATATCGACTTTGTTTGGAAGATCAACATGCCATTCCGCCAGGATCTTACTCAGGCCGAACTCTGCGAGCGTCAGATCAGACTGTTGGATCCCATCTCCAAGCTTGTCAATCATGGACAGAATGTCAAGATACTCGGTGCCGAACATGGTCTTGTGTCCAGCACGGTCAGAGCCATGACCCAACGCCTACTCTCGCTCGACGCTATCGGCTGGGATCTTTACGACCTCATCAAGGCCGAGAAGCAGTACTTGGATCAGATACCCAACCATCAATCTGTGAGGCAACTGGAACTGAGCAACGCTTACCAGTACATCGCCGGCCTTGGATGGCTGTTTCCGGACAACAACGAATCGCCCTCGACAGCTTTCGTCTTCAAGGCCGACTCTCCCGGCTTCAACGAAGAGGGCGTTCCCTTGGCGTACTGGTCTACGGAAAACGGACAACATGACCAAGACACTTCCTGCTGGCAATACAACGTACAGATTCTCAGCCTTGACTGCACACTCACTATGGCAAAGATGGCGTTGGATATGAAGGGGCACAACTCTTGCAAGTTCTTCATCCACTTCTGCACCATGATTCTCAACACAGGCTATTTCACCTTTCCCCACAAGATCTGGTCGGCTGTGTGTCACTACGACTGCTTCCTCTCGCTTTGGCAGTCGGGTCTCCAGAAACGCCCCAGTGCATACAACGATGTCCTGCTTAGTCTGGATAACATGCTGTTGCAAGGCGCCGCCAATGGCTTCGACGACGAGTATGTCCGTCAGGACAGGGATCGAGTTGCCCGCATTGTTTCTGTAAGTCTTTTTCCGTTCCATTCATCGTCACCAACACGTTTGCTGATCTGGTCGTTTAGAGAGAAATCAAGATCTCTGACAACGACAAACACAACTTCCCCGGCCTCCATCGTCGCCCGCGTATCTGGAACACGCAGGTTGACCTCCACCGCCCCGAAGGTTTCGACCTGATGTCACTGTCCCCTTCTCTGTCTGCTGATCTGGCTGCCTCCATCACCCGTATGGCCGACAAGCGTTTGACCCGTCAGGAAGATTCGGACGAGGATTCGGACGAGGATGAGGATGAAGAGGAAGGTGATGACGATGAGGCCGAGCACAGCGACGATGGTGATTCGGATGAGCATGAGGGCAGCGACAAGGACGGTTCAGACGAGGTCGAGGACAGCGACGAGAGTGATGACGGCGAGGATGATCACGTTTGTATCGTCATTCTCGCGGCGAGAGCACCTTCAAAGTCCGCGTTGAGAGAAGAGCAGGTGGAACGAGATTCATACCTATCATCAACGGACGTCGATAGGCCTCTGCTGTGGGCTTCGGGTACTTTTATGTAGCAAACGATTCGACATGAGAGCCTCAGGTAGTATTGACAACTTTTGCTTGTGATCAAGCACCAAAACCATGGGTCGTTTCTCTCTCTACATCATAATGCAAGACTTGCCAGTCTCTTTGCACTGATCTAGATATCCCGCTTCGGCTTCCGAATCAATCGCCGTACCCTGTCGTCTCTTAGGTCCTCTGATAGTCAACTTTTGCTCGCCTGCCGCATGCCACCACCGCAGTACTTGTTGTGACGCGCCCTCTGTCTGATCCACGCTGATCTTCCACTTTCCTCCCAGCACCTCGACTTCAGTCTTGCCTTGAGGGAAGTGGTATTCCGGCAAAAAGACCTCGGTAGGTGCATCTTCAGACGTTGGGCTAGGCGCAGAGAGTGTCAAATGGAAAGTGCAGTTTTTGAGGTCGAATCCGTGGGACACGACACGGCCGTGTGTTGCTGTCTGGGTCGGTCTTACGTATGCTTCGGCTGCACGCATGCCGACGCCATCGGAGCTGATAGAAGGTGTTTTGGAGGCGCTCATTCGATCTACAGATAATGTCCTCTTCAGTATTGATGGGCTGACCGACGCGTCTCCGGATGTTCTACCTTCTGAGTATGATGGGGACTCTGGGTTGTATGTTGCACTGTCCACCTCGGGTGAAGTGGGCAATTGCTTGTCGTCGACAGAGTAGATGGACAGGTCTTCGCCGTTCCAGTTGTCACCCCAGTAGTGGTTGTTTGATGGCACATAGGTCCAAAGAGCAAAACCTGCTACACCAGAACCCTCCAACGCGTAGTGGTTTGCGTCCATTGCGAGCGTTTGGCTGGTGTAGTCGCCGGTTTTGTACGCATACTTGTCGTCCATGTCGTACGGGATACCAATTTCGGTAAAGACGGTGGGTCGAGCGCCCATTTTCTCCTCGCCTTCTTCGCGCAAGTACTTGAGCTGGTCGCGGAAACAGTTTCTGATGGCACTCTCTCCGATCTTTACAGCAAAGGCGGGACTCAAGTATTTGCCGCGCATAATGCCAACCACATCGACGTTCCAGAATCGGTTCCTGTGCACTGTTAGTCGATTGCCATCTCAGAAGATGTAGAAACCTCACCATTTCTTTGTGATGAGAGTGATGCCGTCGTAAAAGTGAGGTGCGAAGACCATCTGCGGATCGTCATCTTTGGTGCCCTTGATCGATGCTGGTACCTCGAAAGGCGAAGACTGGCAGAACATGATGGTGTCTGGGAATATGCCTCTGATGGTGTCTCTGTACGCGCGGTAGTGATTCAGCCAGAAGTTGTTGGTGTAGTACTCGTGCGTAATCGTCTCGCCCGAGACAGGCACTTTTAAGAAATAATCTTTCTTGAGCAGCTTGTCATTCTCAGGGTCCCAGACTCCGTGCTGAGCCCAGAGACACTCACCGAGCTTCCAGTTGGCGTCTCTCTTCCAGCCGTATCGCGAATCGTCGTAACCTACAGGCAGCCAGGCGATCTCCCCCTTGGGGTCGACAAGCTCACTGCCAGACTTGTAAGGACCAAAATTGCCAAAATCGAATGTGTCTTGTTCCACGGCTCTGCCGAGACCAGTGAGCATTGACTGGAATGCTGTAGGTGCAGGCCCCTTCTTCAAGTTCTGGTCAGCTGGCCATTTGGACAGATCCTCCCAGCCTATGTAGCCTCTGTTTGGTTCGTTCATGCTCTCCCAACCAATGACAACATCGTTCTCCAGGTCGCCTGCCTCTTTTATGCGTTGGGCCAGAATCTTGTTGGCATCAAGGAAGTGACGTTGAAGGTAGTCTTGAATGTTCACGCCGTCGATGATGGCTTTGGGAGCGAATTCCTTGCCGGCGAAGAAGAGAGTGAGAATGGTCTGACAGGCTAGACGCTGGTAGTTGGTAGCCCAGACCATCTTGGGAAACTCGGCAGGGTTTGGCCATGTGTTTTGAACAAAAGCAGCCTGTGTCGCAAGGAAAGCCTGAGGGTTCAGACCGCAGGCATAGATGGTCCACATGGGAGCACCTGAGCCGCCAGTGTATCTCGACCAGACATCCTGGTGAGGGTCCATGAAGACGTAGAAGCCGTACTTCTTGGCCAGGCGCAAGACGTCGATGGTGTGCTTGATCCAGTCTTCGTCGTACTTTCCAGGACCAGCGTGCTCGATAGCCTCCCAGGTGTAGATGTAACGAATTGTGTTGTATCCCCATCTCTTCAAGCGGTCGAAGTGCGTGTGGGCCTCGTCGAGGCTGAAAGGTCGTCCAACGAAGGAGACGTCATCACCTTGGAAGAATTTGTCCTTGATGTGCGAACATTGGTCTGGGTTCAGGGGATATTTGGCATCGCCGGCGACGTTGATTCCATGTAGAGTGACCTCGCGGTTGTGTCCATCGCGGAAGACGGATCCGTCGACTCGAAGGCGGAGAGGCATGTTGAGCAGAGTTGCTCGAAGTCGATCGGAGTCGCGCTACTGTTGTCACGCGGTTTTGAGTATAAATGAGATCTTCGACCGCTTGGAATCCACGATGCAGAGAGGTTACGGGGGTCGTACGACAAGTGAAAAGTCTTGAAAAAGACAGCAAGATTATGAATGATAGACGAGTTCGTAGGGACAAGAACAAGAAGCACGCGGCAGGATTCGATGACGTCTGGCCGGCGGCCACCGCGGAGGGATACGAGATACGATGATACGAGTGTATGGAGAGACTCTGGAGTCGAGTGTGTATAGAACAGTTGCTAGGGACCGCAAGGCATTGTGGACTGGATGAGATCCAAGGGTAGAAGACGACGGCTGTCTACTTCCGGACGAAGCAGGAGAAGGTAGGCTAGGTCTATCGTTACAGATGTGTGTGAGACTGCCTGCTTGTCAGTAGCAAAATGCGTGCAGGAGGAATGGGTCGTGTTCATTCTCGGGAGTGATTTCGTCGGCCGCAGCTTCCTGGCTCTAGGCAACGTGGCTTCTGGTCGGTAGCAGAGCACAAACAGTCCAAGTGGCTCTTTCACATGCTTGGACTTGTCGACTCGACACTTGTTGATGCTCTGTCAAGTGTATTGCTATCCATCGCCCTCGCTGTCGCCATGTTCCTCCCCTTGCACTCTCTGGCCGTGGGCGCCGCCATTGCTGTCTCGAGTCTTCCTCTCGTGCATGGCTTGAGTGCCCGCGACATTCCCGCCGATGTTCCCGTATCGCAACTCATCTCGTCGGCCACGGCTGCACTCGCTCAGGGCAACGGCCAGGATGCCTTGACCTACTTCGACGTCGCCATCACTCGTGATCCCAAGAACTATCTCACCATCTTCCGCCGGGGCGCTGCCTATCTCCAACTCGGAAAGCACTCCCAGGCCAGCCACGACTTCGACCGCGTCCTCTCTATCAAGCCCACTTTCGAAGGTGCTCTGGTCCAACGAGCAAAGATCAAGAGCAGGAACGCCGACTGGATAGGTGCAAAACTCGACTACGAGACTGCTGGGAAGAAGGACGGAGACGAGATTCGCGAATTGCTCGAGGCCCAGAATGCTGCCTCGCTCGCCCAGAAAGCAGAGAACGAGGGCCACTGGGCTGACTGTACTGCACACGCAGACATTGCTGTTCTGGTTGCTGGAGCCTCCATGGACCTGAGACACACTCGAGCAAAATGTCGTTTTGAGAAGGGCGACGTCGTCGAGGCTCTCAGTGACTTGATGCACGTGGCTCAGGTTTCTTCCGGCTCGAGCGAACACCTTCAGATCTCTGCCACGTCCTTTTACGCTCTCAACGAACCCGTCAACGGTATGGGTCAGGTCAAGAAGTGCCTTCACTCGGATCCCGACTCCAAACCCTGCCGAAAACTCCTGAAAGCTGAGAAAGCTGTCGACAAGCAGATGAAGAAGCTGAAAGAGGCCATGGAAAAGAGCAGATTCGTCAATGCTGTCAACATGTTGGTTCCAACCAAGGACGACGATGGGCTGTTGAAGACCGTCAAGGACGCCACTCAGCAATACCGTGACGAGGGTCTGATTCACAAAAACGCCCCCGATCGCTTGTATAACGACTTGGTCGAGTTGACATGTGAGGCTTACACCGAGATGAACAATCTAAAGAAAGCTCAACCGTACTGCGAAGAGGCCCTGACCCACAACCCAAACTGTCTCCCAGCCTTGATCGGCAAAGCAACGCGACAAATAGACGCCGACGAGTTCGAGCCTGCCATCCAGACACTCAACCAAGCCAAGGAGCATCATCAAAACTCACAAAAAGTCCAAGAGCTACTGCAAAAAGCCCACACACTGCTCAAGAGATCGAAGCAAAAAGACTACTACAAGGTTCTCGGTGTCGACCGCCACTCAGATGAACGAGAAATCAAAAAGGCCTATCGCAAGCTCACTGTCCAACACCACCCTGACAAGGCTGCTCAGAAGGGCACCAGTCCTGAAGAAGCGCAGAAGAAGATGGCCGAGATCAACGAGGCCTACGAAGTTCTTTCCGACCCTGAGCTCAAGGCCAGGTTCGACCGTGGAGATGACCCTAATGACCAGTCTCAACAACAAGGCAACCCATTCCAAGGACAACCATTCGGATTCCCAGGCGGCGGTGGCCATCAACAATTCTTCCACCAACGAGGCGGTGGTGGCGGAGGCTTCCAGTTCAAGCAGCAAGGCTTCGGTGGCTTCCCATTCTAGAAGAACATGCTTCTCGACTATATTCGCGACCTTCTCCGTGAGCTTCTTTTCAACTCTATTAAGTTTTTCCGTGGCTTCCTATTCTTGGAGAAACTTCTTTTCGACTTTATTGAGCTTTTCTTTTCGTTGTTGCATCGCTTGGAGTTTCATACCACGGGTGGTACCCTCAGTCTTTTTATTTGGTCCGAACTCTTTGGTCCTCGTGTTCGTACTCTTGATGGCTATTTCGATGACCCCGTTATCTATCTGAGGTAACGACACAGCTTTGACGCTTGTTCAATTCAATCATTTGAGCATTCATGCTTCAGCTCTATCTTCTTAAAAACTCATCATGCTGTGATTCGTATGCATCATAAGCCCAATTGAATACCTCGATGCTCGGTGGCAATCTGTACGGCACAGGCTTTGCGTACAAGTCGTTCCTGGAACGTCTGGACATTGATGGTAAAAAGATCGGCAAACCACGAAAGCGACAGTGCGCGAACCATCCGAACCAAAAACAAGTCCCTAGACGACGCCCTCTGAGGCTCTGCCCTACATCTGCATAGCAACCCACCTAATCACCTGATTGTAAACTAGTCTTCGGACTTTGATCTCGCACTTCGGAGTCTGATGTCTGGTGAGGATTCGTGTATGGGTTTCGTGTACGTTGACATCACCCGCACGTCACTATAGCTGTCATCGATTCCTACTGCATGGCGAGCAATGGGCTGAGCTTTCCCAGCCACGGCGCAAAACAGTTATATAAACAAAGGTTGCTTTGCCGTACTGAAGGTCTTTTTCCTGAACTACTACTACACTTTTCAATACTTGAACGCTTTTACTCAAACGACACGAATATGCCTTCCGACGTCAAGCAGCAAGACATTACCGAGAAGAATGACCCCAGTGTCATGAGACAGTGGGATGAAGCCGACTTCTCCACCAAGTTCGAAGAGTTCTACAAGATTGTCGATGGCCTCAAGATTGGTCTCCTAGGCACATACCGTCCTGGTGTCGGTGTACGTTTTCGCTCTCCCCGCCCCTCCCTCCTCTCACCCACCACTAACACATCTCATCACAGCCCGTCACACGCTCCATGGCACTCGCCAAGCGCACCGGCCCGGACTTCCTCTTCCTTTCCAACAACCACTCCCAAAAATTCAAGGACATCGAGGCAGCCAAAGAAGTCAACGTCTCCTTCCAAGACACAAAGACTCAAGATTGGATTTCGGTATCCGGAACCGCCACCACTTCAAACAGCGATCCTCGTATCAAGGAGATCTGGAGCAGAGGTGCTGCAGCTTGGTTTGGTGACCTCGGCGATGGTGTCCACGATGGTTCGGCCGATGACCCGAGAATGAGTTTGATCGAGGTAAAGAGCAAGTGTGAGTTTTGTGCCCCCCCAAGTCCAACACATGCATTTGAGAGAGCAAAAATGCTGATGTGATGCAGATATTTCATACTACTCAACCAAGGTCGGCGCAGTCGGTTACCTCAAGGAAGTCGTTGCCGCCAACGTCACCGGTGGAGTCGCCAACACTGGAAACCTCAGACAGATGAAGGAGGACGAGATTGCAAAGGCCAGAAAGGAGCACTCTGCCATGAGCTCGTAAATATCTGCTCTGTTACGAACATAATGAACAAAACAAGAAACTGAATCATGCAGTTCTTCAAAACTGTAAACACGGCATCTTATACTCCCCCAATCGTTGTGAATAGTTTGCGCATATGGTTGAATTATTGTTGTATATCAGAAATGTGGAATATTTAATATCTACAGAGGGGCCTTCCTATTAAATTCCATATATGCTTCGTCATGCGTTTGGAATGGCGTACCTTCTCAAATGGAGTACAAGAACTTGGGATTCTCATCACCCAGATCAGCAATCTCTTCGTCGTTCAAATCTTCAATCTTGTAATCACGCTCGCCATTAATCCTCTTCTTGTTCTCATGCCCAAAGTACCACCACATGAATGCATACACGATCATAGCAAAGGACACCATGCCCAACGAAACGGCATGGCCTCTGATGAAACGAGGGCCTTCCTGTTTGGGGTACAGAAACGACGACATGATGCCAGCGCAGTTGCCAAACATGAGTTGCAAGCCAGTGGCTGTGGTGCGTTTGCCGAAGCGAGGATTGTTGGCCAGTAGCCAAGCGATGGGCAGGCCGACGGCGACGTATAGACCCAAGGCAACAAGGAAGCAGCCGGCGTAGTGGACACCTGCGCCGCCGTCTGAGATCAGCATCGCGTAGCCGACAATGGAGACTATGCCGAAAATGATCGTGTAGATGCCACGCTTCTGCGACCAGTCCGAGATGCGTGCCATGAACAGATAGCTGATTGCGCCGACTGCATAACAAGGAATGGTGAGAACTTGTACCAGAGCGCTCGAGTACGAGGGATCGATGTTCTTGATGATGGTAGGCAGGAAGGTCGAGTAGCCGTAGAGCATAGTGTCGGCACCGAACAGAGCGCAGCAGAATGCCCACATCTTCCAGTCCTTGAGTCCAGCTCGCACGTCCTGCCAGGCAAACTCGTCAGTCACGCCGGTTTGTTGTAAACGGCGAATCTCCATGAGCCTTTTCTCTTCTTGGGTAAGGAACCAGGCGGTCTCTGGACCATCTGCTAGCCACCACCAACATGCAATACCAAGGACGAATGTAGGTATTCCTTCGAGGATGAAGATCCAGCGCCATCCACTTTGACCAGACACACCGTCCATGTGACCGATGCCATAAGCAAGCAAGCCTCCGAACGCGCCAGCTAAGGCCGCACTAACAAAGAGGTAGCCAATTCGAAGCCCAATCTCTCTCTTGGTGTAGAAGAATGAGAGATATACTGCCAATCCAGGGAACAGACCCGATTCGAAGAGTCCCAGGAGCAGCCTACAAGTAATAAGTCCACCAAAAGATTGCACGATACCGGTCAGGGTCGCAATGATGCCCCAGCAAACGGAGATGAAAGCTATCCATCTTGAAGGTCGACAATAGCGTTTCAAGATGATGTTTGAAGGCAACTCGAAGAGCAGGTATGTCACAAACAGTAATGACACTGCGGTCTGGTATTGTTCAGACGACAGATTGAGGTCCTCTTCCAGTCCATATAGGCGAGCATTGCCTATGTTGACACGATCCAGAAAGCTGAACAAGTATAGTAACGTAACGGGTGGAATGATAGAAACATCAAGTTTGCGGACGAGTCTCTTTTCTGTGGCAGGGTCGATCTCCAGACGCTGAGTCGAGGTACCAGCAGAGACGGCTTTGCGTTGCTTTAATTGAGTTTCGTTGATGTCCATATTGGTAAATTTGGTTGCTGTATGAACAATCGACTGTTGAAGGTTTGGCGAGGCCAATTGACTTTGTTCCACTTGGGTTTTCCCGCAGCCGGAGAGGGAGGGTAGCAAATAGGCGAAGCCGGAGAAAAATTTATCGCCTCGAAGATGGAGCTAATCTCAAAACGCTTCAATGGTCAAGGATGGAGGATGGTTGCTTGGAAATCCAGTTCATCTCGTGCATTCGAGAGGGAGGGACAGACGATGGATATCTAGGCAGGTATTCCTCCTCGGCGCTATTACATCGTGGGGGTGCTTGTGAGTCGTGACATACCAGTCACGCCGTCACAGAGCGTCAACGATTTTATGCTTCTTTTGTGCGCAGTCATCAGAACGGCGCTTCTTTGTACGCGAACCGCCGAATCTTGGCCTTTCTTGACAGAGATGCTGATGTGAGAATGGTGATTCTCAGCACTACGCCCTAAATCAATATAACATATAGCATCAGCGCGATAGAGGTGGCATGTGCAGCCTGTTTGGTTGGTGGGATAGCACGATGGTTGGTCGGGTTGGGTAAAGAGGTCACTTCCACTGAGGGAAGGTGCGATGCGAGGGCGACGAGGCTAAGGCACGTGATACGAGTCTACCTGCCATGGACGAGAAAATATTTTCCAGCCTTCTGGAGCCAGTTCCCATACGATAAGACGACAGAAGCTTTTGAGAAAACGACAAGAGGCAGAGACCAGTAAAGCATTCTTAGACAAAATGAGCGACATGATCAAGGAAGAGCAGCCGATCGCCGGCCAGGAGCATGCCGAAGGCAGTGAGGACTCCAGTTCGGCAGTGCGCAGACGCTCTTCGTTCGAGGGCCGTGAAACAAAGAGACAGCGTCAGTCACTCTGTGCAATATTTGCAACCTTTCCCGTCGCAGCAACTTCTCCAACAACCACCACCACTACCACAAGCCCAAGCAACTTCTTCCTGTCCACTGTTTCCTTCCAACACGCACACTTGTTGCTGCTCAACCGTCACACAGTGTTTCAAGAAGTTCTTCCAACAAGAACCTCGCCATGGCTGACATCAATCCTGAACCTCAAGGCACCCAAAGTCTTCCTCCCCCATCTCTTCCGCAGCTCGTAGCCGAGCAGCACGTTCCCATCCCCTCGAGCGACAAGGACTCGCAGCGCCTCATCGTCGTCCTGTCCAATGCCAGTCTCGAGACATACAAGGCCTCGTCGGGTGGCCGCGGTGGTGCCAAGGACGACAAGTACTCGTTGCTCAACAGCGACGAGCACATTGGTGTCATGCGCAAGATGAACCGCGACATTTCAGACGCTCGTCCCGACATTACCCACCAGGTTTGTTACTTCTCTATCTCCTCCACATCCTTCCTCCTCTAATCAATGCGCAGTGCCTCCTTACCCTCCTCGACTCGCCGCTCAACAAGGCTGGCAAGCTTCAAATTTACATTCACACAGCAAAGGGTGTCCTGATCGAAGTCAGCCCTACTGTCCGCATTCCCCGTACATTCAAGCGCTTCGCCGGTTTGATGGTTCAGCTTCTTCACAGACTGTCGATCCGCTCCACCACATCGCAAGAAAAGCTCTTGAAGGTCATCAAGAACCCCATCACCGACCACCTCCCTCCCAACTGCCGCAAGGTCACTCTCAGTTTCGACTCTTCCGTCGTCCGTGTGAGCGACTACATTGCCGATCTCGCTCCCAAGGAGAGCATCTGCGTTTTTGTCGGTGCCATGGCCAAGGGTAACGATACATTTGCAGACGAGTTCAAGGACGACTCCATCAGTATCAGCAACTTCAGTCTGAGTGCCAGTGTCGCTTGCAGTAGATTCTGCCATGCCGCCGAGGAAGTCTGGAACGTCATTTAAATCGACAACAACCACGAATACCATGTCACAAACTATATATACCAAGAACAACAAAAGGGACGCCGCGGAATCGGCAGTATGTGGAAGCTTTTGATCACTTGTGCATTGAGTGCGCCCTTCGGACGTTCGTTTTCGTCACGTCTGTGTTGGACCCTCATAGCCTCCATGCGCCAGTCGTGTGCTTTCACTTCTTTCATAGCCCTGGGTTGATAGGTGCAGACAAAGCATGCTTGTATGCAGGATTCTTGTTTTGGATATCCAGCAGGAGTTCGGTTGGGTTGTCGCAAGCACGCGCTTCGTGTTGACTGACAGAGCCAACGAACAAAAGAACGAATAAAACAAACCCATACCACCACCTCATCCTGATCCTGCTCTTGCAATCGTATGTTTTCTATAAGAAGTGATGCCCCTGGCCGCTTACGCGTGATATTGGCAGACTACAGCAAGCCCTCGGCCACTTGATCATCTCTTGTTGGACGGGGTTTGTCGGATAATGGTGGCCACATGGGCTGGTCGGTAAAACTCAACCAACGAGGGCATTTGCCGAGCAATAGTCTGTCGTCGTGTTTAGCTTGCATGAAGCGCACACTTTCTACGTGGCACGTCCATCATGCGCATACCGCTCCTGATCTGCCCGCCGCACAGACGGTCGATTATATAGGCGATCGTAGCAAAGGATTCTATTGGCGCTGGGGATCTCTTCCCGGCCGGACCCGCCTACTTCTCCTTCAACCTGTCTGTTGTCGACCTTACCGAGGCGCGTGTTCCAGCCGCAGGAACAGCTCCTTGTCAGCCGTGGGTTATATAGAGCGTGCAGTAGTCTAGACGCGAACTCAACGTGTCCATGATCGAGTCGATATGACCGCTTTGGCCGGTTGATCATGTAGGATCTCCGGTATCTCACTGATATCTCTTGGTCGGTGATATATCTCTGTCCTCATCTCTGCATCCCATCCTCTCAATCACTCATTCTGCGAAGCCTGTCATGCCAGTATCACACGTTGGCTTGACTGTTTCTCACGTTCCTTCTGCGTGTTCCTTCTTCCTCTCAGCACTGCAGCCTCTCGATTACAAATACGTCGGCAACCAAGGCGAGTCTGTCGGGTTTGGCACCGACGATGCTGACTTCTTTCTGAGTCCTGAAGTACCTGGGTATGATCTTGGCGGAGAAAGGCGGACTCTGGTAGTCAAGCTGACCAAGATCGCTTCAGTATCACACGTAGTAATGCACATGTGGCATTTTCCGCGACGAGCAAAGCAGCGGTGAGGGACTTTTACGCCGCCGCACTTACCGCTGGAGGTCGTCCGAATGGCGCACCTGCCTTCAGGGGTAGCAACGATTGCATTTTCAATGCTGCAGTTCTGGACCTCGACGGCAACAGTATCGAAGTCATCTACCACCAACTGGAAGACGAGGATGCATACACTACTATCTCAGGAGGCAGTCGTGTGCTTACATGGAGAAGAGGCATCGTGAACGTCCTGGGTGACGAGGATAGAACGACCTTCGCGTCAGCACGAAGAAGCCACCCTAATGTCGACGCTGAGTCCACATCAAGCGTTGCCGACCCCATACCTCGTTCCAAGACCCCTAGCCTCGCCAGGACTACGTCAATACCAGCAGTCCCAACTTCGCAAGCCTCGAGCTCCGATCTCGGATTCCAAATCACTGGCAAAGCCATCATAGGCACTATCCTGGGAGCTGCAGCTGGTGCAGCGGTTGCATATGCCATGGTGAAAAGCGAACAAGATAGTGCGCAACAAGATGCAGACTTTGCCGAAGCAGTGAGTAGAAGGCCTGCATCGAGCAGAGCATCAAGTAAGGCACCTAGCAAGATTGCCCCGAGTCAAGCTCAGACTAGCAAGCCAAAGACCGAATTGAGCTCCGCGACAACGAGTAAGACAGCATGGCGGTCGCCCGAGCAAACCGCTGAGAGTGTGAAATCACGGCCGAGGATGAGAGTCCATCGTAACTACAGTACCACGGATTCCGTGGTTGCGTCTAGAGTGATGGAGCAGTTCAGCGATACCGAGTCTGGCGTTCCTCTTCGACCACGCAAAGCACGCTCAGTGAGAGCTATTGAAGCGGCTCCCGAACCTCAAACCATCGACACCAAGAGCTATCACGGTCCTACCTATGTTTCTCTGGCGTCTACTTCGAGAGCCAGTAAGAAACTCGAGGAGTCTGAAGTAGTCTACATACCGGCATCGCGATTTGTCTCTCAGGTGCCGACGAGATCCCCCTCGAGCCCACCATCGGTAGCTCCCATAGAAAGGCGAATTGAATACATTCCAGCATCGGTAGTGGGGCCCCGACCATCTATCGTATCTCGTCGGGCAGTCACATCACCTCCATCTATGTGCAATACGGATCGCCAGATCGAGGATGTTCCGATACAGTCCCAAGAACGGCCATCACAAGATCTTGTGGTTGCACGTCGAGACAGTGCGATGAGCATGTACTCGACACATTCGAGCAAGAGCAAGCATAGCAGACATTCACATAGAGACTCTCCTAGGAACCACCATGATGAGAGAAGAGACGGCTCTCCTAACCCATTCAGTCGACACTCTCATCGATCTAGCAAGCATCGGGATTTGTCGGTTACAAGCCGTCGAAGTGAGCATCGAGCAAGCTCTCCAGATCGATCAAGCGGACATCGCGATTCGTCCAGTCATCGTTCTACAATTTCGAAGCTATCATCGAAACTTCGCTCTGGTGCACACAGAGATGATTCACCATATGATGGCTCCGATACGAGCACCATCAAAGCCAGTCAAGTCAACGGATCACGTTATTACTCTGCTGCCGGCATAGCGCTACCTGAATCTCGCAAGACATCAGTTGTTACAGCGGCAGAACTTCCTTTACCAGTTTCAAGAAAGACGTCAGTGGTTTCAGCCGCAGGATATTCCTTGCCCATCTCGAGAAAGACATCCGTTGTCTCGGGTGCAGACATGCCATTGCCAGACTCCAGGAGACCATCTCTGGTATCAGCAATGGAAAGACCCCTGCCAATGTTCAGGGCTGCTTCGGCAACCTCGGCTCACCATATCGCTCTACCGGAATCGCGGGCAGGGAGTATCGTTGGTAACATCCTTGGGCGTCAGGCGCCGGTGCACGACGGCGCATCAGCTGCTGGCATCTCACTGCCAGAGTCTCGCAAGACTAGCCTCGTAGGAAGTCTTCTTGAGAGCGATCCAATACCTCAAATCGATGATCTGGAGACTGTCGCTCCAGACGATAGCATATCTTGCGTAGCATCTCGTCACACTCGCCATCAACGTGATGAGTCTCGTCACCGCGAACGCAGCCATGATCGTGAGTCCAGAAAGTCGAGTTCGAGCAAGAAGCACAGACCGAGATCACTACATGGTGAAGGGTCGAGACGATCGAGTAGACATTCTGAAGCGGGCAGCTGTGCTACTGTCAAGCCTTCCAGGAGCAGTAGATACAGTGCTGCTAGTTTGCCTATTCACGCGAGGAGTAGAACTGGTATTGAGAGAGACGAGAAGAGGGGTCAGAGAAGTTTTGTTAGTGTCGCATTTGGAGGCTGATAGGTAGCATAACCAATCCAGGAAAAGAGGCTTTTTTCCGGTTCTGCTCAGATGAGTTCGATAATGCTGTGTAGAAGGAAGAAAGGAAGGTTCTCGGAGAGTTTTGGGGTGCCGTCTTCGGGGAAGCCAAAAATGTCGATCGGGCCGAGGCTTCGATTGAGCCTCGACCTCCACCACTTTTGTAGGGAGCATACGACTCATCGGTTTTGTTAAGACCACTCGTCAGCATGATTGAGCTAGAAACATCTACTGCCCTTCCGTGAACCGCTGGAGATAGTGTGGAGTACACCTTCCTTTGTTTGTGTTGTCGTCAGCTTCTGAGACTGAAACGTTCTTTCTTTGCCGACAAACAAGCTGCCAGAAAAATAATTAGGAGACGATCACTGAACATCAATACATCCCAGGACAGTCTCGTGACCGACTATGGATATGGAGAAGAAATCAACTTCGAGTCACCACTCTGGTACGCCCTCGCAACAATCTCATCTAGAAAGAAGTCTCGCCCTCGCTTTGTCGCGGCGTCGACAAGCTTCAACACTTCGGAACCTGACTCTACCCACCGCAAATGCCATCGACTTTAGTTCCAATGACTTCCTCTCACTTTCCAACTCCTCCACCCTTCGCGATCTATATCTTCGCGAATTAGCTGCTCGTCCGGAGTTCCCTCTCGGTAGTGGCGGCTCACGGCTTCTCGATGGCAACAGCAAATATGCGGAAGCATTGGAGAAAGATATCGCAGCTTTCCATGGTGCCGAAGACGGCTTGTTGTGCAACTCTGGCTTCGATGCTAATGCAGGCTTGTTCTCTGTTCTACCACAACCAGACGACATCGTGGTGTATGACAGCTACATCCACGCCAGTGTACACGATGGCATGAGGGCGAGTCGTGCTGGTGCGAATTTTGCTTTTATGCACAACTCTATCACAGATTTACGAGCTGTGTTGAGGAGATGCATCGACTCCGATGAAAAGTTCAGGTCCGGAAGACGCAGCATCTTCATCGCTGTCGAGGCAATCTACAGCATGGATGGCGATGTTGCACCACTGAGAGAAGTTGTCGAAGCAGTGACCGAGCTACTACCCAATGGCAATGGGCACATCATTGTGGATGAGGCACATTCTACAGGTGTTCTAGGCCCGCAAGGCAGAGGTCTGGTCTCGGCACTTGGGCTAGAGGACAAGATCACTATCCGCTTGCACACATTTGGCAAGGCCATGGCCTGCAACGGTGGTAAGTCCATTAACAAACATTCGTATTCATTGCTATCCTTGCTGACGAGTAAATGCAGCTATCATTCTGTGCAGTCCGTTGATAAAGCACTACCTTATCAACTACGCACGACCGCTAATATACACGACTTTCCTGTCATTTCCAGCACTCGCTGCCATTAGAGCTGCCTACACTCTACTGTCGAGCGACGACACAACAGCGCTTGCCACACATCTTTTTGACCTGATCAGTCTTCTCCACGAAAGACTGTTTGCTCTCACCTCGAGCCTACCACAGCACCAACGCCATCTTCTCCAGGTGCTTGAGGAGTGTCCACCATCACCAATATTCTCAGTGCTCAGTTCTGATCCTCGCGGTCTAGCCAAGTTTTGTCAGGAAAAGAACTTGGTGGTCAGGCCTATCGTACCGCCAACTGTACCGCTAGGCTCCGAACGAATTCGGGTATGTTTGCACGCTGGCAATACGAGGGATGAAGTTGAGGCGCTGGTATCAAGAATCACTGCTTGGGTGGAACAAAAGACAAGATCACCATTAGCAAAGTTGTAGCTAGATCTTGGAGTGGAAGATCCACCAGAGACGGTTGTCGGCTTGGAGGCGCCCTCGGCACCATAAACTATACATATATATATATATATATCGTGTTGCAGGGTCGTGTGAGCAAAATAGGAGCAAGCAACCATATTACATATTAGTCCTTCCAAACGCCGAGGCCTATCTAGCTCCGCGAATGTTTCGATTTGTCCGACCGACCCTACACGTCGATAACATGCAAACAGCTGTCACAAACGTTTGACTTTATCAAAACGAGCATCCACGATTCGAGGAAGGTAAGTAAGAGCGAAGGGAACACCAAAGGGTCGAACAAAGCTTGAATCATCGGCAATCAATTCCCCGAAACGATGTCCGACAGCGCCGAGCCGGTACGCCGAAGACGGTGAATGCTCCCACCAACTTTGCCGGCGTACCGGCCTAGACCATTGAACATCGTCGTGAATCATCATCAATTTCCTTCTCGTTCTCTCATTTTGTCCAGTCGCTACTCGGATTCATGTCGTTGTAACACTCGGTAGCTAATTCGTCCTCCATTCTAACATGCGTCAAGTCGGGTCTGCTCTATGGCCGAGGCTTAGAGCCGTGCAGGTATATGGAGCCAATACTGGTGTAGGAAAGACAGTTGTCAGCACATTGCTCTGCAAAGCTCTACGGAAGAGGCTACCAGATTACAACGTGCATTATCTGAAACCAATCTCTACTGGGCCACTCGACGACCAGGACAACCGGTATGCACATGTGAACGTCTTAGTCGAAAATCAACTGCTAAGTTCTTTCGTAGTCATATAACACGATACTCAAAAGACATCACATCGAAGACGCTACTTCAATTTGACGACCCAGTCAGCCCTCATATTGCTGCCAGAATCTCCAAGGAGCCGATTGACGACCAGAGCATCTTGACTCGTGTTTACGAGGAGCTGCTTGGGTATGCCACAGGGAAGGATGCTGTAGCCGTCGTCGAGACTGCTGGTGGTGTGCTCTCTCCAGCGCCTTCTGGAAATGTACAGGCAGATCTCTATAGACCATTGAGATTGCCTACCTTACTCGTGGGTGACCACCGCTTGGGCGGCATCGGCACGACCATCTCGTCCTGGGAATCACTTCATGTCCGTGGCTACGATGTGAACTCGGTCCTCGTCTTTGAGGAATCGAGATACGACAATCACACATATCTGAAAGACTACTTCAAGGAGAGAGGGATTCAAACACTCTCTTTGCCACCGCCTCCTGAGCTCAAATCTTCTCAAGCAGACGATGAGCAATCTATGAGAGAATACTACGAATCGGCCAGCAGCTCATCTAACCTCGAACAATGTATTGACAATATCATCCAGACTCATGATAAAAGGCTATCTAGTCTACAATCGCTGCCCAAGAGAGCTGACAGTAGCATCTGGCATCCTTTCATGCAGCACACCGAAAGATCAGAGCAGAATATTCTGGCCATCGACTCGGCCTATGGCGACTACTTCCAGACTCATAACTCCAGTGGTTCTGGCTCGAAGGAAGGTAATCAGCTGAAGCCTGCTTTTGATGGTTCAGCATCATGGTGGACGCAAGGACTTGGCCACGGTAATCCCACATTGGCGCTTACTGCCGCACACGCCGCTGGTCGTTACGGCCATGTCATGTTTGCTGGTGCTGCACATGAACCTGCTGTATCGCTTTCGGAGACACTGCTCCAGAACATTGGTAATCCACGTCTTACAAAGACTTTCTTCACCGACAATGGAAGCACTGGCATGGAAGTCGCAGTCAAGATGGGTCTCAAAGCAGCGAGCAAACGCTACGGCTGGTCCCCGGATGATGAGATCTTGATCCTCGGCCTCAAAGGCAGTTATCATGGCGACACCATCGGCACCATGGACCTCTCAGAACCGTCAACATACAACAAGAAAGTCGAGTGGTACTCTGGTCGTGGCCACTGGTTTGACTTCCCTCTCGTCAAGATGCAAGCAGGCAAATGGATTGTCGAGCCTCCTGCAGGTATGGAGGAAGAGTTTGGCCCCGTCCGCTCCTTCTCTAGCCTCGACGAGATCTTCGCACTTGCTGGCAGAAAGGCTGATGCTGAGCGTTACGAGTCTTATATCAAAACTTCTCTCGAAGCTTTGACTGCAGAGGGCAAGAAGTTCGGTGCTCTTATCATGGAGCCAGTCATTCTCGGTGCTGGCGGTATGCTGTTCAGCGATCCTCTCTTCCAACACGTATTAGTGAAGGTTGCACGCGAGCAATGCCCGGAGCTGTATGGTAATGCAGCAGCTACATCAGACTCGGAGCTAGCATGGAAGGGTATTCCTGTCGTCTTTGATGAAGTTTTCACTGGTCTGTACCGTCTCGGCCGTTTCAGCAGTTCGTCGTTTGTTGATGTTCAGCCCGACATTTCTGTTCATGCCAAACTACTTACTGGCGGTCTCCTGCCGCTCTGTACTACTCTTGCTAGTGAGAGCATCTTCGAGGCCTTCTTGAGTCCTGAGAAGTCTGATGCCTTGCTCCATGGTCACAGCTACACTGCACACGCCGTCGGCTGCGACATTGCAAGGTACTCCCTCAAGACTATGAAGGAGATGGATGAAGGCGCCACCTGGACTAGCTTCAAGTCTTCTTGGAGACAAGAAGACGATAGCAAGCAAAACCTGTGGAGCATGTGGTCGCAAGACTTTGTGCGCGACCTTTCGCTTAGATCGAATGTCGAGAGTGTGTTCGCTCTGGGCTCTGTTTTGGCGATGTCGCTCAAGGATCCTGCTGGCTCTGGTTATACTTCCACAGCTGCGACTGGGCTGAGAGATACGCTTCTCCACGATTCGTCTTCGGAGAATGCTATTCACTCACGCGTGTTGGGCAATGTTTTGTATCTGATGGCTAGCATGACCACAACTCCGGACACAATCGCAAGCATCCAGAGAAAGGTACAGGCTGCAATGAGATAAGCGTCCCTCTCGAACAAAAATGAAACCGCTGTATGATGTAAGTATAGGATGTAAAGCAGATGTATAGACAAAGTACAAAAAGTAATTCATCGTATCTCCAAAATCTCTAGCTCAACCATGAGCCAATGTGCTCGCATCTAACACCTTATACTCTGCTCTTTGGAGACTCTATATATCTCGGTGCATATCTTGTCGACATCCGTCTTCTTCAGCGGTACGCGGTGCGTGCCATCCCATTCAACGAGCGTCACACTATCAGGATGACAGTACTTTCTCATCAAATCTCTGTGCAGATGCAAGCCAGCATCATTCAACCCGTGAACATGAATCGTCGGCAGCCTAAGGATATGCTCGTTAGGCCCATCATAATGAAACCCCTCACTGATCTCCCCAGCGCCTAGCGTAGCAGGCCCGACCGAATACTCAGACAACTGCATCAACGGCTGTCTACCCGCCAACAGCACCGCGAACTTGTAATCCGTATCCGCGACCCCCGTCTTTTCGACCCGCACCTGCTGATCGTACAGCAAACTCGCCGCAAGCTTAGCACCCTGACTGAAACCCATCAACCCCACCCAAGGCCCTGTTCCCGGGTCACTGCTCTTGCAAGTCTCTATCGAATACATGACTTCTTCGATGGCGGACTCGTCATCGATATCGGCGTGTTCGGGTAGCCAGCGCAGCCAGCGTCGGAAGGGGCCATAGTCTTCGTAGACGGGGACGATTCCGGGGCCAGCAGCGCAGTAGAAGGGACCGTCGGCGAAGACGAGGCGGAAGGTTGGGAGGGCTTTGATGAGGCTGCGGGCTTGCAGTTGGAAGATTTCGGCTGTGACACCGCCGCCGTGGAGGCAGAGGATGCGCGGGAGGGTGAGGTCGACGGGTTTCGGTGGTGTTGTGGTCATGGTGGGTGTGTATTCGACGAGTGGCTGGTAGGGCAGCTGTGTATTTTCCCGAAGAGCTGTATAGCTTGGGAGGACTGTCGATAGCAGTAGGTTTGCCCAAGTGTGGTGTGGGAGGAGGTGGATCAAACGAAGGAACTGGGCGTCAGTGGAAAAAAGGCAGTACTACCAGAACTACACTATCGTATGTACTCGTACGGTATCGCATGGTGGATCGGGTGCATGTGTTTCGCTGCTCACATCATCTACCCGGGCCGGCTCTCCATGGCCCTTACCGCCATTGCCAAATCCCGACACCTGAGCGCGCCGCCAGATTTAGAATATTCTCCGATAGCCAGCGGCTCAAGCCTTCGGGGCTTTGTGTTTGACCAGGTGCGATTCGCATTCGGTGTTGCATGACTGCAGAAAGGGAAAGAGCCCGAGGACCGAGTTGGTTGACGCTTTGGACTGAGCTTGGACCGTCCATCTCTACCATCGGCTTTCACGCTCCATCATTCCATCTTTCGCAACCATCAACACAAAGCATGCATACATCTTATGGGAAGCCATCGAGCATCCCGGCCCATGATTCAGAATCATCGTTTCTCGTTTAGTCAATGACATCGTCCCTCAAGTCAAACAACTGCCTGATGACCTCGTCGGCCTTGCTGCGGATAGCATTGTGGTACATGACATTGGTTGTAAACGTCTTGCAGCCCTTGATCTTCTCTGCCGTCTCGCGAGAGTAGTCATAGTCGACATACATCTGAGTTCAATGTCGTCAGTCAAGACGCCAGCAGATAATCTCAGTCATTCAGACTTACATCTTCTTGGTAGACGGCCGCGTATACAGGAACCTCGTTCTTGCTGAGCTGCTCTTCGTCGAACAAGGCAGGCCAGTCAGAGTCTGTCGCTACACGGTTGGCCACATCTTGGATCTTGCGAAGCTCGCTGTAATCCTCGAACATCCAGCTGAATATCTGTGCTATGTTAGCGTTTGAACGCCGCAATGAACTGTTGGTCATTTACCATTTCGCCGGTAAAGTAGACGGGACCATCAGAGGTGATCTCGAATTCGGGGAACTCATTACGCATGCGTTCAGCAGACCAGTTGGGTGCTTCGCTGTAGCAGTGTTAGCGTGACGAGATACGAGCAACCTGAACTTACGTACCCTTCACAATAGATTTGCTCGTGCAGAATGGCGTACACGACTCCTTCGTCGAAAGATGTAAGGGCGTCAACGCCGGAGAGCGTGCCTCTGGTCAAATGGCCAAAAGCCTCGATGTCGTAGGCAGCACGCAGGACAACTTCATGCACGGCATCGAATCCTCCATGCATCCCAAAGATGATACCCATCTGCTGGAAGCGTCTTGCAGTTAGGTTTCCACCAGTCGGCAACTTGATCACTCCGTCGCCAAAGCGTTGCAAGTACTTGATGATTGTCTTGACTCTGTCGACGTCTTCGGGGTACTTTTCGTAGTAATTCAGATTTCTTTTGGCGACCCTCTTGTAAAGTGCTTTGTAAACAGGATCAGGCTGCTTGACTAGAGGCTGGAGACCGCCATAGATGAAGGCTTCTCGCAGTCCTTGTGGGTAGAACGAGAGGTACGTGATGCTGCAGAATCCGCCAAAGCTCTGTCCCATGATGCTCCACTTCCGCTTCTCTGGTGGGTACTCTGCAGTCAGAGACTGACGGATAGCCTCGCAGTCTCTTACGATACTGTCGGCACGGAAGAGCTTGAGGTACTTTGCCTGTACGTCGTTCTCTCCGCGCATGCCCAGAGTACTGGCAGTGATTGGGGTGCTGAGACCAGTACCTCTCTGATCGAGATAGAGCATTTGGTAGCCTTTATCCAAGATGGTCCAGGTGAAAGGGTAGGCACTTGGGTGTTTGCAAGGGCCTCCAGGACCGCCATTTAGAAAGACCATCCATGGAAGTTGGCTCTTCTTCTCGTCGTGTTCGCTGTGGTCTACAGGAGACTCGTGCTTTCGAACACTACGAGCGAAGATACGAATGGTCCCAGCATTAGGTTTTGAGTAGTCTTTTGGTACATCAAAGAAGTGCTCCGTGACCCGTAGCTTACCTGTAATTGATTAAGTGTCAACACGTATCATTCGTGGATGAGCATATTGCATCTGAGGCGACAGTCTGGATGAGTCATCTATTCGTACCAGGTATCTGATGAGTCCTCTGCTCCACGATCTTTGCTGTAGCGACTTTGATTGAGGTAGCCATTTTGTGTTGTTTAGGCAGACATCAATAGAGAGGATGTGGGGGATGAGTTGATAATGGAGCGGTGATCAGCCCCACGACATTGTTGACGCCCGCCCTGCTTTGCGATTGCCGATTCATTGCTCATGCCTCACTCAATACATTGTTTTCTGCCATCAGGTACACACAGATACACAGATAAACAAGACTTATAGGTGTACTGTTAAGGACTGATTAGCAGATGTCACGAACAACTGTGTTGGCTCAACGCTAATACTTTTCTGAACGCATGAGCGATAGAGGGGAGGGGGCCGTCAGCCGAGGGTGTGACTACCGCCTTGAGCTCGGAGTCTGCTGCGCCGACGGTTTCCACCGCCATCAAGATTCGTCCACAAAAGATATATTCACAGAACTTGTCAAATCACCTGGATTGTACATCCAAAGCAAACAACCTCTGAACAGCAATGGTCAAGAAAGACAAGGGCAAGAAGGAGGCCAAGAAGGCCCGAGTAGCGGCCAAGCAAGAAAAGGTCGCCAAAAAGTCTGAAAAGAAGGCCAAGAACAAGAAGGATGCCGACGACAGCGATGTTGAAGAGGCCGATCTGGATGCAATTCTAGCTGAATACGCAAAGAAGCAAGAGCAATTCCTCAAGGTCACCGAAGACACTGTCACTGGCCCATCGCCAAGAAGTGCTTCCACTTTCATCGCTTCACCCTCGGACGGTAGAGAACTTTTCCTCTTCGGAGGCGAACACTACAATGGAGCCATTGCGAATTTCTTCAACGATCTTTATATCTACAGGATCAACTCGGACGAATGGCGAAAAGTGACAAGTCCCAACTCACCCTTGCCTCGCAGTGGACATGCTATGTGTAGAGGCGGCAACACTGGAGGCATTTACATGTTTGGTGGAGAATTCAGTTCGCCCAAGCAGGGCACTTTCTACCATTACAACGACTTCTGGAGTCTGGAGCCATCAACCAGAGAGTGGGCTAAGATCGAGACCAAGGGACCATCTCCATCCGCACGAAGCGGTCACCGTATGGTGGCCTTCAAGCGCTACATCATCCTTTTCGGAGGTTTCCAGGACACGTCACAACAAACCAAATACTTGAACGATCTCTATATCTACGACTGCCAGACATTTCAATGGCATATTCCGGTCCTGCCTCCGGCTGCCATGCGTCCGGACCCCAGATCATCATTTTCCTTCTTGCCTCACGAGACCGGCGCAGTCTTGTACGGTGGATACTCCAGAATCAAGACTTCGACCTCGGCTGGCAAGTCCAAGGGAGGTAGACAGGCATCTCGCGTCATCATGAAGCCCATGGTACACCAAGACACATGGTTCCTTCGAATCACGCCACCTCCTGCCGAAGCTCCCATGAACACGTTGCCTACCGTTCGTTGGGAGAAGAGAAAGAAGCCAGTCAACTCGCCCAACCCAGCTCGCGCTGGTGCAACTATGGTGCACCACAAGGGTAGAGGTATTGCATTTGGCGGTGTACACGATGTCGAAGAAGATGAAGAAGGCATCGACAGCGAGTTCTTCAACCAGCTGTTGGCCTTCAACATCGACCGTAATCGTTTCTTCCAACTCAGTCTCAGGAAGCCGCGTGCTCAGCCTGCCAAGAAGCAAGGCGGAGGAAACGAGCGCGGTGGTCGACGTGGAAGAGGAAAAGCAGATGAAGAAGAGCTGTTGCGCAACCTCGCTCTTATCGAAGGAAAGGGCTCGTTGGACGATGGCGAACTCCCTCTCAAACGTGACGACTCCGACGACGAGGATGTCAAGATCGAGAAGCCTGTACAGTACGAGATGCCTCATCCTCGTTTCAACGCTCAGCTCGCGGTCCAAGACGACACTCTCTACATCTATGGTGGCACATTTGAGAAGGGTGATCGCGAGTTCACGTTTGACGAGATGCACAGTATTGATCTCGGCAAGCTAGACGGTGCCAAGGAGATCTTCCGTCGCGAGCTCGAAGACTGGCAGGGTAGTGAGGATGAGGACAGCGAAGACGAAGACGAGGATGAGGATGACGAGGAAGATGAAAGCGAAGACGAAGCCGCTGGCACTTCCACTCCTGCCACCTCCGTTGCACCTGAAGAAATCGCCAAGCCTGAAGAAGTGGCCAAGAAGCAAGCAGCAGAAGACGAGGAGCCAGAAGATGAGGCTGCAACAGAAAAGTCTGACGGTCTTCCTGGCCCGCGTCCGTTCGAGTCTCTGCGTGAATTCTTCACTCGCACCAACCACCAGTGGCAAGACATCATTCTGGAGGAGCACAAGTTCAAGCACGCAACCCAGATCACCGAGAGATCGGTCAAGGAGATCCGCAAGAGTGCATTTGAACGTGCTGAACAGAAGTGGTGGGATGTCAGAGAAGAGATGCAAGTCTTGGAAGATGAACAAGAAGCTGCTGGCATTGGTGAGGTTGTTGCACTCGAGTCTCGGGGTGAAGGTAGCGGTGGCGGCGGTGCTGGTAGGAGAAGATAGTTGGGCTATGCATATAGGTTACGAAACACAAAACACATGATCAGAGTCTGGAAGCACGACCATCTTATAAAATGTACTGGATTTCAGCCTAGATACGAGTTTATTGACTAAAGAGCGCGAGGCGAAGCAATCTCGCCCAATTCACAAACAAAGTCCATCATTGATCCAATTCGTGTGTCGTCTTACTCGGCAGAGGTAATCAAGAATGAAAGACCTCAGAACATACTGCTCAGCAGTAATACCGTTCCGAGTACCAACAGCATATCGGACGCCCTACTTGGTCTGGACGTAAATGTCGGAGCTGCCGCTGCTCTGGTAGCCTTCAGTAGCGACAATCTGGTAGTAGTGCTGTCCGAGGTTGAGACCGAATCTGGCCCAGGCGTTGAAGTGGTTCTGCATGGTGACACTGCCACCAACGCGCTTGCCCTGGCGGACAGACCAGTACTGCTGGAAGGTGCGGGTACCATCGATGGAAGGCTGGTTGGTGCGGGTAGAGACATAGACGTTGTAGTTGCCGCCGTCGGTGGAGAAGCTTCCCTTGTACTGAGCACCGCTGCTGGGGTCGTAGGTTCCGAAAGACTCAATCACGTAGTACTCGACGAGGGGCGAGCGGGTCCAGCCGTAGACAGCAAGGTAACCATTGCCCGAGGGGCTGAAGCTACCGCCGTAGTTGATGGTGCTTGAGGAAGAGTCAGTGGCTTCTCGGATCTGAGAGTAGAGGTCTCGTGAACTTACCGGCCAGTACCAGGGTTCCAGCCCTTGCCACCAACAAAGTTGCCAGTGTTCTGCCACGAGACAGAGTAGCGACTGCCCTCGCCGAGAGTGAACTGGGCGTTGCCACCGCCGTCGGTCCACCAAGAGTAGAAGTAACCGTTGTGGGTGCCCTCAGCGCTGGGAGTGCCTGCACGCTTGGAGAGGAGAGTCGAGTTGCCGTCGTCAACCTCCTCGGTGAGGAAATCGAAGGGAGCGGCTAGGACCGTAGTAGCAGCCATCAAGGCGCAGAAGAAGGACTTGAAAGAGACCATGTTGATAAAGACCAGGCTTGATCTGAGCAATGTGATTGTTGAATTGGATGATGTTTCGATTTCCTGGCGGCGAGCGTCCTCATTTATATCTTCCCTCGCTCTCTCTCATCGCCCTCGTTCCGACCTCGCCATCGCCATGACACCAACAATGATTGAGCCTAAACGAAAAGCTGTGCGCCATCCACTTGCTGATCAACGTCCACACACGGTGCTGACTGTGGTATCTCGCCTATGCAAAGGATGGGGTAGATGTTGGTCTATTTCTCTTGGTTTTCTTGGCTCGACAAGCAATTCGAAGGGCGTGCCAATGCTATCTTATATATCCGTCTACGGCCGCACGCCGGTTAAAGCAAATAGTACCTGCCAAGGTCAGGCTTGGTATAAGAGGGGTGTTTTCATTGGTGATCACAAGGGGGCCTGATCAGCATGGTGATTTGCCTATAACAAGGCATGGAAGAGAGAGGAGAAGCTTGTACATGGAGTCCGCATTGTCGCCAAGCAAGCTATTGTATCAGAATCAAGCGAGCCGAAGAGCCACCTCTTCCTCGTGAACCTAATCACATAGCTAGTCCAACGCAAGGTGCTGAAACAGGCAACACGACGAGAACTCCTATAGCCTTTATGTGCATGATTTTGTAGTCCAGAGCCTCCACGTCGTTCAGGCTAATCTGGAATACAGAGCATCGTCCTTCTAGCCCTGTAGATCTAGTCATCCGTCGCGACAACAGATCCATGATGCTGACGGCATACAGTAGTATGGATATTGTCGAAATTGCGTAACAAGTCACAGCAACAAGCCATCACGCAAGGTCTCCAGGCACCATCTAATCAGACGTGTTTCAGCAGTCGCAACGAAGGACTCGTCCAGACTCGGCCGTAGCCGTAGAGGTTGCTGAGATGGTCGGGTGCCTTTCTTCAATGAACAGATCTGCACTGTGTCATTTCGTGTACGACGGCAGCAGCGATGTAGGGAGCGCTGTAGCGATAAAGCCTATGTGGCAGAAAAGTCACCGCCTTCGTGGCGGGTTAGATCCGACAGATCAGATTGACCTCTTCGTCGCGACTTCGGCTGTTCCTTCCTATTTCTCACTCATCAACTACGGAACTTCGACTTTGAGTTTTATTCATATCAACATTGACATCTTCGGTTTCATGAGATACCGATGCACACTTTTTGGCGTCGTTCAGCACTGTATCATCATACCTGGTTCTCGCGCTCTACAATTCCATCATCTACTCGAGAGAGCTGGTGGATTATTATAACGTCTGGATCCGCTCTACGGCCGACCGAATGGTCGCAACCCCTCTCTGAATGTTCCCACCATAGGGAATAGCCTGGCCGGGATTCCAGGTAGTGTATATGTTTGAACGTGATGGCGGCTAAATTCATGTATTGTATTCAGACTGTCTTCAATAGCTTGGCCAAACTCTAACATTAGGTCACTTAGGTGAGAGTCGCTTCAGAGGGGCATGTAGTACGTCGTGTTTGAACTTCCTCATCGGTCATATCCGCTGTCGCAATGACTAGAGGGCTAATTGGCACTCATCGACACCGCTGGAAGGTCGACTACGATCCACGTCTGCGACTTCCTCAGAGCTGAGTTGCACAGCCCGGAGTACTCAACATGACTATCAGGCCAGGAAAGAACGACTCGGAGCTTGAGCGAGCGTACAATGTTTGCATGATCTATCCATCTTGAATCTTAATCAAGCTCATGTCGTTGAACCCTATGTGAGTCCTGCACAGGTGTGACCGCATCTGTGTCCTGGCTGCTGGTGCTCTTTCCTTCTTCCTCGTGGTCTTTCATTTCTCGTACGGAGTTCTCGCCATCCTCTGCTCCCAGCATCTCGATGCCTTTCTCGACCGTGGGACCATCATTGACTCGTTCCTGCTGCGTCTCGCCCTTTTCCGGATCATGAACGACGTTTGTATCAGCTTTCACTGCTCCCATGGTCTGCTTCTCTTCCGCCTTTCCATCAGCACTCTGAGCACTCTTCTTGTAGACGCTCCAACCGCCACCCCATCCGAACCACCCTTCCGCCCATGGCCCACGTGCAAAACAGCAGATGAGTGCGGCACCAATACTGGCAACACTGTAGCTGCCTGAGACAATCCATCCGCCTCTTGCATAAAGATGGTTTCCAGCAGCCGTACCGACTAGTTGGCCGCAGAACGTAGCCACCATAAAAGCCGTGTTGACACGATTACGTGCTTTTGGTGCGATGCTATAGATGGCACTTCTGTTGGCAATCTGGGCCGTCTGCAGGCCAAAGTCGTTGAAGAAGGCCTGGATGACTGGTCCAGCAATTGTGATACGACCGGTATACGTTCCTATGCAAATTCCAAGCATGCACCACAACTCGCCTAGGATTACGGAGAACAATGGAACGAAGCGATCGATAACGTATTTGGCCCAGAACGGTCCGGTAAACATACTCGCGATACCGATGAGAGAAAAGAGACCGATGGTCAACGAGTCGTAGTTGTAGGGTGCTCCTGCAAGGAGAAAGGTCAAGGTCGTCCAGAAACAGGTGAATGTTGCAGCCGTGAAGAAGGTGACGAAGCAGGCCTGCACGAGTACTGGTTCTTTGAAAAGCATTTCGAGGATCGACCAGAGGATCTTGAAGTAGTTTATACCATCCGGGTTGGTCGAAGGATAGTCTGGCATGAAGAGCCAAAGCAAAACGAAGATGGCGTATTGAAGTCCTAGAGCAAGCCAGTATATGTTACGCCATGCTATTGGAGTATGGTCAGTACGGTTGTAGGTCACTCTGAAGCTTCAAACTTACAGGTAAAATTTGTCAATACACCAGAAAGCAGTCTAGCTATCAGCATGCCTAACAACAGACCTGATGTGACAATGGACAGAGATGCTGCTCTCTTACTAGGCGGCGCGAGATCACCGACCAGAGGAAGCATAAGCTGTGGAGTGACAGTGGTGATGGCCGTGATAAAAGAGATGGCAGTAAAAGCAGCCAAATCTTTTGTCACACACACGCCAATCCTGCATGAACGTGTCAGCAAGGTAACCATACCAAAGCATCTTGGGCACACATACCACATGGTCGCAGTGAAAAAGACAAGCGACAGAACAAATGGTCTCCGAGGCAAGAGATCACCCAATGGACACAGAAACAAAAGACCTGCTGCATACCCTGCCTGCATGACGGTAGGGATCTGCGACACCTTCTCATACGGCACATCGAATTCTTCCGCCAGAATATTCAAGATAGGGTGACTGTAGTAGAGATTCGCGACTGTAAAAGCACCAGCAAAGCCAAACAGGACATTCAGTGCCATACTGAACTCCGGTGGCTTTTCAGGATCCCAGCGACATCGCGGCGGTGTGTATGCTATGATGCTGTAGATGCGCGTCCATAGTGTGTTCTTCTTTGTGTCCTTGTGTGGTCCGCTTTGGCCCTCTGATCCTGAAGTGTACCCTTGGTCCAGAGATAGACTCGACGGCGAGTTGTGCTTCACATCGTCTTGCGCCATTTTATGAGTGACGCGCTGTAGTCGCTCACAGCACTGCTAGTCACAACAGCAAAGCGACACGGGTTTTCGGGGCTTGGAGAGCAAAAGAGGGAGAAAACTCATGTATACGGGTAGCACGACATCTATGTATCTGTGAGGTTGCATGCCTGTCACTTGTCTTCGAGCCGCATTTCCGATGAGATCTTGGATGATCACTTCGGCCCTCCGCCTCCGCATTTGGGGAAGATAAAGGCGTCAACTCTGTGAGAACGGTCGAGGAAGAATATTTACACAGTAGGGTGATAGACGAATACTTAACGAGTACTGTGAGATCTTGTCTACCGGGCCTGCGAGGGTATCCATTTCAATACTGCTGGTTGTAGATATTGGTCTGGTCAATGTGTGATCACATAGAGAGGTGACAAAAGGGCAACACCGGGTAGAAGACCGAGGAGCTGGAAATACTGAGGTTTGACACGAGATGATGTCGGAAGAAGCTCGGCATCGGCGCCAAGCTCAACCTCGAGAGGGCTAGCTTCGACGCCCACGCGACGCTCTAGTCCCAGAACGGCAACTGTGTATATATCGAGCAAAAAATTCTTCCCACCCACCACAACGTTCCTGATGACTCATTCACCTCTGGTCTGGCAAAAGAGATGGTCAGTACGGGGGTCGAACCCGCGACCTTGGCGTACCAGGTATATCATGAGGATGATATTAGCACCACGCTCTAACCAACTGAGCTAACCGACCTGTTTGATGAAGATGTGGTCGAGTGATTGCCAATACAGAGCTCCAGAAAATTGTGAGAACGAACGTGATCCACTGAGTCCTCTCCACTCCACAGGTGATTGTCCAAGACGTGAGGTGGTAGTGTTGTGCGTCTTGGTTCTCAGGAACAATTTTTAGGACGGTCAGGCATTGTCTAGAGAGATTCGGGCATTCGTGTCTCTAGCCTTGGGTAGTCGAGTGGAAACATTCAAACTGAGTAGATGTCCTTCAGAAAGTTTCGCCAGAACGCAAAAAGCCTTCTTACCGCTCATCTTTGAATCCAAGCAGCTTCACAATACCACGTATGATATAAGCAGATAGAGGCCTCTCATATGCTTAGACAACAGCAACACCAGACCTATGTTGGTGGTCAAAAGACAGATAGCTCTCATGGTTCTTGTGTCGAGAGGCCAACCCTGACCACGGATGGCATCAAAATTTAAAACCAAGTTGTGGTCTCGCTTTGAGATATCGAAAAGCCTGCGTCTCCAGTAGGCAATCGACCCGATGGCCCGAATAACCTGGTCTGCCGTCTGTGTATGACCCCTGTCCAGTGTTCGGCCATAGCGTATCGTGAGATCCGTTCTGGAAGCGCGATTAGAGACTTCAACAAGGAGCATCACGTTGGACCACGAGATCGAGGGATCGAGGGATCGAAGATACACAATCTTCAATGTTGACTCAACGAGCATCTCGACCGACTCGTGCATGTGGTATGGTTGACGATGGGAAGGATCAATATACCGATTGCATTGGAATCATGGAGGCCAGATCCGGACGCGTGAGAGACCAGCGGCCAGCCTCTCCCCACTGCCATTCCCCACCACGAATGGTCAACAAAGTTTATTGCATCTTATCTTGTGAGAACATGTTCGTAAGGTTTCCAGCTTCTCGGTCGACAGTCCGAGTGGAATAATCGATTACTATTCGATAGAGACAGTTGGGCAAGCCACAGGACGGTCGCCAGAAGGATCCAGACCGTTCAGGACAAGATCTCGAACAACGTCGCTGTGTGGCAAGCTCTGAGACAGTGCAAGATCTCGCCGGTCAACGTTGAAGGAAGACCAGGCCAGCATCGACATGGCCTTGTAACACAGGTCCATGTGATTGTACGAATTATGAGAGGCTCTGAGTAAACACAAAGCTCCGAGACTTTGCGTGCACGAGGTGTTTGAGTGGAGGCAGCAGACAGTGCCGTATACAGCAAGCAACCAGTTAACCCGTTGAGTGTCGCTGCGAGCTTCGGGTCACGGTAACGCTCCACTCTGGAAACGAGCATCGCAACATCCCCACTGTATCGAGTTAGATCTCGCGCGGGCAAGGATCTATAACGCATGCGAGTTCCGATCTTTGGGACAAAGCCCGCAAACCGTTGACCAATACAAACGTTTTTGGTGCCTACGCCATTTTTCTTTTGCTTATAGCTCGTTTCGATAAGAATAGACCGGTAAGCAAAAGGCGGGATGGATGGCGCATCTTCAATATGTACAAAGACTCTTGCCTTTGCCTCTTGAGGTGAACGAGTTTGATGACATTGTTTTGAACATACGATCAGATCGACCCCAACATACATCATACTGACCTCCGACTTTTCGACATCATCACATACAACTCTCCCACCAACTGGATGGCAACCACTACCACAACAACCACCTGGACTCGTCGTGAAGAAGTAATGTGCGACTCTCCTGTGATGGACAGCATGGACGTTCGCAGCGCGATACTGCAAGAAGTGGCAAAGAAGCATGCCGACCTCATCAATGGCATGAACGCCTTCTACGCAACATTAATCAAAATGCGATACCTCCACGAAGACGAGGTCATATATCCTCCATATGGAGTAGCCGGAAAACCGGCAGTGGCCGTTGAACAACTAAGGGCTGCTGGATATGTACCGGAAGCCATTGCTCTCATGGAACTGCTACCCTACCCATCAAATGAAGCTCTGGAGTACTGGTCGGAGCAAGAGGAGGGTGTACCGATTGCACCAGACAGCGGCGCCATGTCATATCTCGAAGGTCACGAATGGGATGATACGATAGCAACGTCCAGACAACCACTACGAGGCGGCGAGACCGGTTTGCCAGCATGGGCGTTCAAAATCACATTCTGCGACAGGGACTGGGGCACAGAGTACTTGTATGACACAAGAGACAGTAAGTCAGAAACATACAAACAACCCTTATTTCAGTAGCTGACAGTATATCTGTAGGAAGGATGAGACGCTGGGCCTCCAAGAGCGAAAGCACAGAATACGAACACCAACCCAACCGAGCAACAGAGCAATCTTGGGATCTTCTACGCAACGAGCTACTCAGTCTGGACTGGATCCCATGGCGTGACGAGGGCGAATGTTACCAGGTCCTCAACATCCACGCACGACCAAGCCTTCTCGCTGGCGTAGGCGCAACGAATCGTTACGAAGAATACGACGGCGAGTCAGAAATGTTGCAGGCCGAGCACACGAAATTAAGTCGCCACATCGAGGCGGCACGAATGAGAATCCCTGCATTGAACGCTGCCCTGAGGGGTCGAGAGCAATCGGGTTCTCTAAGCACACGCGAACTTAAGCAGCTGGCTACTGAGCACCAAATCTCGCTCGAGCATTCTCCAACCCGACAGGTGCTACCAGAAGGTTGGGGCATAGGGATGGTGCTGGATGGTGTAGAGAAGAATGCGCCAGACAACAAAGCACTACGACAAAAGATTCTATCCATGCGACATGCCAGCGCTCAACAACTACGCAACACAGCAATGGAATATGGTTGTCCCATTCCAGAAGTACCGGCGCCGCCTCCTGCACCACCAATGGAATCAAACGCAAAGGTGGAGGTTGCGAGAGCTGTGCAGAACATGTTTACCCTCAAGCGTCAACTGTTCAAGGATTGTGGATGGGAGGACAAGTTCGATGGCGATGAGTTTGAGAGGAGGCGACAGCAACTGCTGGATGAGTACCACTCTTTCTTCATGCTGTTAGGACCTAGAGGCCAGAACATCCATGACTCTGCCGAAGGAGTATGGTTGAGGAATTGGTTCAGAGAGAAGGCTGGCGAAGCAGCTGTTTAGTTAATTGAGATATTATTGTCACAAGAGAAATGAATGACATGCGACAAACGGCATTTTTGCTTAAAGATTGGATTGATTTCGTTTCGTGATAGTCGTTTCCTCGTGAGAGCAGTAGAATGGGGGTTAATGATAGTGTGACCATCGAGGCCTCAATCAAAATTTGAGCCAGTCTTGATGCCTTTGCGTTGTGTTCCTGCAGAACAGCCAGACTTGCAGGCTGAAGGTCAATGAGAGCATTGGTCCACCGCTTTATCTTTGTTCATACGAACGCTTCTCGGGAGCGAGTTCGTGTTGGTGTATGGCCGTGGAGGGAGGTATGGGCACATTCGGAGCGTCACGCTTACGACCGCTAGGTCTTTGAGTCAAGCTCGGTGCTCGTGGTCGTCTCTTTCCTTGGGCTTTGCCGCCGATGAACGGGACATGGTATGCGCAGGAGCGGTAGACGTAGTAGGCGAAGTCGTAGATGAGGAGGAGAGCCCATGGCCCTATTGTCACAAGGCCTAATAGCATCTATGCCGAGAGTTGTCAGTCGGAATCTTCAGCTTCCAACAAGAAAGGAGAAAAGTACAAAGATGCTCGAGATCCAGCCTTCAATGTCGCTCAGGTGCGTAGGAAGCAGCGAGTACCAGCCCATGGTTGTATAGCTTCCAAGGAAGCTCGCCTCCAATTATGCTGTTTCGGAGAGAGGACGTTCGGATTGTGATGGGACTGTCCTGGACGGTGGTTCGTCGAATACGGGAAGCAACTGAGGATGACAGAATCGTTGGTCTCGAGGATGCTATGCACATTAGTTCAACGTAACCGTCGTTGGTAGCGGTGGTGCCGCCAAGGCTTCGTCATCCTCGAGATGCGATTGAGGGGCCAACCTGCGGTCTGCCTCTGCGATCAAATGCCTCGAGTACCTCGAATACAAATAGTTGCCAGCATCGAGATACCTGGAGTGAATCTTGCAGAGACAAGTTGTCAATCGCTGCACATGTCTTGTCCGCTCAGATCTACGGTGGCTTGACGAGATCTCACGCTACTCCCTGTATATATTTCAGCCGCAACCCTGTCGAGTCCGCCGCGGCAGCCGAAAGTGTAAAACAGCACTGCTAGCCACCGTGTCTTCAAGCACAATCGTCTCATTGGAGACGTGGTTTTATGGAATTCGACCGACGTCAAGACGTGGTGCCTACAGCGGAACGGCTCACCGAGTACTTTGTTGGTGAAGGAAGTCGAGCTCATTGGGTAGCTCGAGCGGCATCCTGATCACATGCACCACCTGAACCACCCTGACGGCTGCCTAGCTGCACATCCGTAGGTACGAAGGATTGCGGCCATGCCACAATCCACAGCTCTTTCTCTTTCTGTTCTCTTCAAATATCTCCATTCTTTCCTTCAACACCACTACCATGAAACCCTTTATGCTCCAATCTGTCCACAAAACCATGCCCGGCTCACCCGAAAGAGAGCATCTGCGTCAATTGACCAACAAACACGCTCTCTTCGAGCTCGACGCCAGATTGAGCGTATGGAAAGATGAAGACCCTTTCAACGAGGAGCAGCGTTTCCCCCCTCCTCCCGACACCTTGCCGCAGACATCAACCGCCCGTACCAGTGGCTTTGACTGGGGTCGCTATGCAGTGTCTCTCGAACGCTCTCGTCAACGACGCCTCGCCGACCCACTAGATACGGCCGATCCTGTACGACAATACCATGCAGCAGCTCTCGAGCATCATTCAGGCTTGCGGGACAGCGATCCATACTCCCGAGACAACATGCTCGCACGAGAGCGTATGGAAGACCAACGATACAACGCCATAGCAGAGAACATACGCCTCACTCACTCTGGACGCCAACGACTGAGAATGTCTTTGGACAGTGCATCAGACTCTGAGGACACTCCTATCATCAGAGATCGCTTTGATAACGAAACACACGATGCCGAATTGGAGAGCATAAGAAACGAGACCGACCCCGAGGATCGTGTCAGACGGTTGGTAGCCAACTATGGGAGTCATAACCTTCCAGATGCAGTGGACAGCTATATAGCCGATCCACCGTTGCCTGCCCTCGACAAAAGTAAGGAGAGACAAACGATGGATGACATGTCCTTCCTGGACTCGCACGCTCAAGGCGGCAATGCCACTCTCACGGTCATAGACCCGCACACACAAAAGGCCACGGTGCTCAAGAACTTGGATCTCGCCACGATAGAGTTGGTAGCGCCGATTCTGTCATTCAGCTTCGAGGAATCGAGGGCTGGACCAAAGTACTCGATACAAGACGTCTCTTTAACAGCTGTGCTGAGCATGCTACGACACATCTACACATGTGAACACTACGTACCTAACGATTGCCTCCACGACCAGATGTCTGCCCTGCTACACATCGAGATCTTCCACCTCGCATCAACCTACGATATCGCCAGTCTCAAAACGATGGTCAAAGCGCGTATATTCCTCGAACTAGAGCTCTCAACCAGCTACCCAGGCCCGCCAAAAGACCTCTGCAAAGCACTGGCCTACGCATACGAACACCTTCCCAACGAAAATGAAATCACAAAGACACTGGCACACTACTGCATCACCTGTTTCCTGCAACACCGACTCCATGAAAGCGATTTGTTTACTACGTTCCATTACAATTGTCGTCCCTTCCAACGCGACCTGTGTCTCATTCTACGCGAAAACAGCTTCGAGGACGAGTGTGCCCCGTCTCTGATACAACTTCCTGTCAAAACTCCCCTTGTTCCCACAGGGTGGCATCAGGTGATTGACTCCGATCCGCAGGCCGGCTTCTTGGAAGACGAGTTTGACAATGAGGTCAAGCGCCGCACCAACATCTCCAGGCTGGACAAGTTGAGGATTCACTTCCACATAACGCTGCCATTGAGATAGAAGAGAGGAGCAAGAAAATCTTTTGGTATGAAATCGAGTGAACGATGGAGAAAAAAGTAAGGCATGAAGGACGTGACGAATTTTCTTCCCGCTTAAGCTTGCTGTCTTCTGCGCTTGCCGATCTGGGCCGAGAAACCAGTCTTGATGGCAGAAACGGAACGTCTGGAACCGCACGAGTTGCAGGTGACGAAGTAAAGACGGTTCTCACCCTTGTTGAGCTCTGTATCCGGCGAGCGGCAGGTCTTGCAAGTTACGTACTCGACTGTTTTGGGTGTCTTTGTTAGCTCTTTTGCATCATCATTTTTTTGTTGGTAGATACACAGAAATGCAACAAAACTTGATAAGGTTGGAAAGAAAGAGTAGAAGAACTTACCAATATATCTTCTCAAAACGTTCTCCAGCTGCTTCTGTTGGAAACGACCCTTGATGACAAGTTGACCCTGACCAGCAACGGAACCAGAGGTACCCAACTCGGAGAAGAGGAACTGGGTGACGTGCTCGTCGGTTCTCTTCATGCGGCGGCAGATTTCGGAAATGTTTGCGAAGATGGTCTTCTTGTTTCCTTCGCGCAAGCACTGAGGAGGAGGGATCTTGTACGACTTGCCGCCGCTAGAGGCAAGATCGGGGTTGTGGTGGTTGAGCTGGGAGAAGAAGCGGGTGAGCAGCAGGGGGTACTCGATGGGTGTGGTGTTGCTGTGCTGCCAGATGCCGGTTCCCTTTTCCAGATCGCCCTCCTGGCTGGTGGATTGTTGCACGACGGGCTCGTCGTCGTTGGCCTCCTCGTTGGCGCCGGCCTCGGCCAGCTTGGCCTCAAAGTCATCGTCTTCGGTCTTCTTGGCCTTCTTCTTCTTCTTCTTGAGGGCCGAGGGGTCGAATTCGGCGTCGGCGGCGGGGGCCTCTGCGTCGTCGGCCGACTTTTCCTTCTTGGATGACGACTTCTTCTTCTTCTTGGCGAGGCCTTCGAACATGGCGGTCATCTCGTCGACACCTCCTTCTGTGGATGCGGGCGGTGGTGAGCTGGGGTCCTCTTCTTGTGCGTGGTCTGCTGCGGGGAGCTTCTTGTTCGTACCGGCAGAGTGGTTCTCGGCGCTCGACTTGTCGCCGTGCTGCTCGGTGGCCTCGGTGACCTGGCCGTTGCTGTCGACGATGGTGGTGCCCTCGCTGAAGGCGACCGACTTGCGCGGCTTGCGCTCTTCCTGTATTTTAGAGTCCCATCAGCCACTGCTCCCTCCCCTTGTCTGTATATGCGCCCGGGGTTACTGACAATATCAGCCATGATTGCGGTGTCTGTCTGGTTCAAAGAGTGCGTTTGGTGGTGTAGAGACGACGGACGGGTAGCCAGAGGGGGTGTGGTGTTGGTGACTCAAAAGTTGCTGCAAGGCCACGAACGAATGACGCCGCCCAAATAAAGCCTTGGCGGCGGAATTGCAAGAAATGATTAAATGCAAAAGAATCCTGCGACGGGACGTCTGGCCTTCCTTTGTCTGCCAAACACGTGCACACTTGGACATCTACATACCACTGGCAAAATCACAGAACTCACTTTTGTCCGCGACGGCCGTCATGTCTGTGATCATGAAATCACTTCTGTCGAGACCAAAAGGCTTGGTTAACCTACCACTCTGGACGCCATCTCTGACACGACCTTTCTCTCTCTGCCATGCACATCAGAAACTCTGGATAGCGACCGATAGAACACGATTTCGCGACAGGGTATGTTACAAACGAAACAAGGAACGCTTCAACGACCGGGCAGCGACACAGCAACCCGAAGACTTCTATTGGCCGACTTCTCGATACTTGAATGATCCAATATGGCGCGCAGAGCGACTGGCATATCGAAAAGCCATTTACGCTCGCAAGGAAAAACATGACGAGATCTACTCGATGCGTGCTAAAATCAGAAACTGGGTGAGAACACCGTGGGTGAGAGAAGAATTGCCCTGGAAGACACACCGCCCCATTCGTTACGATGAAAAGACCGAGCATCATTGTGCTGGTTGCAAGTTTACAAGGACCGGAGGCGGAAAGCTGCATTGGCAGAGTCTGGTCGACCCCGACGTTTACCTCTGCACAAGCTGCTATGTGCCATCAGAGAGCCCAGACTGGAACAAGATAATGCCCGAAGGTTACGAAGACGTCAGAAACATGAAGGCAATGAGAGCACGAAAGGAACAGCTCGACGCATCTGAAGCGCCGTCATCTTGACACGTATGAGAGAAGCTCGATTGACAAGGCAAGCTCAATCCCAAGGCCACGGACCACTCATGTCCTAGAGACAAAAGAAACAATCATATTAGATCGAGGCAAGAAAAAAACGATCCTCCACGGCTGCAACGAGAGACAATAGGAAAAGAACAAATGAAGCAAGAGGAAACAAGAAAAGTCAGCGCGACCACCAGAAACCTCTCATCTTCCAACAATCACCCGTCAAGCCCAACAAACTTTTCCAATAACTCGATATACCTCGCCGGACAAGGCTCATCTCCTTCCCTCAATTTATCCGCCAAAGCCTCAACTCTCTCCTGGATCATCTTGCTATACCTAACCTCTTCACCGAGTGTCCTCAGAATATTGAGTACGAAGATCTCAGGAGATCTAGGATCAATCATCTTATGCAACAAACTTCTATCCTGGAGTCCAAGACCAGAGTATTGAGGAATAGTCACCACAGCATTTTGCTGGATATCTCCTGCATACTGCACCAATTGCTCCAGAGTATACAGCAAGATGCCAGCAACCTTGAGTTGCATAGTGACAGCCATGGTGGCAGGATTGTGGCTGACAACAAACGAGCGCAAGTAGGTCATCTCATCGTGGAGAGCTATGGAAGTGGCTTCGAGGTTGCTGTCTTCGGGCGTGCGCATCGCCATCCAGAGTCCGTAGTCGAAGAAGATGCGCTCGATGCGGCTGTGGATTTTGGTCAGATGCAAGAGGGCTCGCGAGGCTTCGGGGACTGCTGCGCCCAGAGCGATGAGCAGGAAGGGCTGAGATTGGACCTGTCTGATCACTTCGTTCTTGTATCGTGCAAAGAGTGCTCTGCGACGAAAGTCAGACGAAACGAGAGTGAATGTGGCAAAGGACAAACTTACTGCGACTCCTGCTGCAACATCTCAAAGTTATCTTGACCGTGTTGCTTGGAAAGCACACCGCAAGGCTCAAAGGTCGAAAGGGTACGCGTGACCGTCTCTTCAACTTCTCTGACATCTTGCTGAACCATGGGATCTTGCTTCCACCAACCACCAAGCCTCGCAAGACGCTCAAGACCCCCCTGTTTCAAAAATCCATGAAACATCAAAGGCTCCTGCTCATCAGCCCTCCGAACAGCCTGTCCATCACGAGAAATTTGATACTGGAAATGAGATCGAGCTTGCCCGGGAATAACGGTACTCAAGATCTGATCGTTGACCCACCAGATGTGGCGGCAGGCACGACCTTGGTCGTCAGGACAAGTCGAGCAAGTCGGGGCTCCTTCGTCAGGGACAGTGACACGGATACGCTCTTGGAGTTCAAAGTGGAAGTCGTCGTCGCGCTCGTAGCAGCGGACCATTGACATTCTGTCGTTGCGGAGGCCTTCTGCGGCGTTCTTTTGGGAGTTGGGGCTCAGCTCTCCGACATCGTAGGCCAGTCCGGTCTGTACAGCAGTCACAATGCGACTGTATCCTGTCAGAAACCTGTTTTATCAAATATGGATATCCACTCTGGGATCATGCTCACGATGGGCCTGGCTGAGGGGCTGCCTCTGTCTGAGGTGCGCTTGATGTAGTCATGTTGCTACAACTCTGGAAGCAAACCAAAAGTTTGAATCAATAGACTGAAAGGTTCAAAGAAAAGTACGATATTGTCCAGGTAGGAATCGGAGTAGATGATGCTTTCTAGGAGCGAATACCGTCGTCCAAGTGTCTTTGTTTTACAAAAGGCTGGAAGAAGAGGAAAGCAGCACCTATAAATCACCACTACTGTCAATGAACATGAAGCCTTGATACGTGGAAGATGCAACGAAGACTCCTCACCAACGGCAACAGAGCAACTCGCTGTTGCCTTGATAGCTTAGGAAGGTGTTACCATAGTCTATGTTTTTCCAAAGGGACGGTAAAGTTTACAGCATACGGCCAGATAGAAGTTATCTCCATCGTCACCCACAGACAGCCAAGAGGGGCAGATTCGCAATATTGGTTGTTGGGAGGGGTGGAGTAGCCTGGGTGTGTTGGTCTTCGCAAAAGCTTGACAGGTTAGAGGGACTAGGCCGAGGGCACGGAAGGTAGTTCACCCACAGTGAGTGAGGTGTGCTCAAGGAGAGAGAGCTGAATACTCTTGCATGGTGCAGCCGTCCAGCCGGACCACGTCTTGATTGACACGACATGTGCATATGCGCGACCATAGAAAGGTTGTATGCCCATGCCATGGCAGCATGCAAGATCAGTCACCTGAGCGCTGCATGTAGAAGGTAGTCCGATTGTTCCGATTGTTGCCTGTACCGATATGTAGAGGCAGAAAGGCCGACCACATCCTGGCTTGTCAGTCAAAGGACGGTATAGCATACTGTACTCAAATGTTGCAACGATCGACAAAAGCGGACAGATCTACGACGCAGAGCAGGCAATACATGGTACAGGCATCGATAATCCCTTAGTGGTGGTGCAAGAAATGGCAAGAGGTAGCAACTAACTCGCAGTCCGGTGCTCACAGGCATCATCGAAGCGTGACCACAACCAACAGCAGTACTTGAATTGTGCCACCAACGATATATGTTGCCCGTCAAAGGCTTGAGTGCAACGCAAGCGGAAAAGTAGAAAGGGAAGAATTTCCGATAAGCGCTGTCCTGTTAACCGCCGGATGCAAAACCACACATACCTCACAAATGGTAGCTTGGTCGGCTGGCGCAACTCAGTGCGAGAAATTCAGGCCAGGCGGCTAGAACGGGCAAGGAGAGGCGATGAACGACTCACAAGGTTGTGGTAGCGACTTGTTAGTTGCATGATCTCATAGAAAAACGTACTTCTCAACAGTTGGCGAACGACGCCGCATACACACCGATGAACCGAGTGACTTCTTGACTGATCAGAGACGAAGAAGAGGTCGGCGGAAGTGAGAGGCAACAAGCGAGAAAGAAGGTTGGCGGGAAAAGGTTGAGAAAGCCATGATTTGGGCCGTGAAATTTCATGAGAAGAACCTAAGAAAGACGTAACGTGACGGCCGCACATGTGATGGCGGCCTTTCAACTCCTGAGCGCCGTCCGCAATGCCAATGCCCTCCTTCGTGTTGTACAGAATACGTACGTACGCTTATCGACCGCGGTCTAATTCGCACCCGGTTCAGTATGGTCTAATCCTGTCTACCCTTGAGCAGCCTCTTGGTGACCTTGTCCTTCTCGATAATGTAGACGTGTGCTCCCCAGCCTGAAAGGGCATCGCGGTCGACAGCGTTGAGCAGAGCTTGTGAAATGGTTTCGAAGAGGTCCTCGGGGCCCTAATATGCATGTCAGTATTCAAGGCTCTTGCAGGCGCAGATGTGACGGTTCGTACAAGATCGGGTTCCCACAAGCCTTCGCAAGTACCGAAGAGCTGGTCGCTGGCGGTTCCGCTGACGATGAAGTCCTTTGCAAAGTCGATACAACCGATGCTGTCGAAGCCGCAGATGAAGGGCTTTCCAGTGGTGTGGTTAATGCCAGCAATGACGGGAGAGATGAAGTATGGGCCGAAACGCTTCTCGTAGAGAGAAGATGAAACCAGGTTGGCCATGGTCTGGGGCGAGATTTGGCGCTCCTCGCGCAGGCGGTACATGTTGACCTTGTAACGGAACAGCTCGCTGACAGTCTGGACATCAGTGGCGAGACCAGTCAAGCCGAGGTATACGTCGCCGTAGTTGAAGATCTTGGGGAAATTGTTGGAGACGGTCAAGGCTTGGAGACCGAGGCGGAGATCGCAGGCGATGGCGACACAGTCCTTGCCGACCATGGCAACACAGGCACCGCCATCTGTTGAGGTTATCAGTGAGAGAAGGACGTGTGGTTATGAGGATGCGACGGACTTATTGAGAAAGGGTTGGACTAGATGGTGATGATCAGCTGAGTGCATTCGTGGTAGTAATGGTATGGGCTACTCACCATGGTTGTGACGAGAGGATCAGGCGAGGATCAAAGAGGTGAGTGGTTTCGGTATGAGAGGTCGACAAGGAAGGCACGACCTGAAGAATGACGAATGCAGAAGGGTCGAGTTGAAAAGGCAGTCGGACTGAATGGTTGTTAGCTAGCTGTCAAGCTGTTGCAACTCAAGCATACCGGCCGGGCGCTGCATGACGCCGATGGCCGCCGCCGCCTTGAGAGAGCTTGCGGCCCCGGAGAACGGCAAACTCCGCGTAGATTCTCCAATCTATTGTCGAAACATCGAATCGCTCTTTCCGCGCCGACGAGGTCAGCAGACACAGCACAATCACAATGGCTACAATCAACCCAGAGCATGTGCGACTCGCACAGTCGCTGCCCCCGCGACTTCTCAACTTCTTCAAGCGCTACCCTCCGCCCGCTCTGTCACAATCTACCACCGCCTCGACAACCATTGCCGCCAACACTTCCTCGGCCGATGCAAATGCAAACACGCCCACCTCAATCTCAGAAGACGCTGTCCCCGAACCATCCCTAAAACCCGAGAACCCTTTCATGCCCTTCAAGAACCCCATCACCCAAAGGTGGCAGCCCGCCTCTTTCTCTCTCCGCAAGCAATCCGAGATCATCAAGCTCGCAATCAAGCACAACGTCGTCTCTTTGCTACCATACACGCACAAACTGCCCGACGAGGTCGCTCGTCGCCGCGCCGAACACGGTCTCCGCGTCAAGGGTACCGGTGTTGGCCAGAAGGTCAAGGGAAAGATGTGGGAACGTACTCTGAAGGGCAGATTGGACAAGCGTGAGAAGGCTATGGTTGATATGCCCGAGATGATCCGTCACTGGAAGGAGAGAGGTCACGGAAGAGGCTGGAAGAAGTGGCCCAAGAACTAGCTAGGCCTGGTCTTTCTTCTTTTCTTCGACCTCAATCTGCACAAAACCGGCGTTATTACATGAGGGGGCAATTTCTGTATCGGCATACCACGATTGTACATTACTTTCAAAATCAGACGGCCTGCTGGCCCTTTTCGCATCTTTACGTCCTCTCGAATGGCCATGTACTGTGAGTCTGTTTCATTTGATATTATATGCTCTCATACGTTCAGATGTGAGCTGAGCAGTAGACAACCACTCTACTTCTTCTCCTGCTGCAACCTCTGATGCTCATTCTTAACAATCGTCGGCACCTCATCCTCAATACTCCTCTCCTGGGGCTTCCAACCCAACACCTCTTTGAATCTTCTCGCCTTACCCCTCGAGTTCCATCCCCAACTGATAGCCTCAAACCCGGCAGTTTTCTTGGCCGTCTCCATATCCATCTGCTCGCTCTTGACTTCCTTGAGCAAACCCTGCTGCTTAGCACTCTCGGCAACAACCTTGCTCAAATCTCCCCATACGTGCTCGCCATTCTCGGTAAAGTAGTAGCCATTGTTGCCCCAGAGCTTGGGATCAGTGTTGTTGTTTGCTGCTTCCTCGACCAAGAGGACAAAGGCGCGGGCTAGATCGTGAACGTGGACGTTGTTCCAGATTGCCTTGCCGCCGCCAATGATGGGAGCAGCTTGAATCTCCAGCACCGTCTTTGCGAGTTCGTAGACTTGGCGGCCACGGGTGAGCGAAGGTCCGCGGCCATCGCCGTAGATGGTAGGGGGGCATACGATGGCAGTCTTGATAGCACCAGAGGCGTTTGTACCGGCGTTGATGACGATTTGATCAACGTTCTTGTGGAATGCTTCCTGGGGGAGACCGATCAACTCAGCTACGCCGTCCAAATCGTCAAAGACTTTGTCCGTGTGTTCGCCTAGCTTGTCCGCTGATGAGTCGAAGTATGTCAGAATACCAGTTCCTCCGGTGTGTAGCCAGTATCCAGGCTTGGAGGCATTGTGGCCCGAGGCAAGACCTTCGGCAATGGCCTTTGCAGCTCCCTCGTGATCAGAAGCATCCGCGGTATCTGTCTTACTATTAGTATAACCGAATGACTGGGCGAGAGGAAAGAGACTCACGGATGACAATGTCAGCCTTGGAAGCTTCCTCCTTCAGCAAGTCACTACTGTCGTTGTCTCCCTGAACAGTCTTGACCTTTGGGAACTTGTCTGTAACAGATTTGCCCTTCTCGGCCGTGCGAACCAGAGCAGTGTATGAGTATTCGGGATGCTTGTGGTAGAGCTCGTACAGAGTATCGCCGCCAATGTAACCAGTGGCTCCTGTAATGAAGATGTTGACCATTTTGAATGACTTCGTGATAGGCAGATAGATGTTATTGACCTCAGGAAGGGGAAAGAGGATCAGATAAATACTTAAGATAGGTAGACGAGGGCTATTTAGGGCTTCACACGCGACGTCATTGAAGGTGACGGACTCTCTCTCCGGGGAAATTCCATCCGAGATCTGATCGATAATCAATCACGTCTTTTTCGAGAAACTATGGGTCTCAACGCCATGTGCGTCGAACCGAGGAGAAGATAGTATTTGAATGGCTTTGGGCTTCGAAGGAGTGGGCGCATGCCCTGAAACAGCAGCACATCAGAAATAGCAAGGGTGCACGATCGAAGCAGATTCCACTTTGAACAAAGAAAGATACGAAATTGATAAACGTTGGTTCGAGGAACGCCGAATGCTGGACGAACCAAAGAGTCCTTGTGATTTCGCTGTATGCAGAAGGAAGGAACGGAAGAGCAGGTATATGTACAAGAATGGGTAATGGTATGAAAAAGGAAGGTGAAAACATCTCCTAATAGGGATTCGCCAGACGAAGGCCAAGAGGCAAAGCCCAATTGAAACAGAGAAGGTGAAGAAGAAGCAGCCAAAAGGGCGGTATACGGAAAGGTGAATCAAGGATATTGTGCCTCTTCCTCGTAGACCATTGCTGCCCAATAGACAAGAAACACAAGATAGACGTCCAGAGCAAAAACAGAATCACGGGTATATCTTGGAAGTGACGAGAGATGGAGCAAGACTTAACGAGCATACCTCGCGCTCAAACCTGCAAACGCATCAGGACTATGGGGTCTCGCATTTCCCATACCCACGAAATCTCGGCTTTCTTGGCTGACGTGTCTAGCACCTGCAGTGGCCTGGTGCTCTTGTTGGGGTGCTCCAAAGCCAGAGCCGAAGGGGTTCATATTGCCGCTTCCAACCGGCATGGTGACACTTCGTTGCGGTGGCTGCTGCATTTGTTGCTGGGGCATCATTGGAGGAGCCATACTGTTTTCAGGAAGAGATTGCAGGGGCCTTGAGGGCGCTAGTTGAGGGTGGCTGTAGAGGGCCATGATGTCCATTTTACCGTAGCGACCAGTGGGATGTGGGTACAACTGTTGCTCTTGTTGAGGCATCTGCTGTTGTTGCTGCTGAGCAGACTGGTAGGATTGATAGGGTTCCGGTTGACTGGATTGAGGCACCTGGAAAGGATTTGTTTGGGGTTGAGATGACATGTTCGCGTAGGGGTTCGAGGTGTGTTGAGGAGCGAGCTGCTGAGGCTGTTGTTGGCAGAGGTTCTGCTGCTGCTGGGTCTGCTGGGGCTGCTGTTGGTATTGAGGTTGCTGTGATTGGGCGGAGAAGAAGTCCTGTTGAGGCTGATAGAATGCACCAGGCGATTGTGCCTGTGGTGTCTGACCTTGAGGTTGTGCCAGCCATGGATTTTGAGGAGCAGCTGATAACTGTATGCCAAATGGATTCGAAGGAGCAAATGTTTGAGACTGTGTTTTCCTCAAGAAGGGGTTAGAGGGTGCCTGGGGCTGCTGGTATTGCTGTGTGTCCTGAGGAGGGTAGTTAAGTGCCTGTAGGGGTTGTTGCATCTGCTGAGGCATGAATGGATTGTTCTGGTATTGCTGAGGCTGTTGAGCGGAAATTTGCATGGCCGAAAAAGAGTTTTGGAGGGGTTGCTGCGCCGAGCTTTGAGGTTGAGGTTGGAGGAAGGGATTGTATGAAGGTTGCGGAGCTGCAGTCGAGAGAGCGGGCTGAGTGAAGGCACGACGTGGAGGCTGTAGATCCAGTGCATCAAAGGGGTTCGTCGAGGCAGCAGCCTTTTCTGGCTGTGCTCTCTGTTTCTCAATGTAGAGGCCGTTTGCGTTGGAGCCACTCGTACTACCAGACATGGGTGTCAAAGTACCATGAGCCCCTGACGTGCTATCGCCCAAGCGCACAAGCGTCTCGACTGCCTTGTCCAAGTTCCCGTTCACATTCTTCAAAACCATCGAGTTGCGGCGTGTGTCTGGGAAACCCATCTCTCTAAGCGATGCCAGTTTCGTGTCGAATGTCTCCTCCTCTTGATTGCCAACAGCCGAACCAAACACACGCGATTGCTTGTTCATCCTTCCAGCAGGCGGCGTCGAGCTCCTGTCACTACCAGTCAAGGCGGGCGACAGTGGAGGTGTGAACTTTTGGTGAGTGGCCGAAGATGAGCGGACTCCGAGTGAGAAGCCGAACTTCTTGCCAGGCTTTGGCGGCAGCGGTGGTGGGACTCCTTCGGTCGAACTGACACTGGCGCCCCCGACCGTGTGACTTCTAGGCCTTGAGCCAACCAAGGCCTTGTGCTCGTACTTTTGGCGAATAAAGCGTTCCATGACACCGCCGACCTCGTCAGCATCGGCAGGAATGTCGGGCCTGACATTCTGCGGGTTGAAGGTGCGGTTCGATGTCGTGTTTCCTACGCGCTTCATGTTGTCGACCTGGTCAGGGGACCAGCTGTCCATGCTCAGCGACTTGACCTTTGAGATGTGAGTGCCCATTTTGCGATGGATGGCGGCGCAGCTCATGCAGAGAAAGATTCCAAGCTGTTGTTGTTGTTGTTGTCAGAAAAGCACACGACACGCAAGTGAGTGGTACTCACACTCCAACTCGACCATGCTAGTACAATGTCAGCATGCAAGTTCCAGAAGAATTTGTCTCTATTCAGGCTTGCTCACCTGGGTTCCTGGCAGCGCAATCGGCGCATCTGTCGTTTCCAGAGACTTTCAACAGATCCTGCAGCATGCGCTCGTTGCGAGCCTGCTGCCTCTTAGTGACTGTACTAGCCATTTTGTCGAAGGTGACGATGTGCGAGAGTGGAAAGGGGTTGTTGCGAAGATTCTAAGCTGCCAAAGAGAGGATATGCGAGGGCTAACACGCTAGAGGCGGATAAATGTTGGTTGTGTGGGCGTATCAAGTATGCGGCATGGTTGCAGAGTCGGAACAGAAATAGATGGTGTATTTTGGAGTACTTGTCAAGCGGGTCGAGACATTGCAATGCCCATCAAGCAAGTCTCGGAATCGCTCCAGCCAGCCAGCCCCGGCATATGCAGCCCCGGCCTGCACCTCCATCGCATGCTGGTTACCGCCCATTGCATTCGACACGAGAAGAATACGTAGCTGGGAATATTCTGACGATATCTGCTTATCCTTTCACAAAGTCCAATCCGAAATCCAAGACGTTGCAATCATAGTTCGAGGCAGTAGCACAAACCTCCGGCGATTGCATATCGGAATTCTCCGTCCGGCGATCGCGAATTATACAGCGCCCTCGAGACTTTTGACCTCGCCGTCGCCATATATACAGCATTCCAACAATGGTTCTACAAAGACTAGCACGCTCAAGAAGCGCATGGGCTCCTTTGCTTGGTTCGCGCGCCAGCGTATGTCCTCCCAGTCTGTCGATACACCATGTCCAATTACTTACCACCATCGGCGCAGGCGAGACAATTCCATGCCTCAATACCGACATCACTCCACGAGGTCCCCAACCTCATTTACAAGGAAGAGTTTGAGGAGAAGGGAGTCGCTGGCTTCCTCAACGAAGAATCATATGACATTGCATACAACAAAAACATGGCCTTCCTCGTCGACCGATTGAACAAAGCCACAAAAGGTTGCTACACCATTACCACCGCGCGACATGCCCGACCACTCTTCTAACATGTCCTTTTCCAATCAGGCACCGACCACGAAAACTCTACAACCAAGCAGCTCGTCCTCTCCCTCGCGCGCAACCCCACCATGGCCTCCGTCTTCGCCGCCGCCAGTATGGCTCACAACACGCACTTCTTCTTCGACTCGCTGTCACCCTCGCTCGAAAACAACAGTCTTGAGCAATACCCCGTCCTCAGAGACGCCCTGATCAAGTCCTTCGGCAGCATCGACACCCTCTGGAGGACAATGTTGACCACCGCAAACGCAATGACCGGCCCTGGTTTCGTCTGGCTGGTCCAAGCAAAGCACCGCGCCACCTCGTCCGCTGGAAACACCTCTTCTCTGCCCGAATACAGAATCTTGACTACCTACAATGCCGGCACTCCATACCCCGAGGCCATTTACCGCCAACAGGGCGTCGACCAGAACACGGCAATCGGTTACAATGGTTCGGCTGGTTCTTTCGGTTCGACATCCGCTCGTGGAAGAGAAGCTCCCAAGCTTCCTCCAGGCACTGAACTCATCACCCCTGCTCTTTGTGTCAGCACCTGGGAACACTGCTACCTGCCTCAATATGGTGTGGATGGAAAGGCAAAGTACCTGATTGAATGGTGGAAGTCTATCAACTGGGGTGCCGTCGACAACAGAGTCGAGAAGAGACAGAAGCTGGGCGACAACTCCCGCTTCGACACGGGCCCCGGTCTATTTAAGACTGGTTAGATTGAGTCTTGTTCAAAAGTGTAAAATAGCCATTCCCCTGTCACACATTGCCTGCTTGTAATCTCTGGTTTCAACATTCGGCCGCCATTCGCGGTATCGTACATGCATGTCATGACTGGTAGGTTTATTCCTCCATCTCGTCGTCGTCACCCTCAAGTGCCTTCTTGGCCAGACGCTCTGCCTCCTCGAGCATCTCCTTTGGCACTTCCTCGTGTCTGCCCTTGGTCGGGCCGTCGACCTTGCTGATCCATGTCATCTCCAGCTCAAACTCCTTGTCCTTGCTGTCCTCGTGTGCCACGTAGATGATTCTTGCTGCCTCCTTGACGCCCTCCTCCAGGCTGATGCCGCCTTGGTCGGGAGTGAGCTTCAACTTCTCGAGTTCCGCCTTGGCTGCTTGTCTTCCCTTTCCAGTAGCTGCGCCGTAGTATCCCCAGTATGATCCGGATGGTTCGATCATGTACAGGTATGGACCACCCTCCTTTGCATCGGGCACCTTGCCACCACTGCCGCTTGACGGGCCGGAACCAACTTGTGCGTCGACGGGCACTTCGAGCTCAGAATCCCAACCACCGATAATGGCGGTGATACCGAAGGGGCGGACTGATGAGTAGAGAGTGTAGGCTTGAACGTAGGATCCCATGCGGTCGGCGAGGGAGGCGACGGGGATAGGTTGCTTGTAGAGAGAACGCCATGATGAGGCCTCATCGCGGGCACGAGTGACAAAGTGGCGACCATCGGGAAGAAGACCAGTGGAGACCTATGGTTGTGTTAGCTTACGAGAACCATAGTAAAGCGCCGATTTGAACATACGACACCAATGTTGCGATCAACGGTGGCTATCCTCTTGTTTGCATCCTTCTTCAATAGCTTGGAGGTGACGAGCTTCTCCAGTGCCAGAACAACACCATCACGACATCTGATACCGATGCAAGTGCCGCCGTTCTCGACAGCCTTCATAGCGTATTCGACCTAGGCTAGTCGTTAGGTGATGCGTTTCGCGACGAATACTGATTAGAGGACTGACCTGGAAGTTACGTCCATCAGGGGAGAAGACCGAGTTGGACAGATCGTAGCCCGTTCCTATCGAAGTCTTGAGACGAACAGTCAGCCTGAGTTTGTGCGCCAGCAGGAAGCGGCGTTTACTGACCATGGTTGTGGCTGATGACGGTGTGAAGGAGAAGGCGACGAGATTTCGGGGGTGGAGAGAAGAAGCGGTGGCTCAACAGGAGTTGAGTTGAGTGAGTGAGTGAAGGGGATACGCGAGATGGAGATGCGCAGATGCAAAGATGTGGTGTTTGGCTATTCTGTCTGTGATGTATCGACGCAGCTCTCTCCCGTATGGAGCTCGTCCATCTCGCGGCGGAAGACGCACGCCAAGGCTCCGACCGCCGTCACCCTGTCATCGTCCGTACTTTGTCAAAAGATCGCCATCACTCCTAATTACTCTGAGTATGCACAACACTCAATAAGATACATATTGACATGTCTCCTTTCTGCGCGTTGCTTTAAAAACACAGCATTTTGTCAGTAGATTGTCACAGGCGTGAATGACCAGTATCGCCCTTCCTTGCCTGCTTCTGTCCAACAATAGAGCCATGTGACTTGGATAAACCTCGTCGCCGATGACGATGGCATGTATCCGTTTCCGCCCACCAACTTTTCCCAACCCCGCCCTCTCCCACCATATATCTTCTGTACAACACTGCATCTCTCTGCTAGCATTCACGAACCTGATCCTTGTAGCCACCATTCCTCTTCATTATTGCTACGTTCTGCGGCTACTCTCCTTGTAGTTGGATTGCTCATTTACCCCACCGCCCCTTGGACACCGCTTGTTTCCACTCCATATTAGCCTTCTCCTAGGCGGAGCACAGTTGGGCAGAAACACATCAGGTTGGAGCAGTACCAGTCCGTTTAATTCCAGCACTGCGATCACGACTTTTTCTTTTCTTCGTTCCATATCGTCCCTGTTTCACGTAACTTCCGCATCTGCCAACACACCTTCCGCATCTCCCTCCATACCTTTCGCTGCTGCCTGAGCCATAACTTCTCGTCACTTGCAATATGTACAACAAAGCCTTCTCTGATAGAGAGGCCGTCTACTGACACTCGTTCTAGAGAAATCAGCAGTGACAGAACCTCGCACATACTATCATCATCATGTCGCAGTATCAGCAAGACGAGTTGGCTCGGCTCTTTGCCCACAACATGAGCCTGAACCAAACACTTCCGCAGTCCACACCCGACAAGCAGTTCCTCGGCCACAGTACTCAACCCATCTACTACAGCTCACAGCACTACACTCCCGCTAGCTATCTGCACATCTCGCCAGCACCCGAGCAACAGCAAGCCGCAACCCCTCGCGCCGACTCTCCCCTAAGCGGCAGCCCTCTTGACAACAGCACCGGCAACATGACGCCCATCCACCTGGCATCGATGCTGCGCAACCACGACATCGAACCTACCTCGCTGAGCAATTCGCAAGTCAAGCTTTTCACCAACGCAGACTACGACCAGCGATTGCGCCTGCTCGAGCTCTGGCGCATCTCTCCTCCACAGCCATCTCGAAACTGGCAGCAAGAGACCAGCCTGGCATATGAAGAGCAGTTGGCCGCACTGCGCTATGAAGAGCGTATGCGTGCACAGGTGGATGACGCTCAAGCAGAGCCCTACATGGAGTCCGGCTATGCACACTCTGCGCACAGCGAGCCTGTGTATGCTTCCTGCTCTGGCGGGCTGTGGAGGTCACAAGTCGAGCAGCATGATCGCCCGAGGGAGATGGAGGATGCACAGGCATCATGGGCACAGGCACGCAGCTTCGAACAGCTGCAGGCGATGAATGCTCAAGTTGAGCAGCAGCGAGGGTTTGCCTCGCGCCCCATCTTGTCATATGACGACGATGACATGGAATTGTAGAGGAGATGAGTGTTTCACAAGCAGAGGTTTTTGGTTTAGCATAACGAAGTGTCTTGTTAGGAAGGTCTAGCACAGTGGAGACCGCGATAGCATCATTGGGCGCACAGGAGTACAGGGAGGACAATAATGTCACATCCAAGAATGGTATTGTGTAATAGAACCAATCACAACTCTAATTTATATTTCTACCTCTCTACTTCTTCTCAGGAACCTCCTTAACAGCCTCACCATCAGTCTTACCACCCAACTGCTGCTCAACCTCCTCAGCCTGCTCCTCGGGGAAGTCAGTCTCTTCAATCTTCGCCCTCCCCTTCTCGCTCTCCCCCAATCCACCCCCATTGCTCTCCGTCAACTTCCACTCCACCAACTCTAACTCTTCACCCTCTGCCTTGTCTTTGAATTCAAAAACACGATAATCAGCATTAGCGTATTTGCAAAGACTGATTGCACATCTCAAGAAGCCCGAGTGAGAGACTACGGCGATCACTTTTTCTTTGCGAGAGTACAAAGAGTGCAGGCAGGATTGGCCGCGGGCGATGGTTGCACTGCGGGTGAAGGCATAAGGGCCGGTTTTGGAGGGCCAAAGGGAGTCGACGGTTGTGTAGTCGATGTGTGGGAAGAGGGGTTTCATGTCGGCGAGAGGGCTGCCCGTGTCGCAGGGTTTGTCGGAGTTTTCTGGGAAGGGTTGAAGGTTAGTCTTGAGTGTCTGGGTGGTATTTGCATGGGTAAGTCTTCATGGTGTGTCTCCCAATGGTAATGCGGGTATATAGGTAGCGGCTCCATAGTCAGATTTATATCAGTCCTACGGCAGGCAGTTCATTGAGTGCTTTGCCGCCAAAATAATCTTGGGGACCAGACTCCACATGCTCAATGCAATCTGTATTGCGACAAGTACGCTACCGTGGAATTCAGTCCTGGTGATATCAAATTATACTCCTGCAAGTCATGGGCTGGAGATGGCGCAACAGGTCTCAGACAACTGACTCGCAGGCACCGAGAGGAATCGTTCGAAAATCCAGGAAATATGTATAGCCCACTCCATTGCTTGCTCAACAGCAAGATGTACGAGCGCATGTATAAACAAAAGAGATCGACATGTAGGGCGATATCAATGCATGCCATCAATGCTCAAAAACAAGTCAACGGTCAACGGTGCTGCGCCCTGCATCGGCTCTCGTGTATAGGCTAGAAACGGCTATACAGTCTTTTCGCAATACCGCGAGTCGGGTTGATTTGGTTGAGCAGAAGTAGAGAAAAGGGGTCAATTACCTTGCCAGAGAGCATCAGCTTCTACAGGGACACCTCGTTTGATAAGCCAGTCAAGACCCAGAGTGGTGGTCTCCAATGTGCGTCGCATGGGACTAGTGATTATGCGCTCGACCTTGTCGGCAAGCGGCAGATGCTGACGAAGATGCTGCTCGAGCGCGCGGCACTGCTGCTGGCCCAGCTCTGAGAGTTCCGGGTCGGGAATGTCATACTCTTGTGCTAATAGTCAGGCATGGTGGTCTTGAGGAAGCCTCAGCGGTGAAGGAAGCACTTATTATGGACGTTGTGCCGGGCTTGGGCGTGGCGAACTAGGATGACGGTGGGAGGCATTGCTTTTAACGGAGCGTCTGCTAGACGGAACAGATAGACTCGACAGGACGGGGAGACAGCAGCAACTTTTGTCTTGTGGATACAATTGCAGAGTGAAAGGCAGTCGACGAGTCACAGAAGCAGCTTGGAGCTTCAAACCTCGGGCCCAACCTAAAGATGCGCCGACAGCAGCAATTGTTGTCGAATGACAAGCGTTTTTGTTTTTGTCCCCTCCAAAGTGACGACGAGCTGCAAGCTTACGAGCGCGAAAGAGGCTCAGCTTGGCCAATGCTTTGAGGTCGAAAGATGTTCACAACCAAGACAGGTTCAACAGCAGCCGAACAAAACAGCTGCTAGCAAGTCGTGTCGAATGCGGTTGAGCGTGCTGGTCAATCACAGGGCGAAGGGCGCAGCGGTCGACATGTGGGAGGGCGACGCGCGGGCTATTTTGAGTACCTGGAGAGCTCTTGGCCCTAGGTGGGCTCACCAGTGGCACCGTGCCGGGACAGCGACGGTATTTATATGCAGGAACACGAGAGTCACAAGACAGATGGAGAAGAGTAGATGGGGCTGAAAGGTACCATTTACTGTGTACGGTGAGCGGCTTGGTGAAGAATAGGGCAGCTAGGCAGGCAGGCACAAACAGGGAAGATTTCGAATTGGCTGTTGAGTCTGAAACATGTCGACGATTGCCTCAGAAACAGCGAGTCCTGGGGTGTTTGGCTTGCCGGGCCGTGCTTTATTATTTAAAAGAGCTCACTGTTGCCCCTTCCGTGCCCATTCTCCCCCCCTCTGCTCCCTCAACGCCATTGATTTATTGAATACCCTTCTATTTCGCTTTTTAATAGCTCCTGCATCCGCCTGGTCTAATCACAACACGACCCTTGGGCCCAAATCTTCTTTTCTGTTCCACATCTAGGTGTTGAGGCCATCTCAATCACTATTTACACGTCAACATGTGGTAAGCACTCCGCTCCATGACCGCAACAACAACCTCGACACGACTGCACAAGGACGAGCTAACATGGGCAACAGTGGCATTTTCGGCTACGTCAATTACTTGGTGGAGAAGGACAGAAAGACGATTCTCGACACTCTTGTGAATGGTATGCCCTCACGCGACCCCTGCGCTCTGACAAGGGCTGCGACAAGCGCAATCGGCTAACGCACAGCAGGTCTTGCACGTCTCGAATACCGTGGATACGACTCAGCTGGTCTGGCGATCGACGGAGACAAGAGAAATGAGGTGTTCGCTTTCAAGGAGGTCGGCAAGGTCGCCAAGCTGAAGCAGCTCATCGACGAGGAGCAGCCCGATCTCACAAAGGTCTTTGATGCACACTGCGGTATTGCCCACACTCGCTGGGCTACCCACGGTCCTCCTTCGCGCATCAACTGCCATCCCCACAGGTATGCAACAAGAGAGAGCTGCAGCAGAAACGTACACCAGTCTAACGCAGCCCCTACTCAGATCCGACCCAAAGTGGGAGTTCGCCGTCGTTCACAATGGTATCATCACAAACTACAAGGAGCTGAGAGCTCTGCTCGAGACCAAGGGCTTCGTATTCGAGACCGAGACTGACACAGAGGCCATCGCCAAGCTGGCCAAGTACATCTTCGATGAGCACCCGAACATCGACTTCACCACCCTCGTCAAGGCCGTCATCAAGGAGCTCCAGGGCGCTTTCGGTCTGTTGCTCAAGTCGATCCACTTCCCCTCTGAGGTTGTCGCTGCCCGTAAGGGTTCGCCTCTGGTCATTGGTGTCCGCACACAAAGAAAGATGAAGGTTGACTTCGTCGATGTCGAGTTTGGCGATGCTGGCCCTCTCCCCGCCGAAGCTGCTTCCCAGAACGTTGCCCTCAAGAAGGCCAACAACCTCCTGGCTCCTCCCGACAAGAGTCTGCTCCACCGCTCGCAATCGCGCGCTTTCTTCTCCGAGGACGGCGCTCCTCAGCCCATCGAGTTCTTCTTGTCCTCGGACCCTTCGGCCATTGTCGAGCACACCAAGAAGGTTCTCTACCTCGAGGATGACGATATTGCTCACATCCACGATGGTCAGCTGAACATCCACCGTCTGTCCAAGGACTCTGGCGCTTCCAACGTCCGCGCCATTCAAACCATCGAGATCGAGCTCCAGGAGATCATGAAGGGCCGTTACGACCACTTCATGCAGAAGGAGATTTTCGAGCAGCCCGAGTCCATTGTCAACGCTATGCGTGGTCGTCTCAACATTGAGGACAAGACTATCACTCTGGGTGGTCTCAAGCAGTACATCTCCACAATCCGTCGTTGCCGCAGAATCATCTTCATTGCTTGCGGTACCTCGTACCACTCTTGCATGGCTGTCCGTGGTATCTTCGAGGAGCTGACCGAGATCCCCATCTCTGTCGAACTGGCTTCCGACTTCCTCGACAGACAGGCCCCTGTCTTCCGTGACGACACCTGCGTCTTTGTCTCCCAGTCCGGTGAGACCGCTGACTCTCTCTTGGCTCTCCGCCACTGTCTCGAGCGCGGTGCCCTGACTGTTGGTATCGTCAACGTTGTCGGTTCCTCCATCTCCATGATGACCCACTGTGGTGTCCACATCAACGCTGGTCCCGAAATTGGTGTTGCCTCCACCAAGGCCTACACCTCCCAGTTCGTCTGCATGGTCATGTTCGCTCTGTCGCTCAGCGAGGACCGTTCGTCCAAGCAGGCCAGAAGAGAGGCCATCATGGAGGGTCTTGGCAAGATCTCTGAGCAGTTCAAGGAGATTCTCCAGCAAGACCAGGACATCAAAAACTTGTGCCTCAAGTTCAAGAACCAGAAGTCTTTGCTCCTCCTCGGCCGTGGCGCCCAGCATGCCACTGCCCTCGAGGGTGCTCTGAAGATCAAGGAAATCTCATACCTTCACTGCGAGGCCGTCATGTCTGGTGAGCTCAAGCACGGTGTGCTCGCACTGGTCGACGAATCTCTGCCCATCGTCATGATCCTTACCCGCGACGGCCTGTTCGCCAAGTCCCTCAACGCATACCAGCAGGTCATTGCCCGCAAGGGTCGCCCCATTGTCATCTGCAGCAAGGACGACGCCGAATTTCCCGGCGACAAGACCGACAAGATCGAGGTCCCTCAGACCATTGATGTTCTGCAAGGTCTGCTCAACGTCATCCCTCTCCAACTCATGGCCTACTGGCTTGCCGTTGCCGAGGGCCTGAACGTCGATTTCCCTAGAAACTTGGCCAAGAGTGTCACTGTCGAGTAGACGACGTGGTCTCGAGTTGTCATGGTCTAGCACTTGGTTTTCTTTACATGCATGGGGAGCTTCTTGGTTGGGGAACACAGGGAGTTTGGGACGAAACTGGAGTATACAAGGAAACGGGGATGGTCATGGGTCTGTGTGTTGCTCTAGAGTTGCTACTACAGATTATATCGAAAAAGCATTTTACAATTTCATCTCTTGCCTGCCATACGTGACTGTGCAGTGTCTTTATGTCTTTGAGCACTAGTGTTCTTCCATGGCGTACGGATGACCTTTTCCTCCATTTGATGGAAATTTGAATGGAGAATTATGTTTTTCATCGAATGAACAGGGTCACCTCCTTCGACTCAGAATTAGACGGATAAAAGCCACTCGACAGCAGCACTTTCCGTACATGGCCCGAAATCACTTTCACCTGAATTGCGTTCGGGATCTTGCGTCCAGATCACTTTCGAAGGAGAGGTGGAAGTACTGCACTTTCTTGCGTCACCTCGAAGTCAAGTTTCAGGCTTGCCCATACCAGCCATCTCGACAAGCTCTTGCTTATCCTCTTTGAAACCACCGAAGAAGTTTTCACTCTCTTCATCGTCGTCACAGTACGGTGGTAGACCAGCATACTTGTTGATCCAGTTCAACACGACCTTGTGCCACACCAAGCTGTTCTCGGGCTTCAAGACCCAATGATTCTCGTCCTGGGTTGAATACGTCAGTGGTGTGACAATCTCGGTGGCTGTTTGTGACTTACAGGGAATGTGAGGAATTGGCTATCAATGCCGCGAGCCTGGAGGACATTGAAAGCTGCAAGACCTTCTGAGATACAAAGACGATAGTCCTTCTCGTTGTGGATGACCAATTGAGGTGTTTGCCAATGGTCGAGGTAACGACTAGGATCGTTCTCGGTCCAAGCATCCAGTGAAGTTTGCCCAAAGGTATCTTTGGCATCATCGGCAGTCTGGTTCTTGGATGCAGAGTACCAAGGTGTACCACCGAGATCCTAGTACAAACTCGTTAGTGATTGCGTGCATCAGCACGTTGTTCGCCATCGGTTGACTTACGTGGAATGGGAAGTACAACTCCTCGGTAGCGAGAAGACCGCCGGCGAAGGAGAAAATGCCATCGTGGCAGACGAGTGCTTTGAATTTGCGTCCCAGATCGTGACCGTTGAGCCAATTGACCATGTACCCACCGTAACTTGCACCAAGAGCCACTGCTCTAGTCATGTCGACTTCGGGCATGTGTTTCTCGACCCAGTCCACGACGTTAACGAGATCGTTGTATGGCGCGCCACCCCAGTCCTTTCTAATGTCCGAATTAGTACGCAACATGGTTTTCGCAGAAGGGCGTATTTTACCTGATGGCGTCCGTAAAGGCTTGACCATATCCTGTCGAGCCTGTGACGTTCGGAGTGATGACCACGTCTGGAAAAGTCAGTCGTGTCAAAACATCCGATGTTCATGTAACCTACAGCCTTGTTCTGCATAGACAGCGGGGTTCCAGCGCGTGCTCCACGAGTCTCCCCATGCTCCTTGAGGTCCGCCATGGATCAGCAGTGCAAGCGGATACTTCTTGCCCTCTTCAAAGTTCGATGGCTTGTAAACCCAAGAATGCACAGTCTTGTTGACCGTAGTGTCCGAAGCTGGCGTATGGATTGAAGAGACCTGAGACGCTTTAAGTCCAAGAGAAGAACCGTCCTTGGATGATGAGTGTGTCCATTTCGTAACAGATTGTGCTTCAGCCTCCGAGGTCTCGATAATGCTGTACGATGAGTAGTCGACGAGAGAGCTGCTGGTGTAGAATATGTCTCCTGAATCTAGAGGTCGTACATCAGAGACAGAGCCAGTGCTTGTGAGCGGGCGCAACACTTTGACTTCAGAGCCTACAGATGTCAAAGCAAACAGGCGGCCGTACCCTTCGTCTTCAGCGGTGAAGTACAAAGTTTTACCGTCGTGGCTGAACACGAGAGACTTTACCACGTCAGTCGCGGACAGAGAGCTAGATAGAGATCACGAAACATACCTGTGGGCTCTTGTCGAGACTGCCCTCCTTCTTTTGATCGAACACACGCTTGACCGAGTCCTTCTTCAAATCCTCGATTAAGAAGATTTGAGACTTATCGCTCTCGTACCCAGCAGTAGACAAGCTCAAGAAGACAGCCTTCTTGCTATCAGGAGAGAAGACAGGTGAAGTACTAGCTCCCTTGAAGCCTGGGATCGTGTACTCGAAAGGGTTTGGAGCAGCTCTCTCGGTGAAGCTATCAAGCTCGATGTAATACACATTACACTTGGTGTTCAATGCAGGGTTGACCTTCGGGTCCTTGGCTACAAAGATGATGCCAGACTTGCTGACATCAAAACTGTCTGTACCACCGAATGGCGGAACGGGACTTTCGAGGCCGGTACCCTTGAGTGCATTGATCCACTTGCTCAGCTCAAACTTGCCATCTTTGGCCTTGGTCAGAGTAGCGTACCACAAGGCGTTTTTCTGCGGAGTAACGTAATCATCCCAATGCCTCACGAACAAGCTCTTGTACAGCTTTCCGGTGGAATGAGTCTTGGGGGCCGTTTCAGCATTGTACAACGATCCATCCGGTGAGCTTTGAGCGGCCAGAACAACGGCATAAGTGGAGTCTGATAGTTGGGCGATCTTCAAGCTGCTGGCAGGAGCATCAATGGATCCAGCAGTATACGTGGACTCCTTCCAGTCAAAACCAGGTTTTGTTGATGCAACGAGAATAGCTGTTTTGCCCTTATCCTCGCCCTTGAGGGAGACAAAAACGTCCTTTTGACCAGGCAACCACACGGGCTCGCTAGCACTGTTCTCCTGAACCAGCAATGTACTCTGGTTGGACTTTGTATCCAAACATCTCAGCTCAACATTCTTAGTGTGAGATTCGAAAGAGTAAGTGCTAGTGGTGTAGAGAACAGAGGTACCGTCTGCATTGGGTACACCTGCTGAACGGCGTGGTGCCGAGAGCAATACCTCGGGTGTAAATTTTTGAGCTCTGACAGTCATTGTGTTGGTGTTGGTCGAAGGAGACAAGAGATGTGTCAAACATCAAGGTATGGTAAATATACGACGTGATGACACTAGGCTGCGAAGGGAAGCTCCGCATCGCACCTTCCTCTTTCGGTATCTACATCTGGTCCGTTCTCTAGTTTGACGCGAGTTTTTGAGGTAGGGACGCGCAACACGTTGGAGAGACAAAGTCGTGATTAGCAAGTTAGATGACATCGCCTTTATAACAACCAATCCTCTTACCTATTCTGTGAACGCATTTCTATATAGCATCCAGTAGGATGGAGCATCAGTGAGGAGAATGCAGTGAATGGACTCGACGCGCTCTCGAGCACCAAGTTTCCAAAGATCATGGTCTTGCGTATATAGGAAGTCTCTTGCAGTGAGCCAGCTCACGCAGGCAACGGACTCCGAATTCAGTATCATACAGACATTAGATAGCACAGCAAGGACTTCAAGACAACATATGAAGCTAATCCTCCAACGGATCTCCATCTTCTGGGAGAGCTGCAATAACGTCGTCAACCATGGCGAGCAGTTCATTAACATCTGGTCTTTCCGAAGGCTCGATGCTCAAACATCTCCTCACCACATCCTTGATCATCTCAGTGATGGGGGCATCGTGTGTTGGTGCAGCATCGGCATGGGTAGGCATCTTCTGCTTTCCTCTGCTCTTATTTGCTTGTGCGTTGTGCTCGTCTGGGAACCTCCAATCGCCTCCCAAGACACAGAGACTCAAACTTCCACCAGTCTCTTCGCTACGGGCCTCGAAGGGTGACTTGCCGACCAGACAGGCGTACAAGGTACATCCCAGACTCCAGATATCTACCTTTGTATCGATAACGGAGTCGGTCTTGACGTCGAATAACTCGGGGGCGCGGTATGGCATGGTGCTGTGTTCTGCTGCTGTGTCTTGAACTTGTAGTGCGAGAGCGCGTGATGTGATGGGCGTGGGTGAGGGGGCTAGCGAGCCAAGGTCCATGAGGATTGGTGACTGGCCGTCGTCTGAAATCATGATGTTGCCTGGACGTGGTTAGTCATGTCCGGCATGTTGGAAACAATGTTTCTTACCAGGCTTGATGTCGCGATGTGCATATGCTCTGACTTGGCCTTCAGACATTCCCTCTTGAGCCATGGTGATCTCGCCCTCCATCAGCGGCTCCGCATCGCCCAGCTCATCATCGTCGTCCCTGTCGTGGTCTTCTCCCCTGTCGGCCCTTGCAGCATCGGCTCGTACCCGCCTAGCTCTTGATTGTGCACCCTTAGCACCCGGAGCACCTCCGACTTTGTAATTGTGCATGGCTTGCAAGGCCTCACAAACACCTCGGAACAGAACCATCAACTTGCGCTCAGGAAACTTTGCGCCATTGACGAGGTTGGCATTGATGGCATCTTGCAGGTTGCCGCGACGATAGTAGGGGAGAAGGATGTAGACGGTCTTTGCTGAGGGATCGCTGCGATCTGGAATGACGGCATGGTCGAGGGCGTGGATGATGTTGGGATGCGGCTGGAATAAGCTGTATGCTTCGACCTCTTTGAGAGCCAGGGCGACCGACTCGGCTCCGAACGGACAACGGATCTTTTTCAGAGCATGTAGATTTGGTGACGGCGGTGACTGGACCAGGTAGACGTATGAGAAGCCACCCTCTCCGAGCAGACGGAGGATCTTGTACGAGCGGCCATTGATCTTGAGCGCCGGATTGCTCGGGAAGCAGTTGAAGCAGTTGGTGAGCTGCCACATGACGTCCACCACGTACGAAGACATGGTAGCAGACATATTGGACGACAGAAGAGTTTGGTTTGGTCAAAGTTAGGTATGCGTATGCGTGTCTCCTGTCAATACGAGCAGCCCCGAGACGCGGCTCCGTTGACATGACGATCTGCCAAGCCTTGTATTATACCAATCCCCGAGCGACGGCAACGTCGGCCCAGATGGACGAGAATCCAATCTACAGCTCCTAGTGCCTGCCTGATCTATCTCTAAACCCTTCCTCCTCGTCCCCATCGCCGTGTCGGAACACCTTGTCCAAGTCCTGAGCGTCCTCGGCATCATCGTCGAAATCATCGCGATATTCTTGATCGCTACGCAGACTGATGCCGTCGTCACCGCGAATTGCTTCTGTGGCTTCTCTCTCCATAGCGTCGTCCGAGTACTCGTATCTGCCCTCGTCTTCGAACTCGTCCCCATCCGGTGCCTCGCCGCGGATTGCAGCTTCACGCTCCTCAGCTTCCAGCTCTTGAGCCCTGGCCTTGGTCTTGGTGTACATGATCCAGCCCGTTGCCAAACCGGCAATGAGGCCAATGGCGATACTGATGTAACTGATGGCTTTCGTCTTGGCGTCCATCTTGTCTCCGCTGTCGGCAATGCGTCCGAGCTGGTTGCCCACGAACACATGCAGGAGCAGTTTAGGACTGGCTGCTGCCGTCGCTGCCATGAACTGCGGCCATTGTACAGTGGGAATCGTAGAGATGGCTCCATTCGAGAGCGAGTATGGTAGAGGACAAAGCCTGATCATCATCAGGAGCTTGATGCCGTCATGTTTCAGGGTCAAGGCGAGTGCTGCGAAGCGCTTGTCGTTTTCCGTCATCCGTGTCACGTATGACTTTAGGAGAGTGCGCGATGCGAGGAACGAGGCGGTGCTGCCGATTATGGTGCCGGATGCTACAATAAGCCATCTGCCGTCTGCTTAGCTGCGAGTCAGGTGCCTAGTGTGTGGATTAAAACTTACCCCTTGGGTACACCATAGACGAACCCGGCCAGTGTGACACATGTACTATATCCGATCAGTGGAGGGAAGCTGACCAGGAATGTTGCGGCCCATAGGATCATCCAACCACCAGTGATATTCCTCCAGCGCTTAGCCACAGGCGACATGGCGTGGAAGATGCGCTCGTTGTAGACGAGGAACAAGATGCCTAGCACGAAAGCCATGACTCCTCCGACCACCAACAGTATACGTTTCGCAGGGCTGAGGCCGAAGAATGTCTTTGCAGCATTGCGTTGCAGCTTGGCCGCCTGAGCCAGTATGCCGCCTGACTTGGCCCGACGGTTCGAGCGTGGCACCGACGTGGATCGTCGAGAAAAGACAGGTGAGTTGGATTGAGAGCGGCGTTCTGATTCGTCTATAGGTAACGCGAGAGCGCGAGCGGCCGAGTTGTAGTCGGTCATGTTTGCGGACGAAGTGATGGAGGCAGCCTCTCAGGCTATGACTTCATGCGGCGGATTACCTTGTCAGAGAGCGATTCGGGGACCAAAGATACAAGGCTGGTCGACACTTGCTGGACCGTCCGGGAATGATGCTAGTACGCCGAGGAATAGTCAAGAGATGATGTTATGGACCCAAGAACAGAGGCCGAGAGCAATGCAAGGTCGCGGAGTATGGCGGCAGCTGGAGAGCAGCTCGTGCGTGTCAGAGGCTTGCCCTACCTGCTGGCTAACCTTATCCCTCAGCCGCCTTATCATATCTCCGTCCAAATCTCCGCTCGGGTGCAGGACCCTGCGCTCGTGCTATATTTGGAATAACCTCAAACCTTTACCTCAAACGTTTACGTCTTCGTTCAATCCACTCACAAAGCCAGCAGGTAGAATAGCATCCTTGAACACATGTCATGAGAAGCCGACCAACAAAATAAACATTAGCCCTCAACAAGAGGTCCTGTAAACGCCATTCATGTCTGCCGCAGCAAAGCCGTTTGCTCCCAGACAGTTGCCCCATTCCCAACACCACCCTGATACCACCATACATGTATAAAACTCAACGTCGGCAAAGAACTATTTACAATCATGCCAGAAAAATGTGTCGCTAGGACGAAGAAGAGGATAAATAGAAGAAATGCCGCATCCGACGACAAGTACAAATGTGTCAACGAACCTTTTAGCCTTGTCGACGCGCTACGATGTCACGGTAGCCTTCTTGCGGCCGAATAGCGTTCTGGATCTGCCACGAGATTTCTTCACCGGCTCGGGAGTGTCCTCTCTTGGAGGTGGATCCGGCATGTATTTGGGCTTGTAAATCCTGTCGAAGCGTTAGTAGGAAGTATACTCCACCTGGGTGCACAATGAACATACCAACTGTTGCCTGCCATGCTCATACCCTTGTCCGCAGCCTGGCGGTAGAACTCTGCCGCCTTCTTGAGGTCTTTCCTGCACCCAACTCCTTGAGTGTAACAGAAGCCTGCTTCGGCGAGAGCATCGGTATCGCCCCAGCTTCCAGCAATCTCGAAACATCTGACTGCGAGAGGCTTGTCTTTCGGAATGCCCCACCCGTTCATGTATGACATACCAAGCTCATAGATGGCAAGTGCGAACTGGGCTTTACGAGCCTTTTGCTCCTTCGATACAACCTGCGATCCGTCGCTGCTGCTGTCCTCGATGAACTCCACTCCAGCCGAGTCCACCGCGCGTCTGAGCCACGACACACCCTCGGCTTGATTAGGGCGCATGCCCCACCCGTGTCGACATGCGAGAGCATACAGCAGCATTGCTGTTGGTAGACCAGCTCTAGCGGCTAGACGAAGATGATATGTAGATTTGCTGAGGGAGCCTGATGAGTGGCACTCAATGCCTTTTTCGAGATGTTGTTCTGGTGATAGACCAGCTATGTCAGTAGACGGACTGTTTCGTACATGCGATCCTGCCCTGATTGTCCGGTTCGTGCTTTCAGACGCAATTGACGGAGTTTGCGGCGTAGTCTTCTTACTCAGCCGTGTGGGTGAAGGAGCCGGGCTGGCGTTTGATCTGTTCCGGTTCGATGCTGATGCTGATGCTGGACTCTGTCCATGTGGTGTACCGGGTTCAGGACTGAGCAAGGGATTATCGAGACCCGGGCTCGGTAGTGGACTTTCGGCTATTTGAGGTTCCAGTCCAGTTGGCTTCTGTTCCCATTTGAATTGATGCTGAGCCCACGAAGCTCTTGCTTCGACCGAATCTCTGTCAAGCATACGACCACGTGGCAAGGAGTATTTGGAATACACATAGGAGGGCGCACCCGGTCCTGGATGTACGACTGGAGTCTCTTCACCACTGAAGCAATCTCTGTCTGATAGAGCACCAGAGAGGTCTGTCGCACTATCGGAGTTCTGACGTTCGACTGGCGCCCTCACACGCATGGTTTGTACGGAGGGGGTGTTTCTGGCTGTCTGCGACATGGAAGAGTCATTCGAGTTCTGTCGCTCGATAGGACGGCGCGTGCTAACTGCCAGATTGTTCTCAGCACCTGGCCGCGCGAGCGAATTGCCACGGGGTCTGGAGAAGTTGAAAGATGGACGGGGCAGATCTGAAGCTACAGAGTACTCGGACAGAGCAGACGGAGATCGCGAGACAGGTAGCATTTCCGGGCTGAAAGGAGCACGAGGTTTCCTGGACGGACCAGCTTCAAGTGATCCAGATGGGCTGCCGTTGTCCTCCTCGGCACTGTCGATGACAGACCTTATACTGGCGATACTACGTGCTGATCGTGGATGTACTGGTGAGCGAGGTGGTGCCAGGCTGTTGTCTTGTCTCCTGGTAGATTCGTTGGTAATGGTTCGCGGTTGCGATGATTGAATTGAGTCGATGCTGCTAGTCAAACTCGGCAAGGCAGGCGAGGCTTCGTCGTTCTTGATGTTCCTGGAGTCGAAAGGCTCTGGAGACGACGAGCGTGGCATCTTTATGCCAAAGTAGCCTTTTTCTTCGTGTCCAGCGTTGGCTTCGTTGATGGGGTTTGGCACGCAAGGCACGTCTTGGTCGTCTCGAACGACATTTCCTAGCATTGGGTAATGCGACACAGGGCGGTATACCGCACCATTGGGTGTTTGGGCCTGCAAGCGGGGCGGTTGCCATTGTCCTTCTTCGTCGTCCCCATCGTCCTCCTCTTGATCGTCGTCATATAGACTCTCGACGCCGCTCGAGACAGATCTGAAGTATCCAGGTCGTTTTGCTAGTTCGTCTGCAATGTCCTGGTGCGGTAGCCGGCTCATGCGTCTTCCGGCCTTTGAACTTTCCTCCAGCTTGCGCGCCAGGGCGCGTGAGTGCAGGGCGAAAGCATCGAGCGGGGAGAGAGCGGGCGGAATTTCACCGGCTCGCGGCGATGGCAGGTCCATGTGGAAGTTTGGGCGTGTGCGACTAGGAAGGCGGTCATGACCTCGAGCGCTGCTCAGATCGAGGTTTTGAGGGCGCCTGGCCATTGTTGATAGGGAATGAGCGGGGTTCCAGGTTAATTGGCTTTCCAGAAAGTGTTAATTGGCTGCCCTGTAGAGTGGCCGGCAATGTGTTGATCTCCTGCAAGGGTGGGTGTCGCCGGCGGCCAGTGCAGGTGCATAGAAGAATTAATGGTCAAAATAGAGGAATCAATGCAGACTAGAGTGCTGTCTAATTCGCGTTCGTGGGGCTGTACAAAAGGAGTGGACTGTAGAACTGAGAGATCAAGATTGGATCGCCGTCCGGCCAAGAGCGTGTGGCGATGAAACGCTATAGAGGCAGCCGCGAGGAAGTAAAGGAGCGTGAAAAGGGAGGTGCTATGGGAGAGGAGGAAGACAACACAGATGTCTCGTGCCGTAGGTTAGGAGAATACGAAGACGAAGAAAACCGCACCGAAGCGTAGCTGGTCGAAGCCAGATGGCGGACCAATACGATGTGTTGATGAGGCTAGTCAAATCTAAAAGACGACAAGAGAGGGCTGTCTCCCCATGACTGCAGGTGCGCACTGCAAGCAGCAATACACATGTGGATCTCGGGCGATTTCCCATGGGACCCTTAACGGCCTCCGTGCTTGCAAGACGAGCATCCCTATGCCCATTTGTGCACTGTCTGTTTTGGTTACCGCTGCTCGCACATGGCAACAATCGCCGCTTCAGCTGCTTCCTGTGTCCCCCGGCCTACCTCTACGTCAACCCACAGCCTGAGCAACCGTCTTCGCTTGCAACTGGCTATCTCGTTCCAATGACTGCTGTTTGATGTGCTATTCGGCCTCCACGAAGAAAAAGGATGAAGAGTGAGCCTCGGCTTTCAACCCCACTTTTGTTTTGGCTTGACAAGGGTTCCGACGCGCAGTCGCAATTAACGAAATTGTCTGTGTCCATGACTTGATCTCTTTGCTATGAGTGATTGGGCTACGAATGGGCCATGCAAACAATTCAATGGAAACTCGAAGAGTATTGTTCTTGTCCTCCTTCGTCACCTCAGAGCAGGTATTACCGTTACAACGTTCCCGTCGGACGGGTTGCTGAGCGTCCCAGCGTCTTGACCCGCCTTCCAATCTTGGGTCGCGAACAAAGTTATATCATCATTATTGGCCAGCTGCTGGTTACCGTAATGGTCTTGCAGCCAGCGTCCAGCCGAAAAAGCGCCTTGCTATAACCGACCCTGTTCTGCTGAGCTATACATGGGCGAGCAACCCATCAGACTTTCTCCCATGTAATCGATCGGTCGCTCGAAGAGTCCTCGGATTCAGGAGTCTGCTGATCCTCGTTTCTGGGTGCGTGCTGCAATCCCATCGTCCAACTTACAACTCCACTTGGCATCCACGATCCGATCAGGTCGTAGATCAAGCTACCCCTGCCAACGTGCCACGTACGACTGGGGTTGCTGCTGTGCAACGCATCGAATATTGCCTCGTGGAGTTTGCGTATCGAAGTGCCCGGCATGCTTCTGGCTCTCTTGATCTCATCTCTTTTCTGTTTGCTTCCCGCAATCTCGATATTTCCAAGCTTGAAGTGACAGGCGTGTAGTCCTTGCAGGCTGAGCTCTGACGACAAAGAAGCAGCAAACGCCCCGAGAGCAGATGATACGGTGCTTTCGATTGCACGGTAAGGTGGTCGTAAGGACGAGACGACATTTGGAGTGAGGAGGAGTATCCTGCTCTTGAATTCTGTCACCAGAGGGAGCATATGTCTTGCGACGGTAATGGTGTGCAGAACTTTGGCATTCAGGGCAGTCGCCCAAGCCTCTGGTGAGAGCTGAGCAATAGAGCCCACGGTTACTGTTGAGAAGTCAGGAACGAGAATCACGCCTGCTAATGTCAGACGATGAGCAGAAGCTCCATCGAAAGCATGGTGATGGCGGGACAAGAAATGGTGGAAGCGTTGCATCTGACCCTCAGCTTTGTCAGGCTATACATGGTCAGTCAAAGTGTAGTGTGTCGTGCACGCAGAGCACTCACGTGAATGAGGTCAAGGTCGAAGGGGAGCACATCTGCCCGCGACTGCTTGCGGAGGTGTTCTTCGTCTTCCTTGGTGCTAGTGATGACGTAAACGATGAAACCTCGACGCTCTAAATCCATAGCGATGGCAGTGGTCAAGGGTGATGTTGGTGAGCCAGCAAGAACGACGGCTTCTGTTCTTGCACCATTATTTGATTTCCTGGCTCTTCTCTTTTTCACATGTGTCGATCTCTGTATGAAAACCAGGACAGCACCTGTGCCGACGAAAGCAAAGATGCCAGCACTAAGAGCGGTGTTGCGCGATACCCATCTGTTGACGTGATTCCAATACGTGGCAGGCGTAAAGGTACGAGGTGGTGGTGGCGGCGGACGAGGTGGTTGGAAGCCCTCAGGTAGCCAGTCTCTTAGCTGCGTCGCGACACTTTCGAAATGTCTCTCTACACCGCCAGCAAGTTCATTGTACTGTTTTCGTGCCGAGTCGATGAACCACTGGGCGTCAGTCATCTTCCGCTTGGTTGTTGTGGTGAGAGTTGGTTGATAGAAATGCACGTCGGTCTCACGACCAAGTTCCTCCAAAAACCACCGTCATGGCCGAGTACCTTGATGCGGGGCTCACAAATAGAGCAACTTTGCCGAGCCTATACCTACTCCAATTCGTTTCATGCCTGACCTGCTTTCTGCTACATTTTCAACATGCTACATGATATTCCCGCGATGATCGATATCCGAGTATGATGTCTGGCTCTGCTTAACTGGGCGCCGTCTTGGTAACCGGGATAGGCAGGTGCTGCCAATGCCTTGTCGTAGTCGTCTTGGCGCGACCTCCAGAGTCGTCGTGTGTTGTAGCCTCGCCACTGCTGACGAACTCAGTCATTGTTGTCTCTGGTTGCAACGTACCTCCATCTTGTGCTGTCTTGCGACAATAAACATCACTTTCTCCACCTGGCGCAAGTGAAAGAGCGCTCATGGGCTCTCGCTACGCTCTGGCTGCAAATACAGGTTCACACTCTCCAACAGCCTAATCCATCTATGCTGGGGACCAAGCAACTAAAGCCGCTATGTTCCCACAAGGCAACAACATCAGAGTGGGTGGCCCTACTAATCACCAAAAATCATATCCATCATCATTTCAAGAACACGATGCACTCTTTGGCTCCTACGAACATCTCGCCGACTGTCCTCAACCTGAAGAGGCTCTGCTCCGCCTGCGAAAGATAGCGTCTCTCGTCAAGCCCCTAATGAGGAAGCGCTCTTGGAAGGTCAGAGTCCTCAGCGAGTTCTTGCCCGATGACCAGCGCTTGCTGGGTCTGAATATCAACAAGACATTCAAGATCTGTGTGCGTCTACGATATACACACGAACCGAGCACATTTCTCCCCATCGAGCAATGTGTCGACACGCTTCTGCACGAGCTCTCGCATATCGTCTTTAGTGACCACGATTCGAACTTTCATAGCCTATGGGATGAGCTTCGGGATGATCATGAAAGATTAATTCTGCGAGGCTACACTGGCGAGGGTTTCTTGACCGGTGGCAAGAGGCTTGGTGGTGGTCCTGTACCTCCGCAGCATGAGATGAGGCGTCTGGCGCGCGCTAATGCAGAGCAGCGTCGTGTGCTCCAGAAAGGTTCTGGCAGGACAATTGGAGGACAGCGTGTAGCACCAGGGACAGATCTTCGCAGAGTTCTCGCAGATGCCGCAGATCGGAGAGCAATTGTCGATCGTGGGTGTGCGTCAGGCACTGCTCAGGCTAACAATCTAGCAGACCAAGCTGGCAGACATACCTTCAAGACCAAGGCAGAAGAAGACGATGCCAACAACCGCGCCATTGCAGAGGCATTGTTTGATCTCATGGAAGAAGAAGAAGCGCAAAAGATGAAGGGAACTTACAGTACACCTTCGACAGCTGGTGGGTTGACATGGTCAAAAGAACATGGACTCGCTAGTACAGGACCCGGCACGATTATTTCTGACCTACCGAAGGGTGAAGAAGAACAGATGAGGTGGGCGTTGCAGGAGAGTTTGAAGGACACTCAACCCCGTAAACGCCCTCTCTCAATGGATGGAGATGTCCAGGTTCTTTCCAAACCACCACCGTCGTCGACAAAGTCGCCAGTCGAAGCAGCCAACAAAAAAGATACACCTTTTATCGATCTGACCGAGGACGACGAAAACGAAGCCCCAACCAAGAAACCCACGACGAAGCAGGCACCACCCAACTCTGCCGGTTGGGCATGTCAAGTGTGTACTTGCATAAATCAGAAGACGCATCTTGCCTGCGATGCTTGCGGCGTGGAGCGCCCAGCGGCCATGATATCAGCTACTGGTCCTAGTGCTGTCGGTCGTAAGATAAACGCGCGTCCTACCCCGGTACACACAGAAAAGAAGCAAGCCAAGAGAGAACCTATAGGATGGAATTGTCGCGAGTGTGGCACCTTTGTGGAGAACATGTGGTGGTGTTGCACCCTTTGCGGTCTAATGAAGGATCGCTCGTGAAGGACGAGGAGGCGAAGAAGCACAAATGAAACATGGTGTCTTGCCCGTGACGGTCAAATCCAACGGCCCAGCCACTCCATCGACGGCGCCATACTATCTTTACGCCTCGCTGCACTTGCTCTACGCGCATGACAAAATTATGTAGCAGTCTTATGCGAGAATTCGACGCACTGTGTGGCTTCGACAGTGTGATTAGATGTTTTTGCGTGCCCAGAGCCCATCCGCACTCGCCCACCTGACGCAGTGTGCTCTCCCGACGTGTATACCAACCGACCAACCTAAACGTGTTTCAGTGCTTAAAATATTGTAGTTAGGCTCTGTGGATCCGAAAACGTGGTCGCGGCTTAACTCAAAAAGAAAAGGGCGTCCAGACCCAAGCGCTGCTTTATTGACGTTCATATAACGAGGTGATTGCTTGCCGCTGATGGATCGCTTACAGCGACCGATAGTCGTTTGGTCTAATCTCTTCGGGGTTCGGACTTTTTCTTCAACAAACATTCCTCAACTGAATAGATACATTCCTCTTTCTCCTTGCTTGTAACGCTCCTGGTATACATTATTCTTGGTATACATTATTCTGGGTCTGAGATATCGGAGCTGCGGATACACGATGTTCGACCGCTGGGTTCGTGAACCCTACCGCCTGGCCACCACCGACGACTATACCTCGCGCTTCGCAACTTCATGGTTCCTCTCGCCTCTTCAACTGGCTATATGGCGTGCGATCGTTGCAATTTATGCTTTTCTGGTCATCTTTATCATCCTGGGTCACGAGGGCAGCAGAGCTGCTGGCCAGTCTTTCAGTTATTTCACTGTCCTCGGCTATTGGGGACTGGCGTTTTATTACGCCGTATCTTGCGCCCACTCTTTGAGTTTCTGGCTTCATGGCGAGTCCTGGCTGCAAAAGTGGCCGAGATCTCTTCAGTGGTTGCATTCAGTATTTTATGCCACTGTCACGGTATTTCCATTCGTTGTCACCGGTAAGTACATCTGGTCAATGGATCAATGTACCGGACGCTAAGCTGACATGATTGCGATAGCCGTGTTCTGGGGCGCTCTTTCGAATGGAGCTTTTTCGAATGAGTGGACAACTTGGTCCAACATCAGCCAGCATGCACTCAACTCTGTCATGGCGTTTGCAGAGATTGTGATCCCTCGCACGCAGCCGCATCCTTGGCTGAACATCCTTCCTATTGTCATCTTGCTCGCACTTTACCTCGGACTTGCCTATCTCACACATTCGACCCAGCACTTCTATGTGTATCCCTTCTTGGATCCGTAAGCATATGCCCGACGTCCATCCCGGAATGATCTTCTTGCTGACCCTTGTAACAGGAGAAATGGAAGGGGCCTGATTGCTGGAGCTTGTATCGGTATCCTGGCCGCTGCAGTGGTTGTCTTTGTCATCGTCCACTTCTTGATCAAGTTGCGCGAGTGGATCACAGAGACCAAACTTGGGCTCTATGGAAATCTCTCCACTCGCAATGGCAGATTGATCAAAAGTCAGACCCATGACACTCATGTCGAGTTGAACAATGTCAGAACTAAGGAGTCTACAGTCTAGAGAAACGGAGTGTCCGGACGAATACGTTCTTTACAATGGCAGGGGTAGAAGTAAGCGACAACGCATTATGATTATAGATTCTGATTAATAACAAACTACCGTCGTAACATTATCAACAAAGCATCAAGTATGTTCGCCTTCCATGCAGAGTATTGGTGCCGAGGCCTGCTCTCCTCTGTGCTTAATTGGGCTGTCCAATCTTGTATTGATGCTTGTCCTGATCAGCTTCTTCGTCGTAATCTGTCATGCCATAGGAGTTGCGCGAATCCTTCTTTGCCAGCTTGCGTCTGTGGAAGATGACACTGGTGTAGATCAAAGTTCCGTAGAGGAATGCTCTGTAAACCCTTTGTCAGCATCTTGTATACCGATACACTGTCGGTACCTTGAACTCACGTGGCAATAATTGTTCCAAAGAAGTCCAACAAGTTTTTGACGCCACCCATGACAACGAAGAGTAAACCCATGACTTCGATTATCAGAGCGATTGTCGCGAAAACACTGAGGATGATTTGCATCGTGAGCATCGTTTTGGCAGGCAGGTTCTTCTTGTGGAACCTGACGATCTGGAAGATGATCATGAACAGTGCGATAAACCACAGTATAAGGAAGATGACGCCCGAGATGAACGCGAAAGTGTTGGTGCCATGTCTGATTTTTCATTGATGATCAGACCTCTACCTTTTCCTCTAATTCTTGAGATCGGATGTATACTGACATTTTGTTGACTGTGTCGGAGTAGTAGTAAGCCCAGTCGAGGCGGTTGTATGTTGCCAGGAACCAGATGTAGCCGATGATAGTCACTAGAATCAGCAAGATCTGGATCGTCCACATTGGGATCAGAACTTTTCCAGACCAGGCGGTCTTTCTGTTGTGATCCATGTTTGTTGTCGCTGAGATTGTCATTTTGATTGTTGAAGTTGCAGACTGTCTTCTTATGAGCTTGTTTGCAATATTCGTGTGGCCAGGCTCAGTATTTGTATCTTCAGCTCATGATGCATGTTCAACTGTCCTTGGCGAAGGATGAGGGGCTGAGGTTCAGCAAACCAGTAATTTGGGTGTAAAGTTCTTTGCATACATCCGTATTCTGCTCTAGAAGCGTCAATCGAAGGATCAAAATTTCCTATTGCTGCTGCCTACAGTAAAAAAGTGGCGGTGTAACTCCTTCGATCTGCCGGACTCCGTCTGCTTTGCAGACATGATCGTCAATTGATGCACATCTCCTCTTGGCTTTCGTCGACTGATTCTATTTCTAGTCGCAATCATGAAGTTTGAACGGCATACCCATAACATGAGGCTGTGTGGATTTCGAAATGTAGATGCCTGATTGTCGGGTGAGTTGCCAGTAGGTTTGACCTCTAGACTATTGGTGTCAAAATGCCTCAATCCTTGAGGCATCTGTGTCTGTGTATTCCCCAGATACTCGGCCGTCATACATACTGGACCATGAGACAATTACCTAGGTATCGTTCTTGGTAGAACGAAAGGATGCTTGGCCGGCCAACGACCTTGGCTGACGAGGTGGAGGTACCTAGTGTGAAATAATGCGGCACAAAACCGTGCACAAAATCAAACGTTGATCGACGCGGGCTCCAGCTCCAGCTCCAGCTCCAGCTCCAGCACTTCTCTTCTGCACATCAATCGCACTTTGGGTCGGACAACGAACCTGCGAGAGCCAACTCGCATCTCCCCTACCCATGTGCCGGACTCCATTATTTCCATCCTGCTCTTGCAGCAACGCACAAGCGGAGATGAAGCCACCAAAATGCACACCCAGTTCTTTCTACCTAGACAGTCGCAAAGTTCATAGAGAGTCGATGTCTCTTGGTGAATGATTCTTCTCTACTCCTGTCGCCTGATGTTGGAAAACTCTACCTCCAAGGCTCGACTTGCAATCGTCTGCTATAAAGGTCCCGAGTCAATCAAACATCATAGCCTCCATACTGATCGAAACCAGTTCTCAGAAATCGCAAATAAATAAGAGCTGAGATGAAGTATCGAATTTAGGACCATGCTGGACCTATTGCAACAACATATTCTGATATCGTGTGAGACCTCGACTCCTAAAGAATTGGGGCTCGACTGGCCTGAACCAAAGGAAATCACGACATCTGATAGATGATGAGATCTGGACCTGGTGTCAGAATCGCTCTGGATTTCTATGCCCGAGATTGCTTGACTTGACATGATAAGATTCCCCCATGATTGTACCTATTGTGTACAAGGAGTTGTTACTCATTTCAGGTCTCGTAGACGTGCCGCTGCTCCTTGTAGTTTCGGTGTTTCCATGTACTGGATTGTATGACTGCATACTCTCTCAGAAAATCCTAGAGCGACGTGTGGCTCAAGAACAAAGGCTACGGGTCAACAGTGAAACTGAACAAGACCGATAGTGTTTTCGGATGTTAACTAACTAGTCCGCGGCGCGTCAGCATCTATCTTCGTGCTGGTCTCGAAGTGAGTAAGGAGATCTTATTGTTGCTCGAGCATTCGGACGTGTTGTTATTCTTTTCACTTCCGTTCTCGTCCACCCATCTCTCCCTTCACCATCTCGAACAACACTCCCAATCACCAGATCTCTGACTTCTGTCCTTTGTTTCCCACCGCTGCTCTCTCTCTCCTGGGACCTTCCTGGTCTTTACATCTGCAGCAAGAATTTGCCGCACTCATCCATTACTGTAAGTCATCTCTTGCGTACAGCTCCACCACTCCTATCTTCTCCAACATCCGCCTTCACTCAAGACCTTTTCCAACGTGTCGATCGCCCACTGTCCACCAAGCCTACTTGAACGCAACCTTGCCACACACACAGCTAACCTTTTGCGAACAGCAACACTATCACTCGCGAATCACACTATCTCGTCCAAGATGCCTGCTGCTCTTTCCGACACCCAGAACCGCTACCTGGCCATGGCCTGGCTCTGCATTGATGCTGAACCCAAGGTAAGCACTTCCATTTCTGTTGCATAGAGTATTCGAAAACGCGCAGAACATCTGCAGTGCAGTGCAGTCCAAAGATCTCAACAGTGCCTCGCATCATCTCTCACTCTGATCCAAGCTGACATTTATGTTCCCTCCTCGAAGATTGACTACGAAAAGTTCTCTCGCCTCACTGGTTCCAAGACCGCCGCGTCTGCTCGAGAGATGTTGCGCGTCACCAAGAAGAAGCTCCTCGAGTTTGACTCTGCCTCCTCCACCGCCAACGGCACTGTCGCTCCTCCCAACACTCCTGCCGTCAAGACTCCCAGAAAGAGGGCCACCCCCAAGACCAAGAGCACCACCAAAGCCAAGTCCACCAAGAAGCGCAAGGTCGCCAGTGACAGCGACAACAGCGAGGATGATGACGAGACTCCTGTCAAGAAGAAGACTGTCGTCAAGAGCGAGCCCACTATCATGTAGGAGGACCCCGAGGCTGGCGCTGGTGCCGGTGATGACTCTGAAAATGCTGAAGTTTGAAGCACTTTGGAGCGTTGCAGTTCCTAAAAACGCTTTTCGTTCAGACCCCTGTATAACTAAGATCAACGCCAATGGAAGGATGAGATGAGCAAGGCGTATATGGACACGCAGATGACAAGGAGAGACAACGAAGCAGGATGTATAATAGCAGTCAAGAAGAATTGTCCTCACGAACATTCATCAAAGCCATCACGTAACAATCTTTTTCAACCGTCAAGCTGAGTCTCATGCAACACTCTCCGACCTTACTATCGTAAAATACAATGTAGCCACCATTGTGCCCATGGCTGCCAGTCTATTGACCTCCCACCCCCTTCCCCAACGCCTCACCTTAGAAAGGCATAATAGTTTGTCCATTCAGAGATCGACCAAAGAGAGCTCTGGATAGATTGTTTCTCGACGGATACTATCCCGTCTGTCGAAACCATTGTGCATGCCTATATTTACACGGTTGTGTATAGGGAGGAAGAGAAATGAGCTAACATTTTGGACCGTCAAGTGCCAGTGGTAGTGACGTTCCCTACAGAAACACTGACACTATCTAACAAGCTGTTCAGAACATCCCTACACGATTTCAGCCTCATTCAGCAAGTATAGATGCAACCGAAGCTCAAAAGCACGAATATTACAATTGCATTACAATGGTCGCCCATACAACGCACTTGCCCTTTCATGCAAACTTCAAACCTTCCCCACCCACGCGTGACGAAGTCTAAGATCAGAACACCTCTGAGCGAATTCAATGCCCTCTGCTGCCTGACGGTCGAGCGGGGTTGGACGTGTTTTTCATGCGTTGAACTGCTGTAATGTGTTGAACTTGAATGCCACGAATGTGTATATCTAGACTGCAAAAATGGGAGGAAAGTATGGTCAAAGCAAAGCACTTCTTCCTGATCTATCACTTCTTTCTGATCTACCGTTGTGAACATGTCTTCTCCAAACTCGAGATATCCTCTTTCAAACTCTCGTCTCTCCCCCTCAGAGAGGTCTGGGGCCATTCGAGAGAGAATCAACAGACGAAGAAGAGAAGAGTTCGATGCTGCCTTAGGAATTGCCTTGAGCACCGATCCTTCATGTGCAGCTAGGAACAAACGATACAACGATATGTATGATGCTGGGATCATGAACCAATGTCGGGACGAAGGTCAGTACTTCGAATGTCACGGCGATGAGATTTTCAGAGCTGACAATCGTACCAGATGTACAGATATGTGATGACACTCTTTCGGCATTGAACCATCGAGCTGATGGGCATCTCGGCCCTCTCGTTGGTGGGTGTATACCGTTGACGGAGCTTGCTGAAGCACTCCGGGACAGGATCTCGATGCGTCCCTCCGGAACACACTTTCGTGGTTCGAACGCCGCAAGAGGTAACGGTGAAAGAGAAGCAAGCTTGGAAATACATCCTTGGAACATTGATGAAGCAGAGAATGACGACTGCGAAGATGAAGACGAGGATGAGGATGATGATTACGACGACGGAGGTTGCTGGGTCCATAAAGACGAGTATATCTGGGACTGCGATGACGAGGAAGAATTTGACGAAGATGAAGATGAAGATGAGAATGAGGAAGGCGAGTACGATGCAGATTACCCAGAGGACTTCAGTGGTCACGGAGGCCACAGTCAAGACCTTGAGGATTCGCTAATGGGCAGACGACTCGGCACTCCACCTACCAACGACAGAGAAGGCACCGCCGCCCGCATCAAGGAATCTCAGCAGGGAGCTCATGCTCGTCAACAGAACGACACTGGTTACCTCATCCAGGTCGGCTTGCTTCCGCATCCCATGATCGAAGCAGGTCCAGGCGCCGTCACTCGCGTCCTTCGCGTCCCAACCCGGATGACCTTCCAGCAATTGGCTGAAACCATCAACACAGCCTTTGACTGGCAAGGTTTCCACGCCTACGAATTCAAGCTCTGTAAGCCATGCCGCAAACGTCTTCGATGCATGTGCGAGCTATGCGAACCCACCGTTGCAAAGTTCAATCAGCTCGTCAACGGAGTTGCTCACGTCGATGAGTGGGCAGAGCAGTTTTACACCAACTTCGATGCCGACAAGGTAGCTCTTTCGGACGTCTGGGGTCAAGATGCTTGTCGTGGGATGAATGTGTGGTACAGGTACGACTTTGGCGCCAATTGGCAGCATCTGATCCACTTCTTGGGCGAGGCAGATGGCGGGTTGGGTCCAGCGATGGCAGTGCCTCGTAGCCAGGAAATTTGGTGCTTGAGTGGTGAGGGTCATCCATGGCCTGAGGATATGCAAGAGGATATGATCGCGTGGACGCGCAGCCCGGCCACCAATCTGTTTGAGTGGGACAGAGAGGCGGTCAACAAGGAGCTGCGCAAGCTGACGATTTAGACACCTGTTGGCTTATCTAAATTGACGTATATGGAGTTGGGTTTGCATCATTACCATGTGCAAAAGTATGTAAAGCGTATAGCTATGGAAATGCACGAAATTTTCGAGCAATTGAACCTCATCCATCGAGATGTAGTGTTCTTCAGGCTCTCCTTGGTAAAGCCTCTAGTCTGAACATCGTTGTGCCTTTGAATAGCGAGAGAGGCAGCTCCATACCTTGGGGAAAGGATCGTGGGAGTTGCAGACTATAGTGCACCGGGGGATAGGTATGCTTGCGATGCTATGGCCTTTGTGTTATCCTTGCATATGGTCGACACCCCGAGGGGTGTCGATCAGACCTACATAGCCTCGTTTGTGAAGCATGACATCAAGAGGTGGCTAGCGATCGCGTTGGTCCAATGTTCGTTAGCCTCTGGTGAAGCCTGAGTAGATTTGTACTTGTTGGAGTGAAAGTCCTGGCTGGTTACAGGATGTTAAATATGTTTAGGGTATCAACCTTGAGCTGCTGGTCATTACGTCGTTAGAGATAGTGCAGGAAAGTCAACGACTCCTAGAAGAGCAATCCTCCCAGAAGAGCACCTCCAGCGAGACCCCCCATGATAGGCAGACCCAGGCCACCTCCATAACCATAGCCATAAGGTCTCGCGTAGCCGTAAGCTGGTCTGCCGTAGCCATACATTCCTCCACCGTAGCCTCCCCCATAGCCTCCGATCGGCATCGGTCTTCCGTACCCGCCGCCCATCATACCACCACCCATTGGAGAGCCAAATGGATTGATCATGCGAACATTCTGCTGCTGACTTTGAGCGCCTTGGGGAGGAGTGAGGTAGCAGTCACGACCTTCACGGTCTTTGCCGATGAGTTGAGGCTGGCCAGTTTGGACAGCTCGCTGCATAGCCTTGCGAAGCTCAAGGTGACGCTGGTATGCGCGCTGTTCCTCTTCGGCACGCTTCTTGCGCTGAGCCTCGCGCTCTTGATGGGTGCTCGAAGTGACCTTATCCTTGATCTTGCGGCCGAACTTCTTCATGCCGCTGGGGTTTGAATCCTGGCGTTGAGGAGGGCCTCTAGGGTCATGGTCGTCGTCTGAGCTCTCGGCAATGATATCGGCATCGGTAGGAACACGGCTTAGTCCTCTGATGCGAGCACGCTGTTCAGGGGACAGAGAGGCCATGTACTCGTCGTCGTCGTAGGGGTGGTGCCAGATGGCGCGCTCGGTGCGTGTGTCGACATAAAACTGATGGCTGCTCTCAGGATCGTACTGTCTGATCCAGCCTTCAGGGACCTCACGACTCGCGTCTTCCATTGAGCGACGGTGGTCTGGCGGAATTCCATTGCGTGTCTTGTGGGGAGTGGGGTCGTTCTTGCTGTATGCGGGAGGTAGATCGCTGGGGATCTGTGCTGCTGATGAAGAAGCCATTGTGTGTTGCGAGAGTGTAGTCGAAACAATTTCGCAGGTGATGAGAAGGAATGAGGATGACAGGAAGGGTGACTGGATGGAAGCTTTCTTTTACTGCATCACCTAGTGGCTTCCTTGTTCACTCGTGCTTCCGTTCCTGCCGCCAGTGGATGACGCTTACTGACGCCACTAACTGTGGGGAAAGCCTCAGCCACAGTCTGGTTGCCGAGCACGGACTGGAAACGCGTGGGCGCGTCCGCCTTTGATCAATTTATCGAGTGACATTCGTTTCCCTCCAAGCACGACTCAATTGTCTTTGTCTACCGCTGTCATGTCTCTTAAACGCAAGGCGGCAGATATTGTTGCCGCCGAGGCCAAGAAGCCAAAAGCCAACAGCTCAATCACCAGCTTCTTCGGTCCTCCAAAGACTCCATCAACGTCATCAACCAACCCGTCCAAAGACTCGACCGACCCTCCTCCTGCCCCTGCAGTCAAGTTTGACAAAGAGAAATGGGTCGCTGGCCTTAGCGAGGAACAAAAAGCATTGCTCAAGCTCGAGATTGAGACGCTGGATGAGTCGTGGCTGGCCGTCTTGAAAGAAGAGATCACAACCAAGTCTTTCCTCGACCTGAAGAAGTTCCTGAAGAGCGAGGCCGAGGCTGGCAAGAAAATCTTCCCTCCGTCACAAGATGTTTACAGTTGGTACGTCTGCTCATGTCTGCCCGCCTTCTTCTCACTCCCATTGACATTTTACCCAGGTCGCGACACACGCCGCTTAACACCGTCAAGGCCGTCATCCTCGGTCAAGATCCATACCATAACCACAACCAGGCCCACGGTCTTTGTTTCTCGGTCAGGCCCCCGACTCCCGCTCCTCCATCCCTCCAAAATATCTACAAAGCATTGAAGAAAGAGTATCCGTCTTTCGAGCCCCCGCCGAACAAGGGAGGCTTACTCACGCCTTGGGCTGATCGCGGTGTCCTGATGTTGAACACCTGCCTCACTGTACGCGCCCACGAGGCTAACTCACATTCCGGCAAGGGCTGGGAGAAATTCACACAAAAGGTCATCGACCTAGTTTGTCAGAAGCGCGCTCATGGTGTTGTCTTCTTGGCCTGGGGCTCGCCTGCCCAGAAGCGTTGTGCAGGTATCAACGGCTCCAAGCACTATGTCCTCAAGAGCGTCCATCCTAGCCCTCTGAGTGCCCACAAGGGCTTCGTAAGTTTCTATCTTCCTTGAGCTTTGGTTAGCGGTTTTCTGACCAACGTTTTAGTTCGACTGTGGCCACTTCACAAAGGCAAATGAATGGCTGAAGGAGAGATACGGCGACGATGGTGTGATCGATTGGAACCTCGATATTGCTCCTGAAGACGCTGGCGTCTAGTGACAATCTCAAGATGTTCGTCAAACGTAATTACATGTAGAAGTAGAAACGCAAGAATAACATTACTCCGAACATAATATGATAAAATGCTCGTTCCGGCGTGACCCTGTCCATACTGCGAAGTTGAGATGATTTGTTCTTGGCAAGCTTGACCATTTTTCCTGCTCGACCATTTTTCAATACCAACCATAAAACAACAACATGCCAGCAATAAAGAGACAAGCGAGCGTAAATAAGCCCAAGAGAGTAAGAAAGAGTAGAGCGAGAACCGAAGGTACGTGCTGGTCGCAATTAGTCTTGCGCGCGATCGCTGACTGGAAATTTACAGTCTCCGACTCGTCAGACTCGTCAGACTCGTCTTCGTCGTCCGAGTCAGAAAGCAGCGATTCGGAGCATACGCCCAAGAAGCAGGTCGTCGTCAAGTCCAAGGCAAAGACAAAGACAAAGACGAAGTCAAAGCCAAAGACCGTTCGAAAGGTATGCAGATTTCTTGCATTGTACCTTTAATTCCTGGTCCTGGTCTTTTGCTTGCCGCATTCTCCTCATGTACAGACTTCAGGTTTATACTAGGTCTTCTCGTATTTTGCTTGATAATACACCCACATGCTACACGAGCCCCTCGGCTGGATACAACGATTGACTTGTCGCGCAGTCACCCTCCAGGTCATCTTCTCCAGAGGATCAGACCACGAATGGACCTCAAGCTGGAGACACAGAGGCAGAAGATGCATTCACCTCATTCTACCTACGCCAAATGACAACCGAGTTTGCCGAAGACCTTGACAAAATTCGCTCAGCGGGCGACTTCAACGACAAGTCTCTTGGCCTGCTGATTGGAGCACTCAAGCAAGGCCGCGAATGCTTCGACAGACGCGACAGACTGGCTGTTGGAAAGGCCATTGTGGCTGCCAATCAGTGATCACGCAAGATCCAAACTTTCGGTGTCTCCACCTGCACTTGCAAGCTCTGTGCATATCTCACGTCTTTTCATGTGAAAGTGATGTGAAATGGTGGAGGTGTGGAGTTGCTATCTGTTGTGCACAGAAAAACAAGGATGCTATCTCTCATGCTGTTGAATTGGATATGGATTCTGCTGGGAAAAGATGGGAAGCGGCCTAGCTCGGTCCTTTCGACTTGTTCTCGTCGAAGTTTCTTGTCCCTCGTCCAATCGAAGCAATTCATAGGCCACGGGTTCTGCGGCCTAGGAAGTATGTTCATCCCAAGCAACTGTCACACTAAACACGCAAAGAGAGATTGGGTATCGTTCCTCGACGATAAGGATTCTTGTGTTGGACGATCGATCTACAGTCAGCTCAGCTGCTCGGGTACTTGATCGGTGTACTTTCCAGGGCCAGGGTCTCAGTACAGTACGAGGATGGGAAGCGAACATGCAGCAAATGGCCAGGTCTAAGGTCTTGGGGCAACAAGCAAAACATTCACATCCACATCCACAGCAAGATGGTAAAGAGAGCCTTTTGGGTTTATCTGGGAAGGACCCGCCTCTAGTAAGGTACGAGGAGCGGAGAAGGATTCACAAAGATATTCTCAATATTCAATTGCCACACTCCACTGAAGCAAGTCTTGCGAATCGCTCGGTCCCATGGAGATGCTGTGACATGCCATTCCCGGAGGAACTTTAACCGCATACTAAGTGACTATCTTCTTGCTTTTCGCTCAAAACGAATGTCGCATTGTGCTCTGTGAACGTGATTTTTTGCCTCTCGGAGATTCGTCCTTCTCGGCACAAGATGTCCCAGATGGATCTACAGCTACTAGCCAGCCACGGAGCCTAGCATCTCTGGGACGGCATAAAGCTCCGTATTATTGCGGCTCAATGAGCTTTACGTACGAGGTACGCCTTCGACGTTTTTGACTGCGCCTGACGGCGGTCCTCTATGAACGCACGCGAGATCTGCTTGCGCTCCTTTTTTTCCTTCGACCCATAAGTCAGGGAACACTCTGCCCTCAACAGATGAGAATGTCCATCGACTGCCGTGCTGTGGTTTCTTTGTAGGGTTTCTCTGTACTGTCTGCCGTTAACAAAACTTGGGGAGCCGAAACATGGCGTCTACGTACCTTTATTGGCAAACCTCGACGACATGGTAACTGGCGTCAGGCCAGAAGCAACATGTATTTGGTTACCTTTCGCCATAATCCTTAATCGCACTCCGGAGGAACGTGATTGACACCTAGTGGGGCATAGAAGTCTCTTTCGAGGAGTCCACTTCCACATAGTAATTGTGACACAATTGTGCCGGATCACGGAATTCAGTCCTGGCCAAAATGAACGACGAGGAAATCGGAGCAGCGGACCACACACCGCAGACAGCTGTGGGCCAACGGACCATGACGCCGAATCTCGCAGGATAGGGGAATTAATATCGAGTAAAGGGTCACCCTAGCTGCTCATCAGTGCGAGTGGGAGCAATTGCAGGCAGGGATAGTGTACGCGAGGCGTGCGGCTCAACAACAGCCCACAATCCTGGTATCCTATCAGCAAAAAGTGCTTAAATGTGACGTGTGAGCTGCGTCGTTAGAAACCCCATCAATATTGGAGGGAACTGTACCTATTTGTTATTCCTCGTGAGTTTCCCAAGTCTCTGCGGCTCTGCTAGCAGGACAGTCTGAGACAAAAAGACGTGCGCCTGTCCATCTCTTGACTGCATTCGGAAGTTGCAGAAAGACCAGCGTCATTTCGAAATTCCCATCAGCCGTTCGACAGCGCCTATCGGATTCTCTGCGGCCGAGAAAAACCCACAGAAGTTCGGGGAGTTTTCTGCGTTGCTTTTTGCTTCGCCCATCGTGCTTGACTGATGGCAGCACGCTAGGCGCATTTACCCCACGCTATCAAGATCGCGGCCGTTGGCTCTAGCATCAACAAGCACCGAGTCCAATGTTTTTAGCGTAACAGGCGTGGTTGTTTGACTAACTGGGCTTGCAGATTCACAAAGCCCTGTGGAACTGTTTTCACGATCCGATCTCAGCAATTCTCATCAGACAACACGCTGATCGCAGAGTCAACAGGGGTCATGTGCAGAGCCTCAACATGGGTGCTCCGCCAATGCAAGGTGGTGAGAGAGAAGAGATTGGATAGACACACACAAGATACTGGTAAGATTACTGGGAGTCTGGGACTTTCATAGCCAGTGATAGCCCACCTTCAACAAAGGCCTGCGGGACAGATCTCGCATACACAGCACTAACGGCTGCGAATCCACTATGCCGGAGTACCTCGTTCAAGAGATCTGGATAGCGGCGGTAGTACGAGATCTGAGGTGATGCTTGTTTCGCTGACTTGGGTCACTGTGTACCATTGGCACAATATCGTGCCGTCTCGCCAGCAATATTCCCGAGTTTCATATTCGAACCGATAGCCCTGAAGTCGAGCCGCGTATGTTTTATCAAAACCTCCCTTGCATAAAGCAGACATCTCGTGGAGATGGTGTTGCTGTGCGATGCATGCAGATGCGGGCGTACGAATTATCTCGATAAGCGAGGTATTCGCCACACTCAATCGACTTTCTAATTACTGCCCCGGAATGTCCAAGGTACGTATCTTCGTCGAACGGAGCCAGCCATCGCGTTTTCATATCTGTGGAACCACACGTTATGAGAGTTTGCTTGAGGAAGCTCTGGGAAAAGTCTTCCTAAGCTTACTCGCATGTTTGCAGAGAAAAACTGCTGAGACTCTGGCACGTCAGTGCAAAACGAAGACGCTTGCTCCAGAAATTGAAGCTATGACGGCAGACGAACCAGTATTCGGATTGATTCCCGCGGTCGGTGAGCTGTCCACACGGGCGGGCCGTTGTGACTTGAGCCTGCGGTGGAATTGCTGCGATTGGCGCGAACCGTACCAAATCGACCCGGCCACTGGAGAGCTTAGCTGCATCGAGTGAAGGCTCGTTGACAAGCGTCAAAGCGACAGTGAAGGAGCAAGACAACCCGAGCGTTGATTGAGCAAACCATTTGGAAGGCCATGGCGATCAGTCTTACGATAGAAATTGCACAAGATTGGCTCACAAGCACCCGAAGGGCGATCGCGGTACCTCCCTCAGCAGCCACGTCAGGGTTGTCTTTAACCACGACGCCGATCTTTGGGAACACAAGAACGAAGACAAGCTGTGAATGCAGTGAGCCATTTTGTTCACATGGCACATTCCAGGGCGGCTCACGGCTGCATATAGTCTTCTGAGGGGTCGTGAACTCCAGCAATGTGGATGAGATGTGGAGTCGAACAGTAATCAAGGGCGACGAGAAGATCAACAGGTCGCAGCTGCTGGCCAACAGCAGCAAGTGGCATCAGCAGCGGAGTGGAAGCAACGTCCGGCTCCTTAGGAGATAAAAGTGACGTGGGAGGAACGAGGTTGGCAGAGCGGCAGAGCCAGGCCCAAGCGGGCAGGAGATCGGGAGAACGTGGCCTGTGTGCAGCAGCTCAGATTAACGAGATCTTGTGCTCCCCGCGAGTGGAGGCAATGCTACGAGCGCGTGTCCGTTACTCCACTTCCAAATCAGCCAATCACCAGAATGGCCAGCAACACGATAGTCCCGATACCGAGCAGCCAAACAGCTCTCAGAGCTGGGCCGCTGTGGCCCGAGCAGAGGAAAGGTTTGACGCGAATCGAAGCTCAGCCTTTAAACCTCGGCGGCGTTTCTGCCAATGACACCAGATCTGCTGTCCAGCCCCGATCTGATGCTGCAAGGCTTTAATGTCCCCGGCTGCCCGCCTCAATCCTCATCCTCTCTTCCATCGACATCCTTCGTCTCTTGAGCTTTTGTTATTAGACAAAACTCGATTTCCACTCATCACTCAAACACAACATCACATCCAGGCTTATCGACCATCTCTTTTGCCTTTGCATCAACACGATACCAACACTGCGGTACTACTGAGCATATCCAACCAATCGCCGCAGCTTCTTGCATAATTCTCCGAGACCCCTTCTCTCAAGGACACTTTCGTGACCCTGCAACTTCGGACCCAGGTTACACAAACAAGCCATCGACATGCCTCCTCTCAGATCTATTCCCGCAGCCAAGCCCGTCAAGACGGAGCGTACCCACGAAGAGAACCAGGAGAGGTTTGTCCCACCATCTGCTTCCCTCAAGACTCGATTCTAACGTTCTCTCAGAGCTTACATTGCTGCCTCTCGCCGCAGTGACCGTAGTCTCGAAGCTAGAGTCGAGTCAGCCCGCCGTGCTTCCGAGATTCACAAGAGACGCACTGGCAGATCGCTCCGCGTAACAGAGCAAGATGTCATCAACGAGGAGATGTACGAGGAGGAGGATGACGACCTGCCCATGCAGTACCGTCGTCTCACAGCCCATCTCCAGACCTCCAACGCCGACTTCGACCGCAGACTGGCTGCATACTTGACCAACCACGTCGCTATGCGTGCTGCTCTTGGTCAGACTATGGGCGACCAGTACAACAACCAGCAATACTCCAACGCCCCTCAGTTCGCCAACCAGCTCGGCCAATTCCCTCAGTCGTTCCCCAACCCCATGCTTCCCCCCCAGATGGCCAACAGATCACCTCAGAGCTTCCGTGCATCGCCCTACCCTCAGCAGGCTTTCCGTCAGACCATGCACGGCCGCTCGGCATCCATCGCCACGCCTCAGGAGCTGCAGAACATGAACAACTACCCCCAGGTCCAAAGTCCCAACGCTACCTTTATCAAGCCAGAGGACCGCCGCATGTCTCTTCCTGTTCAATCACAGCAGAACGCCGCCCCTTCACCGCCACACCTCACCGCTGCCTCGCGAACTTCATCTTCTACTAGCCTTACCAACCTGAAGCACGAAGCTGCCAAGCAGGGCAATGGTCAGACATCACCGACAGGTCAGACCTCGCCTGCGGCATACTCTGCTTCTTACAACCAGGTTTCGCCTGCCTTCGACCCCAGCATGATGAATATGATGCCCTTCTCGACTTCGTTGCCTCATGAGTCACAGCAGCTTCTTGGACCCGGATTCGATCAGAACGACGCTTTCTCGCAAATGCTTATGGGCGGCTACGGCCAACAGCAATCTCAACCTTTCTACACTTACAACCCCAACCCATCAAAGTTCAAGGGCGGCAGTCCTTGCTTCGACGGCATCAACCAGACTCTCGCCCCCGGCATGCTTGACACCAACATGGACAAGTACCCAACGCCGATGTCTGGTGTCGACTCTGCTCTTACGCCATCAAACACATTTGGATTTGACAACTTCGACCCGCTCAAGGGTTTCTCTCACAACAATGTGAGCGGCATGACTACTCCCGGCGAGAACGATTGGTCGAGTCTTCTCGACTCAAACGCTTGGGAGGAGCAGGCCTCGCAATCTGCTGTCGCAAACTGAGCTTTCATCTCTGTTGTTTCTCTTCTAATGTTCACTTCTAATATCTATTGTATTTCTATACTGGGTTTTTAGGTGCTTCGGGGTGTTGACGATACATCCATGGTAATGGAATCGCTGGGGATAAAATGGGAGGATCTTTCTTGTATGGTGTTCTATGGGATCATGATGGAAGATTATGGATGGACTCTATTCTCTTGGGTCGGTGATGACTGAGCTTCACGATGGATGAACAATGACACGACCGTTCTGCTCTTCTTGCAAGAGCGGTCTCTTTTTTCTTCTCACCATGACTTCCCGATCGCTCTTCATTCTTGCAACGTGAATATGATGTCAAATGTTTCATTTCTGATTGCTAGTTTTAAAGCTGCATTTCACCCTGGATAACAGCAATTTACAAGCAGTCTAGCAGTGACGGTGGTGGAAAACAACGGGATGCATGAGTAGAGGGAGCCAAAAAGCAATGGGAATCGCACGAGTCGGGCACATGTTCGTCCGAAAGGGCCAGCGGGGATTTGAATTTGTCACGACGCGCACGCAGCTCTTAGCCTCGCATTGAGGAGAAGAAGAGGGGGCGTCCTCGAGGCAGACGCGATTGGGACAAGCAGCGATCCTCAGGGACCCTGTCTGACTGCAAGAGACAACTCCGTACCCCGTACAGCTGCTCGTTGGGCGATTCGCGCTGCTATGATGCATCGGCCCACGATGGCGAGCAGTGACCCACGTGTATCTACAGATCTTGCACACGATAGACAAGCCTCGGAACACGAGATCTTGCAGAGATCTGAGGAACTGTTTGCCGATGCAAGGCACATGGAGCAACGCGATCGTGGGTCGAAGCAGCGGGTAGTAACGGAGGAGCGCCCATCGCGAGCAAAGCAAAGCAAAGTGAGACAGGGCAGGCCAAGGAGCTTGTTGCGCAGGTAGATTGGGTTGGAACAGATTAGGTTCTGCGCGAGAGATGTCCAGGAAAAGCTGAGACCTGTGTGCGGCAGACCAGAGCTGATGCAGAAGGATTCTTTGCGGTGGTTCTCAAGTTTCGCAATGAGAAGCGACGAGATGATGCCGCTGAGAGTGGGTGGCGCTGGTAAATTGCTGAATCGCCGGCTGCTACCCCACGTGGCGCTTCTCAGATGTTCGATCGGGCTGAAGGGCTAAAGTCCGAGAGGACGATAAGCTTGGCCACCGAAGTGTTTCGGCAAGTCAGAGAGGCTGCCGATCACATCTCATTGTGCTGCTGCAGATGCTGGACCAGCACAGTCGACTTCCAAGCACAAGGCCATCATGACCCTTGCGGCATGCCTCCTACAAATCCCTCTCGTACCCTCTTGACCGCGCCGCTCCCTCGTCGCTGCCACGCCGCCGTCGGCCGTCCTCACGCCGCCACTGCGCCAAATTCGTCGACGTCATCACCACCACGGTCTCGCTTGGACACACGAGCAGCCACGACAACAGCAGCTGCGACACAAAGACAACGCAATGCTTGTAGACTGCCAGCATGCGTATCACGAAGCTATGCCACCCTAGCTGGTGACCCAATGTCGGCGGGCCAGCCGGATCCCTCAGCATCAGCACCAAACGATATGCCATGGCCAAAGCCACCGAAAGGCCATTCACACCCAACACCCTACCAGATCCTCTCGACCACCGAGTCCGAGCCCTACAGCAAACGTCGTTTCTACGATCTGGTCAAACTATACCATCCCGATTCCGGCGCATGCGAAAAGCATCACCATCACCATAAAGTCCCGCAACCTTTGCGTCTGGAACGCTATCGACTGGTCGTAGCCGCTCATACCATCCTCTCAGATCCGGAAAAACGCAAGATGTACGATCGCTTCGGTGCCGGATGGAGTGGTGTCCCTAGCACAGTTGGTGGCAAGCCTGGAGCCGGCACACCCGCAGGTCCATTCAGTGCATGGCGACAACAAGGGGACCCAGATATTTGGAATAATGCCACTTGGGAGGACTGGGAGCGTTTCTACGCTCGCCGGGATGGCATGCCCCAACAACCACGATATCTCTCCAACGGTAACTTCATCTTATGCGTCATCCTGCTCGCCATAGTAGGCGCTTCGCTGAACATAAGCCGAGCAGAGAAAGAAGGTGACAAAGTCGTGGCATCACGGGATCTAGTTCACGATCGTGCGAGCAAGGAGTTGAGACGTGTGCGTCAATTGTCCGAGAACAGACCAAAAGAGGAGCGCATACAATTCTTCGTCAGGCAAAGAGAGGCTACCATGCATGGCGTTGGCACCGAGAGTTTGAGAGACGACAAGGTAGCCAAATTGTTGCCCGAGCAAGAGACTTGCTTGAGCGATGAGTTGCGGACGGGTGGGAGCGAATCATGACAATATTGCCATGTGTGTACATATGTCCCATTCCTACTATTGTTTAGATGATTATATATCCAGCGGCGCATACTACAGCTGTATTTTCTGTGTTTTTTGTATGAAAAAAAGCACGAAACACAAGACTCGGTACTTCGACATGAATTCCTTTGAGATGTGACGATGTCACGGAAACAGTCTTGGTAGATCGAGTGTATGTGACAGATACTAACAACGTAGTGGTTTACTCATCCTCCTACTGCTTCAACGAAAGAAACTGTAAGTCTGGCAATGCCATGTAGGTTGATCGAGGTAGCTGGGGTGTTGTGTTGATGAAAACTTGTACTTGGGAACAGGGTGCTCCTAGAGACACGTTTTGCTTGACCATATCCATCACGAACACAAAGAAGTTGTTGTTGTACAGATGATCGATGTGTGTTTGGTTGAATTGAAAAGCATAAATTCATTCATACATATATCTACATGTTAATATTCATTAGAAAGGAGGTCCTGACCCAAGGTCTAGGTAACAACGAAGCCCTTCCAGCCATCAAGTGCATTCCTGCACTCCTTCTCATACAATGGGAAGCCACCAGGGAAGTTGAGCTGTTCTCTGGGCTTGCCGGGGATGTTGGCTCCCATGTACCAGGAATCGGTGCCGGGGAACAGAGTCTTGTCGTTGAGCTCGGTGACGAGTTGGTGCCAGCCGGTCTCTGCATCCTTGGTGGCCTCGATTGTTTGCGCACCTTGCTTCTGCAGTGTGGCGATTGCGTCGACGATCCAGTCGCCTTGGACTTCGACACAGGTGGGGCCGTTGCTGAAGGCGGTGGGACCTTGGGCACCGTAGAGGAAGAACATGTTCTGTGAGATTGGTCAGTGATGCTGTTTGAATGGGCGAAGATGAGAAAGACTTACGGGGAAACCATTGCAGGTCATACCGAGGTATGTCCAAGTACCGTTCTTCCACTTCTCGGCCAAGTCCTTGCCTTCGGTGTTCTTGAGACCCATGTTCTTCATGCCACCAGTAACCGAGTCGAAGCCAGTAGCGAGAGCGATGATGTCAAATTCTCTGAGCTTGCCATCGCTGGTAACTATACCGGTCTCGGTGAACTCGGTGATGGGAGTCTCCTTGACGTCGACGACATCATTCTCAGCTCTGTCCATCATCTCGTAGAAGTTTTGCTCCAGCGAGGGACGCTTGGTTCCCCAAGCGTGAGGAGCCTTGAGAGGAGCAAGAATATCACGCTTGCGAGGGTCAGCAATGCGAGCTCTAGTCTTCTTGACCCAGAAGTCGTAGGCTTGGTCGTTGGCCTTGCTGTCGAACAGGAGATCCTTGTAGCCGGCAAGCCAGAATCTGAAGCCACCCTCCTCCCACATTGACTCGAAGAACTTTTCGCGCTCTTGCTCGGTGTCGTCGAATGTGTTCTTGTCAATGTAGTCGTAGGAGAAGCCGGCGAATGTGGTGAGACGCTTGCGGTAGATCTCTGGGTATCCTGACTTTGCCTCTTGCTGCTCCTCCTTGGTGAGTTCGCGCTGACGCATGGGCAGGCAGAGGTTGGGGGTGCGCTGGAAAACGGTAACGCTGGCAGCGTCCTTTGCTGTCTCTTGTGCGATTTGGATACCGGTACTGCCTGTGCCAATGACGGCAACACGCTTGCCCTTGACATTGACACCCTCATCGGGCCAGAAGGAGCTGTGGTGCAGCTCGCCCTTGAAGTCGGTCAAACCCTTCCAGTCGGGGAAGTGACGCTTGGCTGCAAAGCCGATAGCGTTGATCAGGTACTTGCACTTCGCAGTGCGGCCGTCCTCGGTCTTGACTTCCCAAGTCTTGGACTCTTGGTCGAATTGTGAGCCAATGACACGAGTGTTGAAGCTGACGTCCTTCTTGATGTCAAGAGTCTCCTCAACGTGGTGGAAGTAGTTACGGAGCTCGTTGAAGTCAGGGTACTTCTGAGACCATGTCCAGTCCTTCCAGACCTTCTCGATCGAGTATTCGTAGACGGGGACTTGAGTATCGACACGGGCTCCTGGGTAGCAATTCCATCGCCAGACACCACCGAGTTCATTTGCAGCCTCGAAGATCTTGACATTCAGACCGACCTCGTCACGGAGCTTGTGAAGAAGGTAGACACCACCGAAACCGGCACCTACAATGAGGACATCGCAGGTGAGGTCTTTGGCATATGTGCTGTTCTCCTCGGGATGCATTGGTGCGTTAGGGTTGGTTGCGCCGATGTCTGTTCGTAGATGTACCATGATGAAGAATGTGAGTATATATCAAATCGAATCGAAGAACGATAGGAGATAGCTTGTGATTTTTCTCGAGTCGCTCGATAGCCTTTATATCTATCCTTCGGATCGTCTCGACGCGCAATAGGTTCAGATCGGCCTACCTTCCCGAACTCTTGCAGCATACCCCCTCTGAGCCCACCGAACCTACCAAGCATTCAAACAGAGGAACTTTGCCGCGTGCTGCAGATAAAACTCGTGATTTAGACGTCTCGCTCATGAATTAGACATCTCGGAACCCGGGGTCTCCGCAAAACGGCGAAACGGCTTGGGTGGGGGATGCGGGGGAGGCCAAGAGCGGCTCTGAGACAAAGGCAGGTGCGCCGAGTATACCTCTCGCGAGACCTGCCTTCTCTGGACACCTTGGTTCAACTTTGGCAGTTCCAGAGGTGCTGCGTGATCTGGAAACAGAGCTTGGCCTGGTGATTGAGGATGGGAGGAGACCCTGCAAGCTGAGAAGGATCTCGCTCGACCGGGACTCCAACGAAAGGAGACATGGAAGTCAGAATGTCCAAGAGGTCTTGCCTTTCTGTTGAATCATCATCTGGGAAGTTGCGAGTACTTTCTGCGCAGATTAGCAACGATGTATTCGTAACAGGTGAAGTCACTCTGGAGACGAATAGTAGAGTATTGGCATCGTGGAAGATTATTATTGCTAGCTATGCTATGCTATGCTCTGTTATGCTGAGGCATCGAGGAAAATCAGGGGATTAGGGCAGGGGCAAGAAACATTAAAGAGAAAGGGTAGCCGATGCTGCAGCAGTCAAGAAACCAATACCCAATTTGAAAAATAACCAATTTGGAGACACAATGGACAAGGACCAGCGCCTCTTGCAAGTCGGAGTCGAGAAGTCGGGCCACTGGAAGCTCTGGGGGTACTGGGGAACTGAAGATCGCATTCAAAATGGAGATCCGGAACGCCGCCACTTTTCAGCAATACCACGCGACAAAATTCGGATGACATTCCTTTCCGCCGTATGCTCTGAAGTTCGGAGATTGTGAGCTGTGCTGAGAGCCCTTTTTCGAATTCTTGAGGTCCAGGTGAGATTCTAAAGATTGCTTCCGAGAATGATTCGGAGGTCCTCATTCTCAACTTCTGAGTCTGGGAGATGGAGTCTAGTCCTCAGAAAGCATGCTGCTCACAATGTCTTGTACATCGCCCTCCTCCTCCTCGGGCTTGTGGACAAGACCAGGCTCTCCATCACCGTCGTCCTCATCATCATCATCATCGGGAATGAACTGCTTGGTAGGAGCGGCGCTCTGTGCCTTGCTAGTCGTCTTCATAGCAACGGCCTTGGCTGGAATCTTCCTGATGGGTGTTCTCTTCTTGGTGGTAGGAGATGGGATGTTAGTGACCGCGATACCGTTCTTGATAACAACTTCGCGAGCGTTGTAGCGAGCGCTCGTCTTTGAGAGAGTCGGCTTGACGGGCATCTTCACTCTGATGCGGTTGCCTTTCTCGTCTAATGGGCGGTATGTACGAGTGTTCTGGTACTTCCTAGAGGTCTTTGCATCTGCGATAGCCAGACGTCTCATCAATTCAACCTTTGTTCCACTCGAATCTTCGTTGCGGGCCTTCAGCATCTCCTTGAGCTGTTGGACGCTGATGGTTCGGTCTTCGTTCTTCAGACAGGACAGGATGATAGGCTTGGTCTCCTTCATGCGGTTCAGGAGCATGCCGCGTGTACGCAAGATGTGTTGCAACTCGTCGATAGTGCACCAGCTACGAGGTTCTTCAGGGAAGCCGTCAGAAACAGCGACAGCGACGGACTGCTGATGTGCGTTGAGGTTGGTGATAGAGGCAGAAGGTATGCTGGTAGGCATGATCTGTCTAGCGACTGTGGCAACAGGTTCGACGATACCGCCGAATTCATGGGAACGGGCATCGATAGCAGCCTGTGTAGCATCAATATCCTCATGGCGAATCTGCTCAGCGGTGTTCTTGTAGGTGTATCTGCTCTTGGGCTCATGGACAACCTCAGATTCCGGCTCGGGGGTGACGCCGCCATTCTTCTCTTTCTTTCTGTTGAGAGCGGCCACTTCCTTCTTCAATTGTCTGTGGAGACGGGTGAAGAACTTGTGCTTCATCTCGTTGTAGTGGCGCTCTGCGCGGGCGGTATTGAGTGCTTCCTGCTTGCGTTGTCTAGCAAGGGTGATTGTATCCTGGAGAGATTGACGATACTCTTCTGCTTCCCGCTTCTTCTGAGCTTTGAGAGCATCTTGAGCCTCCTTACGTTCGCGAGCAGCGATCTTTTCAGCAGTGTTATCTTTCTTGGAGCGCTTCTTCTCCTCGGCTTGGGCGGCGTCGCGCTTTGCTTCCTCCTCCTTACGCAGCTTGTAAGCAGCGATACGTTCTTCACGTTCGAGAGCACGAGCTTCAGGATTGGGATCGAGCTCAGGCGGGCATCGAGCAGTCCCATTCTTCAGGGCTTCGAAACGCTGACGGCAAGCCTTGGCCGAAAAACGCTGACGAGGAAGACGCCTGTTGAGTGCTTGGGCTGTCCAAGCCCAGCGCTTCTGCTCAAGCTTTTCGAGCTCGACTTCAAACTTCTTGTCAGCGATATTGTATGAGTCCTCAAGCATTTCATCCTGTTATGGATTAGCAAATGTCAAGGTACACTGTTACAGTCTGCAAGTACTTACCTCTCCAACGTGCCAGTCGGTCAGCTCTTCATCAAGCAACATTTCTTCGTACTCTTGGGTCTTCTTGCGGATGCGTATCCAACGGCAATTGACACTTCTAGGTTCGTAGCGAGTGAAGCCCTTCTCGATCAGACGTTCAACAATGTCCTCATCCTTGTAGCCTCGTTGCTTCATGTCGACAATCATCTGGTCTTCCTCATCAAGGTCGACAGTGATAGGTTTGAACGAGGGAGCATGGCCACCCTTGACAGCAGTACCCATCTTGTATCTCTTTTGGCGCTTGGGAGGAGGCAGGACTTCGTCCGCAGCAGGACGTTTCTTTGAGTCCTTGCCACCACAGAATGGGTTCTTGTTGGAACTCTATATCATGTCAGATATGCAGACAAAGATGTCATTCTCAAGTCGGTACCTTGTCAATCTCGGCGATATAGTCATCATTGTCTTTGCCTCCAACTTCGTCATCAGGAGGCGGGGGAACCACAGAAAAGTATGGAACAAGGACATTGGCTATATTCGACCACTTGTCAGTTTCGAGTGAAAACTGCCACATGGGATGTACCTACAGGGCGCTCCAAAGAATAGTGCCTCCGACATGGTTACTTGGAGGTCGATGCTAGGTCAAGAGATGGATGAGTGACTTGTCGTGACTATGTGTGGTTATGTTGAAGCGTGAACGGCGGCGGAGCGCGAGCAAATGTCGAAGCAGTATGCGGTGAGAGAGTAGCCAATTCGGGAGAATTGTGTTTTGAACGCGAGTCGCGGCGGGGCGCGAGGTAGTTTCGAGGTTGTGTCCGGAGAGAGAGGGTCTTGCTGGTCAGAACTATGGTTATGAGGCAAGCCCAGCGTTTGCTTTCGAGCGTGAGTGACGGCGGGACGTGTTTAAATATCGTAGCAATGTCCGATGAAAGAGCAACTTACTATATCTGAACTACGGTCGTGAGGCGAGCCTACGCGTGCTTTCTAGCCTGCGGATCTCAAAGAGGATGTTTTCGAGCGCGAGTGGCGGCGGAGCGTGGTGGAACGTTAGAGTGATGTCCGGTGAGAGAGCAACCTTTTGTGTCAAGACTACAACTGTGAGAGCGAGCCTGGCGCTGGCTTTCTGACGCGCGGACCCTGGAGAAAATTGTGTTCGAGTGTGAATGGCGGCGGAGCGTGATGCAGTATTGGAGTGACGACCGGTGAGAGAACCCCTACTCGGCCAGAACCAAGATTGTGAGGATGAGCCTAGCGTTTGCACCCTGACGCGCGGACCTCGGACGAACTCTTCCCGAGCGTGAGTGACAGCGGAGCGCGAGAGGGTGTTGGAGTGAGGGCCGGTGAGACAATCAGTTGTTTGGATCAGAACCGCTATGGTGCGGTTTGTAATTGTAGGAAAGAGTTTTGGAGAGCAAGTAAGACGGAAACTGAGAAAACAGTGAAGGTTGGCTCAACGCATGCGTACCAATGTACGGAGTTTGTAGTGATTCTTTCCGAGGCTGAGTGACGACAAAGTGCGCAACGAGATATCAGAAGGATTGGTTTACAGTAGCATATTCGACGTGAATGACAGCGCAGCGTCTTTGAGTTATACATGAGTGCACGATGAAAAAGAAACCTACTGGGCAGAAGTGACTGGAACCTCGAATGTATCTCTGCATCATGAGTAAAGGCATGGCGTGAATAGTTTTGCAAGTGATAACGAGGAGATAGCGATACATGCTAAACAGGGCCCGTTGTGATTCTCTCGTAACGGCATACAGTGATACCGTGTACTATACAAATGCACAATTGCTTTCAGATCTGAAGCGTGGCCACAGAGATGACAAAGACCACCATCTTTCTCTGGATACCACTTACTTCCGCGAAGCATCATGCATTTTGATAGCGCACAGTGTCACTGTATGCCGATATGAGAGAGTAAAGATCGAAGATGAGTGTACATGAATGCAGACACAAAGATGAAGAAAGAGCGAATGTCAAGCTTGAGATCGGAAGTCATCGCATTCGTCAAACAAAGCAAACAGCCCAACACCTTCCTCCACACTCTCATCACTCCTCTTTCATGCCTTGACCATTCCCCTTTCGCAGCGGTCTTGCCACCTCGTAAGCGCATACAAACGGACCGTCGTCCCGTTAGTGTGGTTCGTTGGTGGCTCTCAGGTTGGTGACGAACCTGTTCCATACTTGATCATTTTCTGCACCTCCAACTCATGACACCCATAATACGAAGTTCAAACATGGGATGAGGATCATTCGATCGATTGTCGTCCGCATACGGATTTCTGAAGTCTTTGTCGGTCCGTTGCATGAACACCTCCAAGCACGATGGTTGGATGCAGAGATAGCACGAATGCTTGTTTTGCAGAGCTAAGAAGTAGGTACGTCTCAAATACGAGCTTTGCTACAAATAGATGGGTCGTAATAGGTGCTGTCGCATTCAGCCGCCACGAGAGCTAGGAGGAGGGACATGTACATGCATTACCAGAAAGATATACGCAACTTCTGGTCTCCTCTATACTGACTCTCAAGCATCCAATCATAGTCACGACTAGCTGACCGCTGAGACACCGTGTACCTCTGTCGACTGCGTTCAGAAAATGACCCCAATCGATCTTGCTGTCGAAAGGCTTGCAGCAGAATCTGCACGAAGCCTTCTGACCTCTGCATCCAGACTTTGCAGTAAAGTAAGAAGCCGGACCTTGTCGTCAGCTCTACTGGTATCACTCGCTGCTCCCGATCTTGGTGTAATTCAGATACATTGTCGGAGTAGCCGAAATATGCACAGCACAAGAAGGTGGCAAGCCGTTGTTACGACTCCATCTTATTTATCGGCAAGTAAATGAGTTCACAAATAATTTCATCTGGAAGGGTCGTTTTTCCAGGGTTGCCGCCGACGGATTCTGTACGACACCGGATAGCAACATCCTCCGTGGGCCTGAGAGCGGGGTGGCAAGACTGTGCGCCAGTCATGTCAGCAACCGGTCTTCTGCGGCGGACGATTAATTGAAGTCTCGGGAGGTGATCGCAGGTCAACAGAGTGACGAACCGTCCTTGAGGCGTCCGAATGAAGCGTCTTGCAGTCGCAGCCGGATGCTTGCATCTCTTGACTTGGACCTCGGAAAGGTCTGCGATAGATCGTCAGTGCTCCTTCCTGACAGTATCATGGCGTGCCCAACCAGCGGATGAACTGATCCCGGTCGTCAGCAAGTCTTGGACCCGTTGTTAGCACTACCAAGGCGACTTCGCTGGTCCCAATCAATGCCGAACAATCTTGGAAGCGCGTCGACGATTAGCACCATGTTCCTTGTTTAGGCCGTGATTAGACCCGATACAACTGACAGGTCGCCTCTGCAACGACGGAGAAAAAATAACTCGCGCTTTACGACTAACTTCCGCCGCGGTGCTTCGTTACAGCAAAGGCAAAAGACTCTGGGTGCAAGTATAAATGCTGCCGAGGCCGCGACTCTTCGTAAAGACACCAACCCGACAAAAACATTCAGACAATAGTTTGAGTGCCTCCAGAACTGCACCACTTCTTTCCTCATTCGAAACCATCGATCCCACCATGTTAAGCCCCACCTCGGCTGATAGCGACGCACTCGGGTGGTACGATATCACCAAGACGTACTGCGTCATTGGCATCGAGTCCAGCGATACCGGCATCCTGGAACGTCCTGAAAACGAACGGTTTGTCTGTCAAATCCAACCCATGGCCGACTTGGGAGATGGCTATAACGAGGAAGACGGACAGCAGACCGGACTGGCCTTGACCTTCAGCATCGACTCATTCATCGATGTAACAGAAGGCCACAGGTTCGGACGAGATCGGGACCAGTGCGATATCCTTCTGGATGAGGGGGATGGGAACAGCGTTGATGTATTGCACTTTAGGGTGCAACTGGATGACACCATGGCTGTCCCTGAGTTGGACGTTTACAACTGCAGTCCTCGAGGTACCAGAGTTGACGACAAACTGCTCTCGGGAGTTGGTCAGCGGACACGAATCTACCAAGGAGAGGCTGTCACGATTACAGCCGGCAACATTTCGCTGATGCTTATGTTTCCATTCCTGGACTTCGCAAATCGCAAGACGCGATCCAGATGGGCCGAGCTGAAGACGACAATGTGGTCTCTTTTACGACCTTCTGAGCGCCAGGCACGGATCCCGATAGATGCACGCCAGAGATATCTCGACGCAGAAGAGGATTGCATCTGGCAACAGGCACGACCATTCCACTTTGAGACAGGCAGCATGACAGTGACGCTCGCCAAGGGCAAGCAGAAGCAAAATACCGGATTCCCTGTCGTGCTGAAGAAGCTACGAGACAGGAAAGGCGATGCCAGAGAAGAACGCATCAACCTGGGCGAAACGGCTGCCATGACACGGGTCCGTCACGAGAATGTCGTCTCTGCGTTCCGCGAACGATGGCCTCAAGGCAACATCATCCTCGTCGAACACACTCCCCACGGCAACATCAGCGACTTCATCCGCCACCACAACGCCCGAAGACTCAAAGAAGACGCAGTCATGGATCTCGCTCTGCAAACCCTCAAAGCACTTTCCTACCTCGCCTCCCAAGGGATTTCTCACCGCGACTTGAAGCCAACCAAAATCATCGTCTTCCGCACTAACCCTCCTCTCTTCAAACTCACAGAATTCGGCGGCGAGGACTTGGTGGACGCACGACAATACATCCACGACCGCATCACGGATGACACAATCGACTACGTCGCCCCCGAAGTCTTTGAACGCGGCGCCGGCGCTCTACCCTCCAAAACCGATGTCTGGAGTCTAGGAATCATCATGTGGGAATTGCTAGTCGGCAACACACCAGTGCCATTTCTCGAAGACTTGAACTACATGTCTTGCTTCCGAGCGATTCTGAACTGGCAGCCTAGAGTCAGAGAATTGCTGGAGTTTGGGGTCAGTGACGAAGGGCAGGAGTTGGTGATGAGGATGGTGGAGAAATTGCCAAAGTTTAGACCTGATGTGGATGCTTTGAAAGGGGATGAGTGTTTTGATTATCTCGAGTATGTGAGGAAGAATGAGCCTTGCGAGTAAGTCTTGGTGCGTCGATGTGGTGGAAAGATGCTGACCTTTTTGCAGTTTGCAAGATTGCTTGCTGTGAGCTAATGAGTACGAGAGCACATACGTGGGTAAATTGTGCTCGACCAAAAAGTATAGGTACATGGGGGGCCGTCTCACCTTTCCTGACGTTCTGTTGTGGAGGGGAGATTGCCTCAATCAAGACGGTCGGATCTAATGTCTAAAAGCATCAGGTGGAAAGATTGAGAATTACATAGGAGCAAATAAGCATCATCTTTATATCACTTCTGTTGGTAGAAGCCATGCACACAACAATGTGTCCGTGTTGAGTTTTGGTTCAATAGGGAGGGGTCGTCCAATGCAATCATTGATACAGTAGAAGTACATGCTATGTCAAGCTGTTATGAATTCCTCGGTCGGCATTCGTCAACGGGCATAATAGAAAGTCGGAAAAGTCGTAAGAGATCAAAGAGACGTATTGTGGACGTATAGTAAAGACCAATCAAGGGTCTCTATCAGCGCCACCGGTACCAGCCCTGTGATTGGAGTTAGCATATATCGAAACAGGAGAGTTATGGTTGAGCAAAAGCGTACCAGAACTGCTTGCCAACCTTGTCGTCCTTCTTGCTCTTATCGTCGCCAAGCTTCTCAGCAGCCTGATCGGCCTTCTGGTCCATCTCCTTGTTATGCTGCTTTACATCCTCAGGAAGGTCTTCTTCTTTGGGTGTGGACTTGTTCTTGTTGAGTTTGGGCTCCAAACCTTTTGTCGACTTGGGCTTGTCTTCGCTCATTCTTCTTGCCATGGTAGAGAAACTCTTCTTTTGCTGTTTGGCTGCGCTGGTGTTGTGGCCAGTGCTGTCGGCCTTGGTGGCGCCGCCGCTGCCTTGACCGGCCTTGGGGGGAGGAGGGCCAGGGTGTTCCTTGTCGGCTGAAGGGTTTGCGCCTTGCTCTTGAGGCTTCTCGCCCTTGGGATCGCCTGAGCCACTGCCGTAGTCTTGAGTTGCCATTCTTCTGGCCATGGTGGAGAAGCTCTTCTTTTGCTGCTTAGCGGCGCCAGTGTTGTGGCCGGTGCTGTCGGCCTTGGTGGCACCACCGCTGCCCTGACCAGCCTTGGGAGGAGGAGGACCGGGGTGCTCTTTGTCGGCTGAAGGGTTTGCGCCTTGTTGTTGGGGCTTCTCACCCTTGGGATCGCCAGAACCGCTGCCGTAGTCGGAAGAAGCGAAGCGTTTGCCGCTGATACTCAAGGCAGGGCTGCGAGCGAAAGTGCGAGGGGCATTGCGGATGAAGGTTGTGCGTAAAAGACTCATGATGAATTGGTGTATGTGATGTTTTGTTTGTGGTATAGAAAGGAAGAGAAGAGAGCAGGAAAAACAATTGAAGCAATCGCGTGTCGTTCCACAGAAACGGAAGCTACATCATGCATCATCGCACCATCGAGTCGGTGATGTCAGTGCCGGGGTCAGAGCTTCCCCCACAGTTCAAGTCACAAATCCACTCGATTATGATTCATGAACCACACAAGCCACATCGAAGCCTTGGACAAAATGATCTTCTTCTTTGACGGTCGAGACTGTCAAATCAGAGATTCGAGTTCCAACACACAACAAGAGAGGGGATAGAGAAGCAATGGATGAATGGCACGATAAATTTGCAGAGTTAGATGCTCATTACAAGAAGTCTGTAAACACCTCTCTTGCCAAGTGCAGTCGCTGTTCAAAAAAAGTATTCCAAAGCGCCTTGGAATGCAAGAACTGGCTCGTTTAAATGACAACTTCATCCTCGAGCATGCTTGCATCACCGTCAGTCTCCCAAGTGCTCCATACATTTCGCTGAGTTTCCTCGTTCGTCTGCCATGCTTGTCCTACAGTCTGCTGCTCCGTCCATCGTACATCGTCTACTATATTATGGCTCGTGTAGTACGCAGACCGCGGACTCGGGGGTCCAATCTTAACTCTGGCAGCCGAACCCCAAGCGCCTGGACTAGCAGGGTAGTACTTGTATTTCGGTTGCCCCCATACAGTCTTCCACAACCACGCAGCCGAAGACACAAGCGGTGATATCAACGGAGCAAAGGGCCGTAATGCCAGAGTGGGCAAAACATAAGGAAAACGTGGCGCGTGAGGATCCACGCCATATCCGCGCATCTTAGTCGCGTACCTGGGAGGACTGAAGATGGAGCTGAGCAATAATTCGGTGACCAGCCATGTCCAGAAAACTATACATGCCAGGCCGAGCCAGGTTAGTCGGAAGCCCAGTGGAGCTCGAGCATCACGACGGAAGTACCAGCTCCAGTATTCGTTCCAAGCCGCACGAAGCACACTGGTTGGTCTTCCGCATTGTACGCATTGTGTGCCTGCTACATGCTGATGGGCATTCCGAGTGTCACCCTGCCGGGAGGTAGGTCCTCTTGAGGCGGACGCGATGGCTTCATCCAAGGCACGATTGTCGTTGGTCTGTAACTTGGGCTTTGAAGCGGCGCTCGTGCCGCCCAGTCCGTTCTTGAGACCCCCGAAAGCGGACCATCTCTTCCGTAGGTCTGTGTCCGTCTGCGAGGTTGGTACAATGTCTTTCGAATCAGACTCCTGACCTGGCTCTTTCTTCGATGTCTCCGTACCGACTGTCTCCTGCTTGTCTTTGGTTTTTGAAGATGGAGGCTGGACCGATGGTACCTCTGGGAGGTCAAGTCTGAGAGTATTGTCGGCAGACGGAGCCATGACGCCTTCCAAACTGGCAATGGTAGAGTCACCAAGAGTGGGGTCGTCGTCTTCTCGTCGCTTGCCGTTACGAACATCCGTGAGTATAGCATCCAACGCAGAGGTAGGTAGGTTCGGTTCGCTGATTGAGCGATGATGAGAGTTCTCAGTGATCGGCTCAAGGGACTCGGAAGTCTGACGATCAGCCTGAGATCTTGCAGAGTTGCTCGACTGGCGAGCAGTCTGTGGTGTATCCACCCAAGCACCCATGACCACGGGAGTCTTTGCTGGCAGCTGCCGCTCAACTGGCCTGCCAGGAGTTACGAGAGGTTCTTCAGGCGCAGGTCCTGGAATCTCAACCACTTCGGGTGCTTGCGATGAATCACCCTGCTCGACAAATACTAGTTCTGGACTCCTTACGACTTCGGGCACTTGTGGTGAATCTCCCCGGAACAATGATCGCGTAGGCTGCTTTGGGTATTTGTCGGACCAGGCGGTATCCTGTCGAGGAGGATTGTTTGCTGGTATAGTGTCCTTTGCCGAGGTGGGAGAAGGCGAAGCGCTTGGAGTCCTTGACAGCCTTTTAAGCAACGCCAGGGAGTCTGTCTTTCGCTGTGGAGGTCGAGGAGTAATGGTAGGCATCGTTCCTGACGTCTCGACAGTTTTGTACAAAGCGCGAGCGGATTGCCGTGGTGCCAGGGACATGTTCTCTTTATTGGAAATTACCGCCTTGGAGCCTTGTGCGGAGCTGGATCCTGCATAGGTATCTCGGCAGTTACGCGATTGTGTCTCAATTGTCGATTGTTGTCTTGGTTGGCGGCGAGCGGATGAGGAAGCACGAGCTTCGTAAGTCTGAATCTCACGCTCGCGAATCTGGTCAATGGTCAAGCGAGATCGTGAGGGTACAGCTGGAGTGGATTCTAGCAGCGAGGCGGCACTAAAGTCTCGGTCTGGATCCCAATGGTCAATGTAACTCTCGTGCTGCTCGACTACGGCTTGTCTCTCCAGAGTGTGGGCGCGTCTTTGTGGCGGAGAGACATGAGCAGATGAGTACAGAGAGTCGTTCGCAGCGCCAGCCCAGTCAATGTTTGGGCTTGATTGTACGTTGGTCTGAGACTGATCGTGTATGTTGCGCATCCAAGCGTGGTTTGGTCTTCCTTTCCTTCCCCATGAGGTGGGCAGATTCAATGGCGGATCGGAGGCGGTGCTTTCGGAGAGACTGGCCGGGTGGTGGTCGGGTTGGTGGGATGGCGGATTGTGGAAGTTGTTACGCTCGAGGTTGTCGAGGCTCAGGGCAGCGCGTGGCAGGGGCTTTGCTTTGCTAAAGGCGTGCGACTGGGTCAAGGCCGAGATGCGCTGGGCGTCTTTTGTATGCTGAAGCAGCTTACGACCGAAGTCGTCTGAGCCATCGAGAGAGCTGAGGTCGGAAAAGTTGGAGGCGTCGTCGTAATGCGACATGTTTGCGACGACTCGAAAATAAAGTATTGATGTTTATGTACCCTCGCAGACGGTTGTATATGATCTCATGTCCAGGGCGGCGAGCAAAAAGGTCCGGTGTGCTTCATAGTTGTTGAAAATTACTACGCGACCGGGATTGAACAGATGCGACAGGTGGAATAAATTAAAATGTCGAGGATGATTGAGTAGCACGAGAGGGTTGTTTATGGCTTCAAGCCTGTTGTTGACGCCTTTGCGCGTCCAGGGTCGCCGACGAGGTCCAAGCTCACAGCCACCTCCGCGCCGGACACGCAAGTGGTACCTACCTAATCCACCATTCCCCGACAACCACTACTGCTCTCTCATACTCACATAGCAATCATGGCTCAAGTCAACTGGCGCACAATCAACATCGACGCGCTCGATCCCGAATCCTCGTCAAACTTCGACCTCTCCACATTGACCCCAGCTGTCCAACCCGTCAGCCCACAGGACGTCCAAGCCCTCAGCCAACAGATCAGACAACTATGGCGCGGAGGTGATGCCGAGGGTGCTCTCCGGGGTGCTCTCGAGAATGCTCCCTACGGAGCCGATGCTCAGTCCAAGGACTCGTATATGCACACCGTTACCGAAGTCTTGCAACAAGTCCGCACCGCCGACATGGGTCCTTTATTGCAGCGCATCTACACATCCGAAGGCGGCTCTGAGCTATGCGACGTCCTGATGAAGTACCTGTAATTACCACGCCAACCTCCTTCTCTATCAACAACAGCTGAACCCTTCCAGATACAAGGGAATGGCCACTGGTGCCTCCACCTCCAACCCCTCCAAGAACGTCACACCACAAGTCACCGGCTTCTCCCAGGTCCAACCGCGCAACACTGCCGAAGGTCAGGGTGGAAACATGGGTGTCTTCTTGAGTTGGCACGAGAAGGTACATCCCTTGCACTCGTCTGGCCACCAATTGTCGCATACTGACTTGGTACCCTTTTACAGGTCATTGAAGTCGCCGGGCCCGGTACCATCGTACGCGTCATGTCAGATCGCAGAACCGTTTAGATTGCCCGACTCATGTACATTACGACAATACCCAATTAAAGACACCGACCTTCCTCACATCTATGTGCATCCATCCAAAAACATCCAGGCTCACCCAGAGTCTCGACCATCACCACACCTTTATGCAATGTGAGACACCACGCACAAGAGAAGAGACAGAGATTATCTTGTGGTGAATATGTGCATTGGGATCATTCATACCCTTCGTCTGAAGGTATGCTATTATTTTGCCAAATCCCCCTCTCCCAAACGCCATGCATGCATCAAAATCAACTCTAGTGGGTATCTGTTGCAAGCAATAAACAAAGCGTAAAAAACTCGTCATTCTTCATTAGTCCAACATTCCGGGTATCGTCATCGAAATAGGCCATCCGGTACTCAAGTGACCGAGCACTCGATTCGTTATATCAGAGCAGCTGCTTAAACGTGGGAAGGGTTGACGGGAGGTGCGCTCGAGTCGAAGCTGTGGTTGTTCGAGGCATCCATTGAGGCGCTCTGACCACGAACAGGCTCACTGACATGGGCAGCTTGAGGACGGTTGGGGGCGAGGGCCTCGGGTTGCTCGCCAGTAAGAGGGTTTGTCAAGGGCTTCTCGGATGCATGTCCAGAAACGAAGTTGGACTCGACGTCGATGTTGTTCTTCTTGGCCTCGCGGACATGAGTGCTCCAAGGTCCAACCTTCTCATCGTGGGTCTTGCCGACGACAAGAATGACGGTGCTGGCAATGACAAAGATCCAACCAATCCATCCGAAGACGACAGAGGTAACGATTCTGGCGCTGTGCCTGTAGTCGAGAGGAGTCTTTCCGTTCTCCATGACCAGTCTGTTGCCATCGGCTGTGCTTACACCAGTAACGTAGGCGCTTCTTGTGGCGACAATGACGGTCATGGCGATACAACTGGCAAGGTGGATGAAGATACCAGCAATGGCAGAAAGCTTCCAGGCAACTCTGACACCGTGGTCCTCGTGTCTCTCAGGCCAGATCAGGTCGAAGAAGAAAGCGCCACCAAAGATGGTAGCAACGTAGATGCCGGCGAAGATGTTGTAGGATGCAACACCAACATAGTCGTTGTTGTATTCGTTGGCGCCGGCGCCGCCGTGAGATTGGATCCATTTCTGCTGGCTGACAAATCTTGACAAGGCGTCGGTTCCAAGAGATTCTGAGACGACACAGAAGATCATGGCGAGCTGGTACACGATGAACTTGGTTCTTCTCAAGTGGTAGACATTGTTCCACATGTTTGCATTGCCGAACTTGGACCACGTGAACTCGCTGAAAGGCAAGCCGAAGATGACAGGCGCCATCTTGGTGAGAGGATGGCTGTTGAGTCTGGTGAAAGTGTTGATGTGCTTGATAAAGTTTTGATTCCCTTGAGAAGTCGGCAGCGAGGACGAGAGGATTCAAGAAGGCGTGGGTCGAAAAGGGAAAGAGAGGTGGAGTGAGGGCGGAAGGTACGTTTAAGAAGGGAAAGAGCTGTTCATCATTCCCGTACTCGCATGACCGCAACCCGTAATGTCATGCCATCCGATGTCTATTCCGACCAACTATTTTTCCTTGCGGCCGTCGACTTCTTCGTCCCTTACGCAGCACCAGCATACGGATCGTTTCCGACAAGCTTGTTCGCGAATAGCCTCGTCGATCCTCAACGCCACCGACGTGTCAACGCTTAAATCCGCAAAACGTCCCTCCGCGACTGCACTTCAAACACATTTGCTAAGAGCCGCAGAAAAAAGCTTTTATGACTGACACTTGCCACTCACGATTACCAAGCTCAAGTATCTTGTGTCCCCAAATCCAGACTCTTGTTCTCGGAATTAGTTCGTCCTCACAATTCGTCCTCTCGTCACTTGTATGACTTTCTCCAGATGACTGCTTGGAGCACAGATGATCATCAACACATCGACGTCATGCTCGACCCACCTATATGCGAGTCGAATCACGAAGCAAATTGTTATGACGGAAGCTGGTTCATGAATTGCGGTTGATGCCAGAGTAGCTCTCGCACCCAGCCTCCTCACGTCTCAGCATACCCATGTATCCCCACACCGTCTTCAGAAATTTTATTCAGATCAACCCCCAGATCACGATGACGGCTCGGTCGTATTATTTGTAGGCCCCAATGCTCAAAATCATGACAGGAATGGTGAGACAGCTACATAATCGATCTCACTGATCTTGAATGGCTCGATTCTATCAAAAAGCTATCTCGGTCGAGTAAATCACGCAGGATCTCGCTGCTGCAACACATGCCGGCGCCCCTATCTCGAGTTCCCTGGCGGACGATGCTGGAACACACCGACCCTCTCTCAGCCTCTAGGCCTATAAACGGTGTGCTCTCCGGCGGATATCTGGTTAGTCCTCTCTCTAGGAATGGCAGGCACGGTAATGATGCCAGAGGCACTGCAAAGACATCCTTGTTCATGCTTCTTCCTTAGCCAGAAGAATCGAAGGGTGTTCAACTTGGATATAGTAAATACCGCCGTCATTCATTGAGACGATTTGATCGACATCTACGGTATGCGCCAGCATATGATCTTCGCCGAAGCGAGATTTGATCACAGAGTGTTTTGTCATGTATAGCGACTCGCTCCCTTGAAGGTCTAGCTTATGAGCATCATCCATCAACAATACTCCGCGAGGCAACATGGTAATCGTCACTGCGAATCTGACCAGCACTTTCGAGGACTACTCGTGATCCAACACATAGTGCCTTCGGACGCGGCTATGTTTCTGAAGAGAGCGTGGTCTACCATTGCCATTCCTTCAATTCTTAACTGAAAATTGCCGTCTCCAAAATGCGGTGCATCGCGATATAACATCTTCACACATTGCTCATGGCGTGGTCTTGTGCTGGATCTTACAATTTTTCTGGAATTGGTACCATGTCTGAGGATCTGACGTTTCTGTCGAACCCTTTGTCCATATGAATGGTTGTCACTACAGCAGCTGCAAGGAAACACCAGGCACGTTCTGCCAACAGTAGACGAGTGATAGAGTGGGAGAGTACGTTGCAATAGGAGCGCCGAGCACTCACTGGGTGCCGGTGACACAAGAAATCGTGTTTTGACGTTTTCACGTTGTCATGGCGCCATCAAAACCAGAAATGAAGTGGCTGGCACATGCCAAGATCGATGAACACAACACATGTCAACTGTTTGGAGGAGCGGGGAACAATTCTGGGGTTCAGGCTATCTGAACACGCGAATGCGTCTTATATTAACCACACAGTCGGACGGTAAGACCAAGTAGTTGAATGTGAGAAGACTGGTTGAGCAAATGCGCCTGGTATGAATTCAATGCTGTGCCATGTTGTAGAAAGTGGAAGAGTCGGATGGTGCAGAGTTTCGAACAATCACAATGAGATCAAGCTTCCACAGCCTACGTCACCGTGACGCCCCGTGCTGTGCGCCAGCTTTCGACTCCAACAGACAAAACTCGCACCGCGTGCTCTTCCTCTTACCTTCCTCATCGACCTACCTAAATTTTATTTCGGTATCTGCAAATATGAGATTCAATTTCGCGACCGCCGCAGTGCTCGCTCTCGGCGCACAGTCCGTCACCGCCAGCACCTGGTTCAGCAAAGCTGGTAAGTGGAGAATGTTTGGTGTTGACAGCTGGCTAGCTATTGTCTCGTCCATCGAATGCACTTCTGGGCATTCCTGGAACGAGCAGTAGATCAGTCGCAGCTTCTTCATGTAGCTCTTGAGCTACATTAAAGTAGATTGACGTGCGCCGAGGCTGACAAGATTTACAGCTTATAACAAGTGGCATGAGACTGAGTTGGAGAGATGGCTCTCTGACCACGATGTCCCCTACCCCACCCCTGCCGACCGCAAGGACCTCGTCGATCTGGTCAAGAACAACTGGAACGACAAGCTCGCCCAGCCCTACAACACCTGGGACACCAAGCAGCTCCAGAACTACATCGCTAGCTCCGGCCAGCAGGTCAAGAAGGGCACTGAGCAGAACAAGGACAGCCTTGTCAGCCAGGTCAAGTCGTACTGGCACGAGACTGCCGACCAAGCCTCGGACGCCTACTCTTCCGTTCAAGATTGGGTTTTCGACAGCTGGACCGAGTCGCAGCTGAAGTCCTTCCTCGACTACCACAGCATTCCTAACCCCTCTCCTCGCACCCGCGACTCCCTGCTCCACTCTGCTCGCTCCAACTACCAGTCCGTCGCCAAGAAGGCTGGTGAGACCTCTGCTTACCCCGGCAACTGGCTCTACTCTTCGTGGGCCGACTCTGACCTCAAGGCCTGGCTCGACGAGCGTGGCATCCCTGTCCCTCAGCCCAGCACTCGCGACAAGCTGATTGCTTCCCTTCGCCGTAACTCTCGCACCGCCTCCAACCAGGCCGCCAAGGCTGCTTCCTCTGCTTCTGCTTCGGCCGCCGGTGCCCAGCAGTCCCTGTCTGAGCAGCTCCTCAACTCTTGGTCCGACAGCCAGCTCAAGCAATTCTTCGACAAGAACGGCATCAAGGTTCCCCAGGGCTCCAAGCGCAACGAGCTGATCGCTCTCGCCCGCAAGCACAGCGCTAAGCTCTCCGGTGACAACGTTTCCGCCTCGGCCTCTTCGCTCTACGGCGAGGCTTCCAAGTCTGCTGGCTCCGTCTACAACGCCGCCTCGAGCGTTGTTGGCAACTCTGCCTCCTCCGCCTCTGGTGTTGCTGGCAAGTCTGCCTCTTCTGCCTCTGCCGCTGCCGCCAAGTCAGCTTCTTCTGCCTCCAGCGTTGCTGCCAAGTCTGGCTCTTCCCTGTCTGGTGCTGCCGCCCAGTCTGCTCACTCCGCCACCAACGTTGCTGGCAGCCAATTCGCATCTGCTACCGACTCCGTTTACGGATCTGCTCAGTACTGGTTCGACTGGGCCAAGGCTCAGGTCGGCATTGGTGGTGAGGAGGCCAAGGCTTCCCTCGCCTCCATCTCGAGCGTCGCCTCTGCTTCTGCTTCTTCTCTTTCCAGTTACGCTTCCGCCTCCGGCTCTTCAGGCTATTACGCTGCCACTGACGCTGCTGCTGCCTCCGCCTCGTCCGCTTCGAGCGTCGCTGGCGACTATGCCAACAGCGCCTACGATGCTGCTGCTGCCTCTGGCAAGTCCGCCACCGATGCCGCTGGCAAGTCTGCTTCTTCCCTGTCTGGTGCTGCCGCCAAGTCCGCCTCTTCAGCATCCAGCGCCGCCTCGGTTGCTGCCTCCAAGTCGTCTTCATCGCTCTCGAGCGCTGCTGCCAAGTCCGCCTCGTCGGTCTCTGCTTCCGGACCCAAGTCTGCCAGCAGCGCTGCCAGCAGTGCCTCCAAGGGCGCCGCTGGTTACGCCCAGCAGGCTGCCGACGCCGTCAGCGAGAACGCCAGCTCGGCCAAGCACAGAGCCTCAGAGGCTGCTCAGCGCGCCACCGACCGTGTCAAGGAGGAGCTTTAAGCTCATTATCACCAATCCCAGCAAAAACAAAATGAAAGCCAAGAATCAAATATGAATCTTTACGAATCATGATGATCGTCGGAGGAGGATATGGCGACGCCAATGTGCCTGTACTTTTATCATAGCCAACGACACTGATGACCCAAGAGGAAACAGAACATCCTCTTGTTTCCCTAGCTAGTTTAACAATTGAACCTTTTTTGTTCGTTATTCATCTTCCTGATATTTCTGATGTGATGTTCCTTCCAGTTGCGTCGTACGCATGAACAGAGGGTCGAAGCTGTTACATACTGTTGCTGCTGCTGCTATACAAAGTGCTATATCCCTTGGCTCTCCATGTCTGATCTTGTATCCTTGGGACCTTCTTTCTCTTCTATACGAACAAGGCAAGAAATAAACATTGGAAGTGTTTGTGCAATTGATATACGTTTAGAAATGACAGAAAAAAATATATGATGTTGTCTGTGCCACCCTGTCTTTGTATAATCAATTTCTCATATCTGTTTGGAATGCTGACGCAAGACTAGGAATACCTGATAGAGAGCTTTCGTGTATGCTCGGTTAATCACTACTTTCATTTTGTATCGCTTTCGATGGGCTTAGGAAAAACATGTGGGTCTAGACTAATTCCCATGTCGAATTTGAGAAACAAGCATGCGATTGGAGAACTACTCTACTTTCCAAATTGCGAGATATACGACCTTCGATGCTCGTCATTATCGAAAAGTTAGACGGTCACTATGACACTGATGCAAGAAGACAGTCTGTTATACCTAGGCTACAGTCATCCTCAAACCGAAATGGTGTCAAGCCTAAAGCCCCAATCGTTCCAAAAAGTCCTGGAAGCCTATCCTCAACCAAAAACTCTCTCACGCGACCTCGCAACTTCCATAACGCTCCACCTCTGACACCAATCTTTGTATTCTTCAAACATCATGTTCCCCTTAACACAGCCAAGAAAGCCGTGGTGGTGCAGTGGTCAGCACACCCGATCCGGTATCCTACGTTCTCTGAGTTCGCTCATTTACCTAACACTCACACTCTCTCACGGGTCGGGACATCGTTGGTTCGAATCCAACTCAAGGTGCTTTGTTTCTTTTTTTTTTGTTTCCGTACGAAATCAACATGTCCAGCTTTCATACAGCTCTACGTCTCCTAATCTCCTCGATCTTCTTGACATGTTCTTTTATCGTCTCTGCCTCTTCAGCTTCATTCTCTGCAGCTTTGATCGCATACTCTTTCTCCTCTGCATTTCTCCTTTGCATCCACTCTTCCAAATGCTCTTGCACGGGTCTGCCGGGTGAATATCCACTTTGCACTGGCTCACCCAAGACCTCGTATAAAGGGTATACCCCAGTATATATGTCATCCCTCTCTGCAGCGATATCGCAAGAGTCCGCTAAGCCCATATTCTTTGCTCTGACCTTTGCGGAGGCAGAAGTGATGCTCACGCGCATGACTTGAATGCTTTTGAGCGCTGAGGGAGTCGTAGGGTTGGTGTTTTGCCAGCGGGAAGCAATCATATGGTTAGTGAGTAAATGCATGGCGAATTCTTTTTCTTCTGGCAACGTGACCAATTCAGCGATACCGTGGATGACTGCGGATCTGTAGTTCAGGGAATGGCCATTGGGTGTGAAGTTCACCACTACGCCGTCGACTTTTGTGGAGCAGATGCATACTTTGATGCCTGCGCCGCTGGATTTGGTGATGGCACGGCGTAGCATCATTGCTACGTTGCCGTGGAGGTAGAGGTCCAAGGGGCGGTCCAGATCGGCACGGTGTGCAGATTCTCGGGAAGAAGGGTGGGATGGTAGAGGATGGGAGGGATCGTAGCGGCCTAGTACGGCAGTCAAGGGCAGGTTTATTGGTGTTGGGTCGCTGTCGGAGTCGGTAGAGATGAAGGAGACGTGGGAGACAAGAGTCGAGGCGAAGATGGAGTGGATTGTTTGGTAGTCGTAGGCAGCTGAGATCAACAGGGTCAGCTAGCGTATGGAGGAGTGGGGAGATTAATGTGGATTCACCTCTGTGTTTGTATACCTTGATGGTGTTGAGCGGCGTTTGGGCGTATCCTTCCCGCGTGTCTGTCTTTTGTGCTCCCATGGTGGCGTCGGTTGTCTTTGAGTAAGTTCTTGCCAGTATGCTTGCGACCCGGCGATAGGATGATTGAGCAGATGCTCCGGCTATCTGTTGCAGTCGAGCAGTAGTACGAAGGGGAAGAGAGGAGGCAGACATGTGCTACGAGGAGAGAAGGCAAGAGAAAAAGACCTACTGTCAAGTCCGACTTACCTCAGCGGATCGTCTATCGCTCCTTCCTTGGTCACCATCGCGGGTGCTCCACACAGGTGGATATGTCCTGGAAGGGCAACCTGGATGGCGAGGGTTGAGTGGTCAGTCACAAGAGAGGCAGTGCGAGCCGAGAGACTCGGTTCGCGCTTCCCTCTGTCACGGACATCACCCACTTCAGTCTAATCAGATGCGGATCTAGCCAACGCTCTTCTCTCCTCCGACGACACGACGACACACTGTTGAACTCTGTTGTAGGGAGATGTTGGAAAGTAGAGTGAGGCTAAATCATCGACAACATTTTGGTTTTGGGCAATAGAAAAGTACAGGCTGGAAAAGTCCCAGAAAACAAAAAAATCAAGATCGAGATCATCAGTCCACCCTCACGTTCTCCTCTGCACCATCACTACTAGCAGCAGCAGAAACGCTCTCAGCATCCGGCCTCCTAAACGGATGTGCCTCAGTGTTCAACACCCACTCATCCAAACTCACGACGTCCTCATCTTCGAACAGCAGATAGAAATACTTCAACGTCTCCGCCAACCAAAAGCTCTCCTCACTATCCTCTTGCGTAGGCAGAGACTTTGTAACATCATCAATTGCAGAAGCGCCAAAAGTGGTATGAGTGTACTTCTGCACAGCGAGGAACATTTGCCAACCGACCTCGCGCCAGTGCTGATCACCGGTGATACGGTAGAGGTAAAAGACGGACTCGATGGCTTCGGGGCGCAGGATATATTTGCGGCTGAGCAGACGAGTCATTCCTGTGGGGAGGCGTTCTTCGGATATGCGGGCAAGGACAAACTCCTCATGCGTAGGGGGTGTGGGAGGTATGTATTCGTGTAGAGTCTGTTCTGCTGGTGTAGCAATATCGAGTTCAGGCACGCTGTTCGGAACAGCAGGGGCAGGGGCATGAGCGACAGTCGCGGCAGGGCCGTCCAGATCTCTCCCGTTGATTTGGGGCGCGTTGCGGTTTTGTCCCAATGGGTTTGCAACGTTGACTTGGAGGCGCGATTCAGCGTACGGATCTAGGTCTTCCCAGTACTTTGTCTTGTTCCATTTGCAGTCTGTCATGCTTTCACACTGCGAGACCAAGAAGTGCTCGGGCATGATACCGGTGGCCGTGGCGTTGTAAGCCCAGACGCAGCCTTCTGTGAGTTTAGCACCTAGCTCGAGATCCTCGTCACGGCCAAAGATTTTGGCACCCATGGCGTACATGCCGCCAGCGAAACAAGACAAATGGGCACCCTCCGGTTTGAATGAGCCTTCCACGGCACCCTTTGTGCTAGGTGGATGAGCGTTGTACTCGCCTACAAACAATATATCCGCGTTCTGAGGAGTCATGGGGCGGAAGATGAGATGCTTGGTAACGGCATCAATGGACTGCTCGTACAGAGTCTGGTACTTTTTCTCCAAACCACCGAGCAAAAGGTATTGCTTAGGGAAGTACTCGTACAGTGAATCGGCCATGCCACCAATGGTGAACGTTTCGGAGCCACCAGAACCGCTTGAAGCTAGTCCTCGAGGAAGGCACACCTCTTGCTGCAAAGTGTGCATCTTGGCTTGAGTCTCCTTTTGGAAGGTATCCTCAGCGGCCTTCTCCTTTTGATTTTCAAGATCGCCCAGTTGACGCTTGTTGAGCTCTGGGCTGTCCGAGTTAAGGACAGCAGCCTTTGCCTGAGGGCTGTCAAGATCACCTTCGGTCAGAGGAGCGTCCCAACCGATAATCTTGCCCACTCCACCAGCCGCAGATGCACCCATGCGCGAGCCACCCAGGTTGACGGGTTGGGAGGACCCGTCCTTCTCTGTCGAGGTGCCGGTCCTTGTGCCTTGACCCTGTGTGACAGGGCGTTGAGGAATGACTGGCGCACCATCACCTACTGCAACATCGCCTCCTATACCAGCGGGATGGGAGTAGTGAGACTTGATCTGAGCAGGCTTCTCACATCCAGAAGCATCGACATGGACAGGGAACAGACCAGGGATCAGGGTTGCATTGGAGCCGGAGGCATTCTGCCATTCCAGGAAGGCATCGGTAATGCGATCGATGGCATCGTAATACTTGGGCTCCTTGGTCAGCTGGGCGAGACGGGTGAACTCTACGGAGAGGGAACCGATCTCGGCCAAGACGACATGTGTACCTGCGCGATGAGGTTGAGAGGCAAAAGTCGGCATCCAACGGTAGTAAGTTACAGGCATCCTGTTGGGAGTGTCGAAAGAACCCATCAAGACGTCGGCAAGTTCGACAGCCTTGTCCAGCAGAACCTTGTACTTTGCCCCGCTCAGGTCATAAGCTGAGAGCATACCACCAAGATAGCGGATAGTAGTCTCGAAGAGAGGAATGTCCTTTCGCTGGGAAGTGGTGAAATCAATCTCGCCAACCGCCTTGACGGCATCGTCGAATTCATCCTTGAGGCCGACAAGCCATAGTGTATCCAAAGCATCGACCAGAGTGGCTGCCCATCCGCAGAAGGGGTCTCGAGCACCGCCTGAAACGGGTCGTACCTCATCCCTCATCCAAGCCTTCGATCTGTATCCGCTCCAAGCATGCGAGACTGCACCTTCGATGACCTTGAGCTTTTCTTCCCTGTCAGCCTTCTCGGCAGAAGACTCCTTCTTGAACTCGTATTGGATACGAGGAACGGCCTCGGGAGTGCCGGTGGGCAGTTGGATGGTTGTCGCCACAGGGAAATGGTCGGGTAGTCTGGACCAGTGTATCGCAGGCACGCTGGGAACGCCTTGGTAGACGGGTGGGATCTCGACTCTGCCTTCGCCAACCTCGGCCATTTCGTCCAGCTCATGTACAGGCAAGATGGCAGCAGCATCTTGAGGTTTGGATTGAGTGGGCGATTGTGTTGCGGCGACAGCAGAGGAAGAAGTGGTCGCCTTTGCCGTCGACGGTTTCGGCGCTTCGGCATGGATCGAGGTAGCAGCAGGAGCTGACTTCGTAGTCGGGAGTGGTGGTAGAACTCCAAGTATATCGTCCTTGGTGGGCTCTTCCGGTTTGATCAGGTCAAGACCAGCTTGAGCCTTCTCTTTAGCGGCAGCTGCAGCATCGTTGCCAGCCTGCTTCAACGAGCCTGCGCCAATTGCTGAAGGTAAGGCTATACTACCATGTCCTACAAAGTAATACGTAGCCAAGATTGCAATGACAGTAAAGGCGATGAAGACCCTGTAACGTCTATACCGGAGCATGGTAGAATATGAATGTTGGCGCGGTCGCGTGCCTTAAGTCCGGGACAAGAGAGGGGACGATCAAGTTGCGTGCGGGGGCCGCTCGCTCGACCAAAGGGAGCGTTGAACGACCAGGGAACTGAGAGTACAAGAGAAGGACAAGACAACAGTAAGCCCAGGCTACCTATGTAAAGGAAAGAGAGCAAAGGTACGCAGTACAAATGCAGCAAGAAAGGCAGCGCTCGTAATGTATCAAATCGAGGTGATGCGACGCACTAGCCACTGCCAAGCGCGTATTCAGCTGAGCCTTTCCGCGGCATCACCATGTGGGCGATTATCCTCAGAGGTGTTGCTGAATCTACAATACGAACCAGTTCAATTTGCAGCGTTGCTGGCTGTGCATAGCTGCTCGTGATGGCTTCTTTGTATCGCTGAAAGACCGAGTATATGTGCTGTTTTCTCCTTCTCATAAATGAGGCCGGTCTGATCTTCGTCAACCTCTTCTTGACCAGTCGACACATCGACAGTTTCACCTTGACCAAATCCGATGCATCTGCTGCAACGCACGGAATGCTGCGACTGGGCGCATTGTGCCATGATCATCATGATTATTCTTTTTATCTGACTTGGACTTTTTCTACTCCATCTGCTCTCCACCAGGACCGGGTGCTCTGCCCATTTGTCTTGCCTTGAGCATCTCGTCGCACAGTAGTAGGTTTGATGCAATACCAGCGGCTGAGGCGATACAGTTGCGCAGAACTCGGAACGAGTCGTATACACCTTCTTGTGTAGGATCCATGGGCTCGCCAGTTGTCAGGTTGAGACCGACGATGTTGCCCTCTGCTTGCTCGTCTTGAAGAGCAGCGACTAGACGAATTAGTATATGTAGGCTTGGCTGTTCGGAAAATGAAACTTACTTGAGTCTTGTACGTCGTGTCCCGAGTTAGCAGCAAGAGTCTTGGGAATGACAAGAAGAGCATCGGCAAATGCATCAACGCCCCATTTGGCCTTGCCCTTGACTGTCTTGCGGAATGCTTCGCTGTTCAGGTGTGCGTGTGCGGCGATCTGGAAAGCACCACCACCCGGTACGACGCTACCATCGACAATCATGTTGTAGACACTGCGGAGACCATCACGGACGGCGTCCTTGATCTGTGCAATGGTGTGTGCGTTAGGTCCCTTGATGAGAAGAGTGACCGACTTGGGCTCCTTGACATCCTCGATGAAAGTGTACTTCTCCTCGCCGAGCTGGTGCTCGTAGACATTTCCGGCGTAACCAAGAACATCGGGTGACAAGTCGTCGACGCTGTTCTGAGCGATACCTCCGCAGATGAGCTGCAGTCTCTCCATGTTTCTTCTCTTTGCGCGGCGCAGAGCGAAAATGCCGTTCTTGACCAACACATCCAAACTCAAGGGGTCGATACCCTTCTGGTTGATGATGACGAAGCCCTTGGTGCCGTCGGTACCGCAAACCTCCTTCTTCAGCTCGACAATCTTGCGCAACTTTTCGTCGACGAATCTGCGCTCGCTCTCAACCAACTTCTCTCTTTGATCGGCGCTCGAGTAGTAGAAACCAGAGTTGATCTCGGACTTTTCATATTCCAAACTGACGTTGAGGGTGAGGATGAAGGCGTTCTCGACACGCTTGGGCATATCGGGGTGTCTGGCGCCGTGGTCGAGGGCGAGACCACGGATGAGTTGTGTGTCGGCGGCGGTGCGATGTTGCATGGTCATGATCTCCACCATGTGCAAGTCGGGCTTAGCAGGGGCGTTGTAGATGGCGAGGACGGCATCGACAATGTCAGGGGTGAGTTGCTCGGCGAGGGTGGCATTGATCTTTGTCGAGAGCGAAGTGCGGGCAACGGAGAGGAGGAGTTCACGGTCGACTTCGCGGTCGAGCTTGAACTGATCGAGGAACTTAAGGGTCTCGGTCTTTGCAAGGTCGTAGCCGTCGGTGATGACTCTAGGGTGGAGACCTTCGGAGATGTAGCGTTGAGCCTGCTTGAGAAGCTCGCCAATCAGGATAACAGCAGAGGTGGTGCCGTCACCAGTAATGTCGTCTTGTGCGGTAGCAGCGCGGGCAATCATGACAGCGGTAGGGTTCTGAATCTGCATCTCGCGCAGCAAGACACTGCCATCCTTTGTGAGCTTGATGCCACCAGCGCCGTCGACCAGCATCTTCAGGGTACCCGAAGGTCCCAAGTTGGAGGCGAGAACACCCTGTAGACCCTCACCAGCAGCAATGTTGACACTCAAGGCCTCACCACGGCGCTGTATTCAGTTGGTCAGTTGTTGTTTGGCAAGGCCATAATAATTATTTTGGCGGAAACGCACCCTTGATTCGGCCTTGGGGTTGAGGAGTTGGGCTGCAGACATGATGGCGATGTGTGTATACGACTACGCCTAGGATCTGACAATGACTCTGTTGATTAAGCAGAGTACCGTAGCTGTAATAGCACAAGGTCGTTCAATAATACTAGCATCCTACGTCCGGAGGTGAACACTGAACAAGCCGACTTCTTGAAATTCAGTGCACGGACCAACTTTTCGAATTTGTCCTCCATGAATTTTCATGCTTCCTCTTCTAGCTCGCCATAAAGTGTTCATCAGACAAGACCTTTGCGCCGCCAACACTCATCAAGTCGCCATGTCTGTCGACTACCTTTTGCACGAGTCCGGTGTGGGCTATGCCATCTTCAAGGTCCGCATGCAGGCCGACTCGGTCGGCCAGCGCCTCAAGGAAGTCCAGGAGCAGTCGCAGGATCTCGCCAAGTTTGGTATTGCCTCCTGTATCGTGTGAACATGTCTGCGCTCAGCTCCTAATGTATTCCAGGCAAGATGGTCGAGCTCGTCTCCTTCGCTCCTTTCCAGGGCGCCGCCCAGGCTCTCGAGAACGCTAACCTCGTCTCCGAGGGCATCATGTCCGACTACCTGAAGACCGTCCTCGAGGCCAACATGCCCAAGGCCAGCAAGAAGAACAAGACCGTCCTTGGTGTTACCGACAGAGGTCTTGCCGGAAGCATCAAGGCTGGATTCCCTTCGCTCGAGTGCGAGACCTCTGAGACCTCCGAGGTCTGCGCCGACCTCCTCCGTGGCTTGAGACTGCACGCCGAGAAGCTCCTCAAGCAGCTCCAGACTGGCGATGTCGACCGCGCCCAGCTCGGTCTTGGCCACGCATACTCGCGCGCCAAGGTGAAGTTCAGCGTCCAGAAGAACGACAACCACATCATCCAGGCCATTGCTACCATCGACCACCTCGACAAGGCCGTCAACCTCTTCTCCATGCGTGTCCGCGAATGGTACGGCTGGCACTTCCCCGAGCTGGTCAAGATTGTCTCGGACAATACAAAGTACGCCCAGCTCGCTCTTTTGATCAAGGACAAGAAGACTCTCACCGAGGACAACATGCACGACCTTGCCGCCATCGTTGATGACGACGAGGCCATTGCCCGCAGCATCATCGACGCTGCAAAGGTCTCGATGGGTCAGGACATCTCCGACGCCGACATGGAGAACGTCATGTCGTTCGCTGAGCGCGTTGTTTCGCTTAACAAGTACCGCAAGTCGGTCGGTGCCTACCTCGTCTCCAAGATGAGCATCGTCGCTCCCAACCTGGCTGCTCTCATCGGCGAGACCGTCGGTGCCCGTCTCATCTCCAAGGCCGGTTCCTTGACCAACCTCGCAAAGTATCCCGCCTCTACTGTCCAGATTCTCGGTGCCGAGAAGGCCCTGTTCAGAGCCCTCAAGACTAAGGGTAACACCCCCAAGTTCGGTATCATCTACCACTCTTCCTTCATTGGACGTGCCGGAGCCAAGAACAAGGGTCGTATCTCCCGTTTCCTTGCCAACAAGACCTCGATCGCCTCAAGAATCGACAACTTCTCAGAGACTCCCACCACCAAGTTTGGTGAGGCTCTCAAGGCCCAGGTTGAGGAGAGACTGAACTTCTATGCCACTGGCGAGGCCCCCACCAAGAACGAGCAAGCAATGGTAAGCAACACTGCACGAGTTTGAGCCAAACACACAAGACTAACAATCCGATAGCAAGCCGCAATGAACGCCGTTCTTGGAGACATCAACGTCGAGGACCCCACCGCTGGCGCCGCCGAGGATGTCGAGATGGCCGATGGTGTCACTGCCGCTGCCACCGAGCAAGCCGTCCGCAAGGAGAAGTCCAAGGACGAGAAGAAGAAGGAAAAGAAGGACAAGAAGAGAAAGTCAATGGGCGGCGACTCGGACGACGAAGCCGACAAGAAGGAAAAGAAGAAGAAGCGCAAGAGCGAGGGCGTTGATGGTGACAAGAAGGAGAAGAAGAAGTCAAGGAAGAGCATGTAGATTGGCGGTATATCTTGCAAAGCCATCTTGTCGGAGTAGCGGCGTCGTCGGCGTTGAGGGTTTTGGGCCAAAGAGAGTGGGAAAGCATTATTTTTCTTATTGATTTTCCAAAAATGCCTCTTTTTGCGGGCATGAGGCAGTATACTTAGCTGTACAAAACGCATGAATGATTTTCTTTAAAACTTCAACCCTCAATTGCTATCAAGTGTCTATTGTGTCTACGTGAAAGCGCAAGAGCTACACTTCAGCGGCTTGGTTGTGCCTTCCTTTTGCATTGCTTGGCATGACTTCGCTCGCTTGCCGACATTGAAAGTGCATCTAGCGAAAACTCCATCAAACTACAACTTTTCCACAGAAGATCATCACAACTATGGCCGACGAGTCTAAGAAACGCGCTGCGCCTGCAGGCGGTGCTGAGAAGAGCAACAAAAAATCCAAGGTAAGTCTCTGCATTTCGTATTCTGATCGATTTCAAGACTAATCGAAGAACAGAAGCAATGGCGTGTGCCTCGCAAAGTCGACCAATACGCATCACAAAAAGTGATTCTTCCAGGGGATCACGGAATCTGGGCAACATGCGACAAGGGTAGAGAAGGCAAATGCACAGGAGAACTTCGTGATCTCTTCAACGAGGTATGTAATGCTCGCAACAATTGATGAATTATGCTAATATTGACATACAGTATGCTCAACTGCTTTACGGAGATGAATTGGCTGCGGAAGCTGGTGCTGCTGGCTCTGACGACGAGGGCGATGGCGAGATCAACATCGAAGCTGAAATCCAGCAAGAGCTGCAAGATATTCGCAAACCTCAGGCCAAGCCGCTGTTCTGGTCAATCAAACTGGATGTACAATGCGGTGAGTGATCTTGTGTTGTGAGTTCGCTGTCACTCTTCTGACAGTGGTTCCAGTGATCTTCTTCAAGACTAGAGCACCTGTCGAGCCTGTCTCGTTCGTACGAAGAATCTGTGAAGATGCTGCCAGACACAACGCACCCAAGCGTACTAGGTTCTGCAACCGCCTCACTCCAATGACTTTGATGGGCAAGGCAACCGAAGAAGGCTTGGAGAAGACAGCCAAGGAGGTTCTTGCAGCTCACTTCCACACAGAGCCGCGTGTACCCACAAAGGTAAGCGATCTTGCTACGTTATAGAATTATCGGATCACTGACAGCTGCTCTAGTTCGCTATCCGCCCGACAATTCGTAATCACACCGTTATGAAGCGCATGGAGATCATACAAAAAGTTGCTTCAATCGTTGGTCCGGGACATCAAGTCGACCTGAAAAACCCAGACGTGTTCATCTTGGTCGAGATCTACACAGTAAGTCGATCTAATCGCTCGTATAATGTCTTATGTACTTAACTCGTGTAGAGCATTTGCGGTATCAGTGTAGTGCCTAACGACTACGAGGCACTGAAGCGATACAACCTGGCCGAGATCTTTGAGCCTTCTCCCAAAGAACAGCCCAAGAAGAAGGCTGAGGCACCCAAAGAACAGCCCGCGGAGGCCATCAATGGGAAGTTCGTCGAAGAGCCTGAGGCAGCAGTCGTCAAAGAGGAGATTGAGGTTCCGGCTGTTAGAATCGAGACTTCGGCTGCCGCTGTCAAAGACGAAATAGCTCAGGTTTGAGCGCGACAGCCTATTAAATTAAAAACACGACACAGATACTTATCAACCATAACTGTTCTCACTCTTTGTTGACTAACAACAGAGATGCATAAGGGGAATTATCGCGTAGCATCTCACAAGGCGTAAGTCAACCAGAAGTCTTTTGTCTTATCTATCACAGCCTTCGCGAGCCTGAACCCCTGGAGAACACACCCTCGCTGCCAAGTCAGCAGCGCCATGGATCCTCATGCAAACCGCGTCGTTACCCGATGCACGTACCTAGTCGATGCGCGGAGATGCCATCGTTCGTCTCGTCCCGCGACCGGAGAAGTGCATCTCGAAGGTGGAGTGTATCGGGTTGGCTGAGCTCTTGGTTGGTCTATGCTGTAGCGAAACCAAGAGGGACAGCTTGCTGCTGCTTCAACAAATTTCCAATGTGGTTTCTCCGGTATGCTCCCCGGATCTACCACCATGCAGTGAGTTCTATCCTGAGAAGCGCCAGTGAATGTTTGCTGGCTGTCTGTTTCGAGGGCATGTATATCTTGGCCATATCAGATAAGGTCTGCTTTGTCTGACCGTCTTGGCTTGTGTGTCGAGACACAGCTGAATTGCGCCAGCAGAAACTTCTTGTAAAATGACAGTTGAAACACATTAACTCAAGGGGATATTTCGAACAACTGCTGCCGTCACTCATCTACAATCCAAGTGATCCGCTAGGTCCGATGTCTCCCTCAAACAACACAGCATAGAAACCGCTTGTCCAAAGAGGAAATACACGCAGTTAGCAGTTCTGGTATCTCCGACGAAGGCATTTCCGCGGGAACCCAATGAATGGACATGATACACATGCCATGCCTTTCTTCATCAACGACTCTTGTCACAACGACTTGACTTCTAGACATACAAGAGATGCAGGTGGCTTTACGCCCTGGATCTGATCTTATCCTTGAGGCTGGACCATGCAGCACCACTCCTTTGTCCCGTTGTCTACCTCGTAGTTCAGATTCTGACAGCACTTACAAAGCCAAAACGACCGAGGCATTGATATGAAGAAATTCACATGCAATTCGAGGTCGAGAAGGAACACATTGTGCTGGACGCAGAAGCAAGAAATCTGCACTTTGACACAAGAGGCGCACTCTATATAGCAGAGATAGAATGTACTACTATCATCAAGCATCGCACATAATGATAGAATCTACAGTGAGATCGTCGTTTATAGATATTCAGAAGCTGATGAAGCAAATGGCTCTGATTGGTCAGTCACGACCTCAGATAAGAACGACGGGAGCTAACGGGAAGCTGCGCCAACGTCAAACGCAACGACACTGGTTCAACAGATTTCTACTGCCAGCTCGCTTTACACACACGATGACTGTCGCAGCTAGATCGGAATCTACAGAGATAGAAGGACGAACGACCTATGCAGCCAGCAACGTTGTTCTTGAAGTATGTTTCGCGCAATGCAAGATTGTGCTCATCCTCAAAGGAGAAGCAAGCAAGGCTTGTACCACCAAACTTCGAGGCGAAGCAGGCAAGTAGGGTAAAGGAATTGGTCTGAAGACAAAGCAAAAACCAACATGCATTCAAAAGAATCGTAATGCTTTGCATCGAAGATGGCCAAGTATTTCTATGATGAGAGGTTTTACAACAACAAGCCACTGATAAGGCAGGGGACGTCCCAAATCCACTTTTCCCGCCGAAAAGCTGTGGTTATCTGTGCGCCCAGAGATAAGCCAACCCAATGCGTGGTCAATCATTCGTCCAGTCAGACACCCACCTTCATTCCAAGCCGTCTTCGATACAGTACCCTGTCAGAGTCGATTGATCGAAGAGCAAGTTGACCGTGTGCGAATGCCATACCTGCCTGGAGCTTATGAGACAGATTTACTGTTTCGATGTTTAACAATCTTTTAATAAGATTCAAAAGAGAAAGAGCATTCGCAGATCAAAGGGTTGATCTGTAGAGCATCCTGAAAGTCCCGAGTCCTTATCTCGAGACGGCTTAGCCTGAAGTCAACCCGTCTCCTCAACCACGTTGTTGACCTATTTGCGGCTCTGCGTCCACCACATCCGGTCCACACGCACTTCGACCATTCTCACTGCAGTTTCTTATCAGAGTCCAAACAAGGGCTGGGCGATCCAGACTTCCCCATTCCCCAGACTCAGTTGAGGTCCCAAGATCTGCACGCTGACGGCAGTCGCAAATCCGCGGACTTGTTTTTTGCTTTGGCGTTGTGGTAATCAGTTGTGCACCGGAGATACACTGAACAGCCTGCTCGGCGAGTATGCGTGTGCGAGGTGCAATATTAAACCTCGACGTCCTCATCCTCATCAATTGGTCTCTCCATCCGGTTTACATTATATACCAACAATCCAAAAGAGGTTCAAGGCTTGTCCTAATTCTGGCTTTGAGGAACCTTCTTTGGCAGTCTTCTACACTTTAGTCTGGACATAGCACATATCATACCACGATGGGTATCAGCGTTCTGTGGTCGGCCCCCGAGGTCAACCCCATCAACAAGAAGGCTCGTTCCATCCCCGTCTTCAACCCTTTCAACAACTATGGCCGTGTATTCTTCTTCTCATGGTTCGGCTTCTTGCTCGCTTTCTGGTCTTGGTAAGCACATCTTGATCTCCACAACCTTCCCCAGACCGTGGCTGACTCGATGAATAGGTACGCATTCCCACCACTGCTCAGCGATGTCATTGCCAAGGACATCCACATCAGCAAGCACGAAATCGCCAACTCCAACATTATCGCTTTGACTGCCACTCTCCTCGTCCGTCTGGTTGCTGGTCCTGCTTGTGATCGCTTCGGTCCTAGATACACATTCGCTGGCTGTTTGCTTCTCGGTGCTATCCCCACCTTCCTTGCCGGTACCGTCAAAAATGCTGCTGGTCTCTATGTTCTCAGATTCTTCGTTGGTATTCTTGGTGGCTCTTTCGTGCCTTGCCAAGTATGGACAACTGGTTTCTATGACAAGAACATTGTTGGTACCGCCAACTCCTTGACCGCTGGCCTCGGTAACTCCGGTGGTGGCATTACCTACTTCGTTATGCCTGCCATCTACACTTCGCTCATGAAGAACAATGGCCTCTCTGGTCACACCGCTTGGCGTGTTTCCTTTGTTGTTCCTGGCATCTTGATCACTGCTGTTGCCTTGGCCCTCTTCTTCTGCTGCGAAGACACTCCCACTGGCAAGTGGGCTGATCGTTTCCAGAACGCCGAGTCTAACCTGCGCTCTCACGCTGTCGAGGGCGCCATCGTCGACGTCGCCGGTACTGGCGAGATCACCGGTGAGAAGACTATCAACAAGGACTCCCGCACACCTTCCACCTCCGATGTCGCAAGCGAAGAGAAGAAGCTTGACGAGACTCGCGGCACTTTCGGCGACAACGAAGCTCAAATGGGCGAGCAACAGATGCTCGACACCGTGCGCGGCGAAGTCGTCCAAAAGCCTTCCTTCAAGGACGCCATCCCTGTCGTCTTCTCACCACAAACACTGGTCCTCGGTATCTGCTACTTCTGCACTTTCGGTTGCGAATTGTCCGTCAACAGCATCCTTGGAACCTACTACCGCACCAACCTCAAGCTCGGTCTTCAAGATTCTGGTAACTGGGCTGCTATGTTCGGACTCTTGAATATCGTCTTCCGTCCTTTGGGTGGTGTGGTCTCGGATTACGCATACAGAATGTCCGGACCTTGGGGCAAGAAGGTTCTCCTCCATGTCTATGTCACTCTTGCGGGTATGTTTATGGTCATCACTGGTGCCGTGAACCCTCACTCGCGTCCTGCCCTCGTTGGCCTCGTCACTGCTGGTGTTGGATTCTTCCTCGAAGGCGCCAACGGACTGAACTACTCTCTTGTTCCTCACGTTCACCCTCACGCCAACGGTCTCGTCTCTGGGGTTGTTGGCGCCAGTGGCAACCTCGGCGGTATCATTTTCGCCATCATCTTCCGCTACAGCATTGACGGCAAGACCACACTGTATGGCCAGAGCTTCTTGACCATCGGTGCTATCATGATGGGAATGGGTGTCTTGACCGCTTGGATCAAGCCCATCCCCAAGGGCCAGATCGGTGGTCGCTGAATTTGGTCTTTGTTTGATGAAAGTTTTAATGATTATGGGTTATCAAGGACTAAGGACTACCAGGGAAGGATTTGTTATGACTATGGACGCTTGACTTTTGGATTTTAACCTTGTTTGTTGTATTGAGATATCCACCTTTTGCTTTTTCTTAGATCTAGATTCGTGTTTTGTCAAAAATTGATACTTTGGGATTTACTGTCATCGCCGCTTCTTTCTCTCTTGTCTTTCCCAATCGGTGCGGTTCGGACCTTCTTGTTATGGTGACTTACCAAATAGCTTTGTGCATTCCGGCGGCGCTTTCCATCAGCGTGGTAATAATTTAGGGCTCAGCTTGTGCCTAAATCAAAGTTTCTGCTATCGTCCTTTTCTCCCTCGACACCGCCATGACACGCGACATTGATACGAATCTACGGATGGTTTTGAACATGCCAGCTGCCAATTTCTGTCTTTGACGGCATCGGCATGAAGACAATTCATCTGTTCGGGCTGTTGTAGCATTGTTTTCATGTGCCTGCCTCCCTGTTCAATTTCCTGCACACTGACAATGAGCGTTCCTGATTGCTCGAAACGCTTTTTCTGCTAGCTGGATTGATATTGACCAAGTCTAGAGCTGGTTTTGTATGGATCAGAAGAGCTGGAGGGGCTTTGTGTGTAGTTCCATCAATCCTTGTGTTGCTACCTGGCACAGTTTCACTCTGGATTGACAGGACACCCACATCTTTGTCAATCCGTAATTCTCAGCCTTCAACTCTCTGCCTCGAACACAGTCAGGAATCTCCAAATATGACTGGGTTCTTGGATCTGCCCTATGAGCTTCGCTACATGGTCTATGACAATCTCCTGGAAATGAGATGGGCAATCGGCGACCGCATATTTTGGGTGCCTGAAGTTGACATCAACATGCATCCCGCCATGGCCATCTCAAGACGAAAAGGGGAAGACTTCAGACCAACCGGAGGACCTTACATCTTCAGAAAACGCGGAACAGTCACACGTGGTCGTGAGTACCCTACAGTCAACCTCTACAACATCACGCTATTGGTTTCTCTCGCTCGAACCAGCAAGATTCTGTATAAAGAAGTTGTGGAGCTCGCTTGGCCAAACTCGAATCTTAAAATACAGGGAACACTGAACATGGTCTGTGGATTGCTTGGTCCTCGTCTTGCTCTCTGCATGTCGCCTCTTGTCAAACAATGTATCGAATACCTGGAGCTGGGCATCTTTGATCCCTCAGACCGAGACGGTGTTCAGCCCATGAAGGAGCTTGTTGAAATCATCAACACTCATCTTCCTGCGTTGAAAAGGCTTGACCTCAGCTTCCCGCACCGCACAGATTCCCATCGAGATCCACTACATCTACTGGGCAAGTCAGCCAAAGCAGCCTTTGCACAACTGCTTCTTTTGCGTCTTGAGCTACGTGTTGTCTTCCACGTGTATGAGCGACGCCACACGGGCGAAACTCTTCACATATACCGCGCTCACGACAATCTAGCGGCTCTCCTTACAGACATACACACTTCCAACCGCTTCAAAGCCCTTGACAGGCAACGGATGAAACATGACCTTGAGCTCCTTGACCTTGACTACTGCCTTCTCAGGACAACGGATCTGCGTTCCGCCGTCCACCACGAAGAAGGTGTCAGCTCTTCCAATAATACGGTCTGAAGTCAACTGGCAAAAGTTCGTTAAGATCGTTTCGGGAACGATTCTCCCCATTCAAGATATGCGTCACTGCAATCTAATCGTGGGTCATGATGCAGGATGCCGAAGAAAGTAGGAAGATGGATAAAAAGGGCAGGAAAATTGAGTATTCGCGCAACAAGACTGTTTTTGCCTGGTGAGAGACATCCAAAAAGATGTTTCAAGCATGGTACACATTGTTTCATGGCGATTCAAAGAGCACAAAGACTAACTCAAGAACATTCGTTGAGGTCTCTATGTGATAGCTCTCAATGAAAGATGAGACATGACAGAAAAGATATTCACACACCGTGAACATCCAATCAAAACAAGCAAAAAACCAGGCAGCACTTGGGCTGCTAGGGAAAACTCCCTCCAGCCTGCAGAGTATTCTACCTTTGCAGGTCCAGAGTTGCAAGTATTTCTGCTTATGGCGAAGATCGAACCGATGACCTTCTGCAGAAAACTCTCGGGAAGTTTTATCGCAAAGACGGATGACTGGTTGGGCCACACTTACACGTTTGCTGAGGGAAGGGCAACTTGATGGTATTATATTGTCTTGGTGAGTGAAGGGTAGGGAGTACTCGGAGGGTGTGATTCCAGGTCCTTCTAGGCGCATCTTTCGTGAGGGAGCAAGTCAGTGAGCTTTGTTTGGGCGACTTTACCAAGTGTTGATGCTAATCACGAGTTGTGAGACTGTAGGCAAGCAAGTGTTGTCTTGGACGTGTCGGCTGTAAGACTGTCAGCTCGTGTGTCGTACTTATATCTCCTCTCCACAAGCACAAACTTTGGCCCAAACCCATCCACATCGCAACAATGTTGTCCTTCATCGACTTGCCACCAGAGATTCGCTTAGCCATCTACAGACTCGTGCTGCAGTTCACCTTGTCCAGGACGAAGCGCATCCACTACCGCGATACAGACACCTTCTATTATGGGAATTTTCTGTTTATTCACCAAAATCAGTACTACATGCGAACTCGTTTTGACGAAGACCCCACCCGTGCATGCGACATCCGCAGACCCAGATACAGCATTCACGACATTGATGAGCTCCTGTTCCTCGCTAGCACCTGCCGTCTTCTCAGGGCTGAACTACTGGATCTCGCTTGGTCGAATGCGGATCTCCGGATCCAATCACAAGAGCTCTACAATGACTTGCGCAACATCTTCTACGAGCGCCTGTCGAGCAAGACCTGTGGCTTCATTCGCACGCTCCAACTCGGTCTCGATACAAAGACTTGTAATTCGACGGAAACAAAGAAGATCGCTGTACTCATCCGCCGTCGGCTTCCACAACTGAAAGAGCTGACCGTCTATATCAACTTGGACTTCGAGCCTCGCGTAGAGGATCTGATGCCTAGTGTGAGGATTTTCGGAATTCTGCCCCGACACGTTGCTGTTGAGTTCAAACGCCTTCTGACCTTGATGGGTCAGCGCCGGCCCGCGCCACTTCGTCCTAGGGATCCACCATGGTCTGTCGTTTTCTATGATCGAGCATACAGATCGGCAGGTATGGCTTTGCGTGTTCTGCAGGCCGAGGTCAGTTCGAAAGTCCAGAAACGCAAAGAGGAGCAGGCGAAGAGGGAGCTGGGAGATCAAGTTTGCGATATCCTCGAAGACACGGATGAGATGCGTTCTCTCATGGTCGGTTGAGCTGGTCGTATGTGCTTGCTCCAGCTGCTGCTGTGGGTAGAGCTTCTCCATCCAATTTGTTCTTGCAGGGAGGATATGCTCTCGTTTGGGCTAGGAAGATGATGCGATCCAACATGGCGGCGTTTTGGCAAATCTTCTTACACCGGCGTCTGGGTTCTCAAAGATTCGAAGAGAGAATCAACAGCATTACATAGATTCTGATGACCACTGAAGTCGTCGTCAAGCAAAGGTGGGACGGGACGAGGTTGGTCGAGACTTTTGGATTGGTATCACATGCGAACGCCGCTCGACGTCATGCTTGACAGCTTGCGCCACAGTCCAACGCGGCAGAGATCAAGAAACCCATCACATTCTCTAGCAGCAATAAATACACCTTCAAATTCATCCTAAAGATCCTAAGACACCGTTTTGTTTTCTTTGCTTTATTTACCCAGTTACACAGCAGATGCAAACAATCAACATGTCCTCATACCTTGACGTCCTCTCCTGGACGCGAGCACGCAAGAACCGCGAAGCGCTTGAGAAAACCAACCCTCAGAATCCTGTTCTTAATGACGATGATGAGGAATTTTTGCAGAGGATAACCAGTCAAGAGGCTCCTGCGCCTCCTCTTCCCACCATCGAGCCCACAGTCATTGACGATGAGGGAAATGAGAAGCAGGCCGATGTATCGCAAAAGGAAGCCGCCGAGATGATTCTGCCTGCTAGTCCTGGTGAGACCAGCGAGAAGAGGACGTGGGCGAGTTATATTCCTAATGTTGGTGTGCCGTCGGTACCGGCGATTCCTGCTATGCCTTCTTTGGCTTCGTTGAGGGGTCGCAAGGGAGATGCTAAGGTGGATGAGAAGGAGGCTGCAAAGCCTGAGGATAGCGAGGCCAAGACAGAGAGTCCTGCCGAGGAGAAGAATTCGTACGCTCAAGCGGCTGTCCAAGGATCTACTCAGGACGACAAGAACGACTTGGCGGATCAAGTCGCCGAGACAGCTCAGGCTGCAAAGGAGCCTACTCTAGAGACAGCTGAAACCGCAAAGGAGACCGCTCTGGAAACAAGGGATGAGCTCACCAAGGACATAACAACGACATCCGAACCTGAAGCCAACAAGGAGGCTGAAGAGACCCCCAAGGACGACACTACGTCAGAGCTCGAGATCGCTTCGACGGAGAAGATATCGGATAGCATAGAGAAAGCCACAGACACCAAAGGCAAACAGCCTGAAGAGCCCACTCAACGCACCTGGGCCTCCTATATCCCCGCCGTCCCCACCTTCACCCGCAGCACCAAAGCCCAAGAGTCAGCCGAAGCAGCCGCAGCCTCTCAAACTCCCGAAGCCAAAGAACAAGACGAACGCGAAGTCTCCGTTCTCCTCGACCGCCTGAACCTCTCCGCAATCAACAACCGCGTCTTCAGCTTCTCTGACCAATCCCAAAAACTCTACGCCGAATTCACCTTGATCCTCAAAGACATCGTCAACGGCGCCCCAACAGCCTGGGAAGACCTCGAAACCCTCCTCAAAGAAAACGAAAAACACCTCGAGCAAACCTTCAAAAACATGCCTCCCTTCGTCCAAACCCTAGTCAAATCTCTGCCCTCCAAATTCGCAACATCCATGGGACCAGAGCTCATGGCAATGGCCGGAGACAAACCAGGCAATGATCTGAAGAAACAAATGGAAGCCGCCAGCACCGCATCTTCTTCAATCTCTGCCCAAAACATCAATGTGGACTTGAAGAAAAAGCAAAAGAGAAAAGTCCCCAACATCAAGGATTTGGCAAAGCAGAAAGGCACGGTTACGAGTATGTTGACGAATATTGTCAACTTTTTGAAGTTGAGGTTCCCGGCGTTTGTGACGGGCACGAATGTTGTCATGAGTTTGGCTGTGTTTAGTAAGTTTTGCCTCCTCCTCCCATCAACTTCAAGTGCCATCTCACTGATACCTCTCCAGTCCTCCTCTTCGTATTCTGGTACTGCCGCAAACGCGGCAAGGAAACCCGTCTGCTCCGCGAATCCGAATCAGCCAAACACTCTGCCGATGTCTCTGAAATCGAAACCTCGTCTTCGGAAGATGAGGCCGAGGATGAGAAAGCAGACCTCAAGACCGAAGAAGTGGAGAAACCAGATGTAGAGATGGAGGAGCCACAATCAGATGAAGAAGAAATCAAGCTCGCTAATGCAAAGGCGTATGCGGCTGCGATGAATAGGTCTGCTGTGGGTGGACCTGATAATGCGGCTGCGTTGCGTGCGAAGAAGATTTTGGAAGGGTGATTGATTGAGTGAAGACGGGATGAGGGAAGTACGAGGTTGAGAAGATTGGATCCGACAAGGAAAGGAAATGAGGAATACGAACTTGATGAGAATATGCAAGGACATCTGCTAACGATGATGGTAACGACTGCTTTGGTTATGTTTCTGGTCGCTTGTTAATCAGTTCTACTCTTCCTGATGATTGAATATTATCTATCAATTGTACTGGCGTGTCTGATTATCACTGAGAAGCAGGCCGGCCACCTTTGAAACACAACAGACTTGTCCTCTAACAGTGAAGCCAGCGAGAACAGCTCCATAACACGCCACGAGACAGCAGGTCAATACAAATGATTCCTCACTGGTTTTTGTATTCGAAAAATTGATTTTGGTATCTGAATTTTGGTTTGGTCCCCTGTTCCCATTTTTTGAGCACCTTCGCCATGCCAATGAATGCCACGCTTCACGTATAATAGAAAAAGGAGAAAACAGCACACAAGCAAAAGTAGCCATATGTTCTCTCTCCTTTTTATGTTTCTCCCGTATGCTGGCGCTCTGTTAAACCCAAGAGCTCCTCTGCAAGGGAGGAAAATATGAAAAAGCAAGAAAGAAGAACAAGAAAATGAAAAAGCGAAAAAAGCAGAATCTCGTTAAAGCGTTCCAAGAGGTGGTTGACATCGTGAGACATCATCCGAGGTGGGTGACCCGAAGCTGGAGGCGTGTGCCAGTTGCATCGCGACCTGCGGCCTCTGAGAGTAGAAGAACGCCTTCGGGATTCTTCTTTTGGTCGTGCAGTAAGTTGCAAGCGTCGACACGACGGCGCTCACGCTCACGCACAATATCGCCAGCGATGGAGAGTAGCGTGTCGATACCCAAGTTTGCCACCAGCTGTTCGTGCTCTAGAACAATCTTCAGCTGATCGAAAGACAGAGTCAACAGTGCAGAGGACAGCAGATAGCTGGGCGAGGAAGTGTCTGAGCTGCTGGGGGTTGCTGAGCCGAAACGAATACCTGACATAGGACGCTGGCCCGACTGCATGTCTGTGGATGCAAATACAGAGGAAGATCGAGATTCGGGACGAGATTGAGAGTTGTGGCCAGATCCAAGACGAGGCACAGACGAGAACTCGGAGGCCGAGGCATCAAAGACAAAGTCGGGGTATATGTTTGAGGTAATCAAGTACAGAGCCTGGAAGACAATCTGAGTGGCGTAGGGACCGTACAAGCAGTTTTCACTGAGGCACCAGCCACAGGCTGAGAAGAACAGGACAGTCTCGAGCTCATTGAATCCAAGAATACGCAAAGCCATGTTGTAGGCGTGCACAATGATAGGCTCAGCACCCAGAAAATGACCAGCGGCGAGGTATGACAAGACGTAACGCATGCGGGAGGCCGGAGTGCTTGCAGGGTTGCTGTAGACGTACATGGGCTCGATCAATCGGCCGCCGTAGACGTAGCGCATGGCATCAGCGAAAGCAGAAGCGTCTTGGAAGCAGTAGCTGCGAGGCATGTGGACGATGCTAGCACGCGAGTGGGTACGAGTCTGGGGCATGTTGTTGATGAGCTTAAGGAAACCAGGGTAACGAGCAATGATGATGCCGTGTACGGGCAGCATCAGAGGGCTTGAGGACCGGTTACCCGAGTACAGCTCAAGAAGGTAGTCAGCAAACTCGTGCTGGTTCCAGTAGGAAAGGACATAGTCGGCCAGATGCTGCACGTTGTTATCGAGAGGAGGTGGAGGAGGATAAGATGGCTGGAGAGCATGGTGCTTGTGTGGCACATAGCCGTCGGGTGTAGCAACAGCGGAATCGCCAAGAGGGACAGATGGCGTGCGCGAAGGTGAAGACGCAATACTTCCGACATGGGCGGCGCCTCCGTTGGTGATTGCGAAAGCATGGCCGTCGGTCAATGGAGGAGGACCCATGACGGCCACAGGAGCAGGAGGAATGCTAGGGGCATATGGCTGAGCGGGAAGGTAGCTGTCGTAGGGACCCACTGCAGGAGCCATGGCGGATGTGGGTGGAGGAATGACGAAGGCCGGGTTTGACATGGCAGCAGGTGAGGCGCTGGACGAGTCTCGAAGACCACCAAAAACGATAGATTCGCTGTGCTTGTTGTACTGATGCTTGGGGACGAATGGGAGAGCCTGAGCGTCTTGGTAGTGAGGTTGGCGGCGAGAAGGAGGTGCAGCCACTCCTATTTATCACTTAGCATATTGTATGAGAGACGAGGAAGGTACGACTTACCGTTGACCACCTTCTTCTCCTTCTCAACAACCACTTCCTTCTCAGCAGGAAGCTCTTGCTTGTTCTCGACAGGCTTTTCTTTCTCGAGAGGTTCCTTGTTCACAGCAAGCTCCTTGGTTGCGACGGGCTCGTCCTCAGCGACCACCTGTTTGGCTTGCTCGTCTTTGGTTCCATTGACCGATACGGCATTGTCGTTGCGTTGACGCGCGTCTGCATCTTCGTTGCCATCTGTGCGCAATTTGTCTGCGCTGGCCAGAGGCGATGCGCTCTTTCCCTTGTCGTCGGCGGGTTGTTGGTCGCTCTTGCCTGCTGGAACGACTTTTGCGCGGCGGATGCTGAGTTGATGCGGAATGGCAGGGACGATGCGCTGCCGAGCCATTGGCTTCGAGCTCATGATGATAATGAGATGGCGACGAGCTTCGTACTCCAGAGGCAATAAACCAATATCAACATGCGCCTCCGGAGTGAGGTGCCTGCTTTGATTCTATTTTCCACTGTAGACAAACGCCTCTCACTACCAGTCCGTCATCCGCGGGGCAGCGCTCCATCAACTTTTTGCGCTAAACCTGGTCCGTGCGCTATTTCATGTTTTTAGATGCGATCAAAACGTTACACCAAAACTCGTATCTTCACTTGTCAAGCTACCTATCATCACAGGAGCCGCAGAAGGGCGCAATCACAAACTGCCGTTCCGTTTCGTAAAACACTCAAAGCTCTCAGCTTTGCCCACGTTCGTCCCGTTTGCGTTGATGCTTCTCTTCCCAAGCTGGAAACCATGGCGTTTGAGTGCTCGTTTGAGTGCTCGTTTGAGTGTTTCACATGATGAACAGGAGCATGTTTGTCAAAGTTTTTATAGATGCTTACATTGGTATTTGTACAAAACGGCTTGGTATCGTTGCCAAACGTTAGTTCTGTTGCTTGCGTATCGTATCGAACGTGCAGATCGACCTATGCGGTCTTGACTTCGTCGACTTCTCCAGCCTTGAAGCCCCTGTCGGCCTTGATTCCATGTCCAAATACAGGTAGGCCTCTGTTGACCAGCTCGTTCTCGATCAGCTTCCACCTGCCAACGGCTCTGTCCTTGTGAACTGGCGTTTGACGACCCCCGCGAACCTGGATGTTGCGGTTTGCCATGAGCTCTTCATTGGCGAGAAGGGCGAAAGACAGCTTCTTAGGCTTGGGCTTGGTGAGGATAGCTTGCTGGAAGTCCTTGAGCGTCGTTGCTCTGTGCATGACGATATCTGGAATCTGCATCTTTGTCGATGCTCGCAAAACCTTGGTGAACTGTGTGTTTGTCATGTTAGCATTGCCGAGAGCTATGGCTACGAGCACTTCTCCACGTACCTTGAACTTCTCCTTCGGGTCGATCACGAAATCCAAGCCAGCTGACTCCACCTTGAGGCCGGCCTCCGTCGCGGCCTTGAGGATTCTACCTTCAGCATCCTTGGATGTCATTCCGTTGCTGTTGTGCACTTTCTTCCACCTGAGACAACAAGTCAGCATGAGTCTAGGCGTAATCGGACTAAATCTGCTTCGTACCCCTTGTACTTTGGCTTGTCGTCAAACTGCTGCTCGAGCCACTTGTCGCTTCCTACGTGTTCCAAATCCTTGCCCTGGGTTGCCATAACGTATGTCTTGTCCTCTTGCGGTGTCTCAGCCCACCCTCCTGGCAATCTTTTCTTCAATGGTAGAGTCCATCCTGGAAAGTCGGCCTTCCGTGGTGTGAACTTGTCGGAGGCAGGTTTAGAGAGTTTGGTGGTATCCTTGTCCTTCTTTTTGCCGCTGATGAGGGCCTTGAAGCGGTCGGCGATGGCGGGTCGGACAGCGGAGGTCTGCAATTGACGTTGTTGCGAAGCGGCGCCTAGTTGTAGTTGACAAGATCTGCAAGTGTTTGACGAGACATTGGGAGTCGCCAGTTGGCCGACAGCCCGTCCAAAGGGAGATATCCGCGACATGGTGTGTGTGGTAATGGCGTGTCCTACTGTCGTCGATTTGTTGCTCGCCGCATCTTTGGCAAGTCCGACTTTCCTGCCAAGATTTTCAGCTCGGACCTCGACCGAGCATGCGGAGCCTCAAGACTTGATCACCTCAGGCACGCCTCCGACAAGTACACGAGCATGATATCGAACATGATTACATGGTTGACTAGATAGGGCCTGCTGCGGTAAGGAAGTCAAAGTCAGCGCCCTCCTCGGCTTGATTTACACATCGCTCGTACAGCCCGCGATATCCACGCTGCTTCCCACTGATCCTCCTCGTGCCATGCTCTTCCCTTTTCTTGGCCGCTAATCGCGCAGCAACACGCTTCGCCAGTTCTTCGTCCGAGACGTGCAGTCTGAGAAGTCTCTTTTCGACATCGCACTCGATCAAATCTCCATCCTTTACACATCCAAACACGGAATCTGGCAGTGCCGATTCTGGGGAGACGTGCAACACGATTGTGCCCCCAGCTGTTCCTGACATGCGTCCATCGGAAATGCGCAACATGTCTTTGACGCCTTGAGCTCCTAGTTTGCGAGGTATCGGGATAACGCCAGCCTCTGGCATACCGGGATTACCGATTGGTCCTACACTCTGTAAGACCAGAACCGAGTCTTTGGTCACTGGTAGGTCTGGGTCATCGATGCGTTGAGCCATGTCAGCTGTGTTTTGAAACACAACAGCGCGGCCTATATGGCTGAGAAGACTTCTATCTTTCGAAGCCGCTGCCTTCATGACTGCCCCCCTAGGCGCCATGTTTCCACGCAAGACCACAATCGCCGATTCTGGATATAGCGGATTCGAGAGTGGTCTTATGAGCTCGCTCGAGTATTTGAATGGTTTGAACGGTGTAGTTTCAAGTTCTTCGCCCAAGGTCTTGCCGTTGATCGTTTTAGCTTCCAGATGTAAAAGCGGTCTGAGTGTATGCAATAACGCAAGCATACCACCAGCATTGTGGAAGTCGGTCATCTGCGTGACGTTAGCGCGGAGGTTATACCCATTCGATTCCCGCGTCACATACGTAGTTATCGCCAGTCGGCTTGAGATCAACAAGCAGTGGTGTGTTCCTGCCGACCTCATCGAAAGTTTCCAGAGTGATTGATCCAGCGACCTCAGGATGCCGGTTCACGATAGCCATCAGATGCACAACAGCATTGGTCGAACCTCCAATGGCCTGGAGAACAATGATAGCATTGAGAAAAGACTCCTTCGTAAGTATCGATTGAGGAAGTCTTTTGGCAGCAGCCGCAGCAACTGCATTGGCACCAGTTCGTTCAGCAATTCTCAAACGCGCCGAGGAGACCGCTGCGGCAGAAGCACCATCAAAAGGCATCAGACCGAGTGCAACGGTCACGCAAGCCATGGTGCTCGCGGTCCCCATGACACCACAAGTCCCTGCCTGTTCAAAATCAGTAAAACAGTCATCAGATGAAGACACACTACTGACCGTAGGTGCAAGCTCCTCGTTAACAGCACCAATATCCTCCATATCAATCTCTCCAGCCCTATACGCTGCCCAATGGCTTCTGCAATCAGTACAAGCCCCAACTCTCACTCCTCTACTCGACCCAGGCATCATAGGTCCTGTGACCAGCGGCAAACACACTTTGTTCGCCGAAATCGCGCCCATCAACTGCGCAGGAACAGTCTTGTCACACCCACCAATCGCAACCACTGCATCCACTGGTTGCGCCTTAATCATCTCCTCGGTATCCATACTCATCAAATTCCTCAAAAACATACTCGTGGGCGACGAAAAACTCTCATGCACACTTATAGTGGGAAACTCAATGGCTAGACCTCCTTGTAGATGTATTCCTCGTTTGACAGCTTCGAGAAGTTGGGGTATGTTGGCGTGACAAGGATTAAATGCTGAATATGTGTTTATAATGCCGATTATGGGGCGTGAGAGGGCGTCTTCGCCGTACCCGGCTGCTTTGATGAATACTTTGCGCAGGAAGAGGGAGAAGTGGGCGTCGCCGTAGGAGGTGAGGCCTTGTCGCAGGCCGGTGGTGGCTGCGAGTGGTTTGGAGAGGTCGTAGTCATCCTGAGGATCTATTTTCGTTTCTTGGTGATCCATGGTGTTCGTACTATCGTGCTGAGACTTGAGCTGATTGTATTGGAAGAAGTAGTACTTAGTATGGTCATGAGTGTTGTGGGATGATGTGATTGGAGTAGCCCCACTATACCCCTCCGCACTTCTCTCCAGGGTCCTTCGGCATCAACTTAGCCTCTTGTCCATCGCATATAACATTGTTGATAGCTACCATCTTCACAGTACTCGAGCAAAGTGGCAAACTTCAAGCAAGGGACTGATCGATCTCGGGGGCTCCTCAGCGATCTATCTTGCCATCACGCTCCTGACGACATGCCTCCCGCAGCACTCGAGCCTCAAAACCAAAAGCTCTCTCCATGTTCCTTTCGAATCTACCGTGACGACTGGCAAGTCTATCCAACCATTTACCTTTAATCTTCTTGTGGTCTCGTTGTCGCCCATGCTTGAGTTGATGTGTCCTGCTAACATCTACAGCATATCCCGTCACCGGCTCTTTATGATCAGTCTGGTCTACGAGCACACTCTGTTGATCAACGCTTGATAGGTATGGTCTGGCTTTCCTCGAGGGTCTTGGTGGTACCTCGGGCTTCTCCCTCTTTGATCTGTCATTGGAGATGTGGCGTGCTGTCTCGGCAGAATCAATAATAACAAAGTTGCTTCCACCACTAACGACCGACCAACCATCTTCAGATTCATCGTCTGAACACAGAGGCGCATGTGTCATGTTGTCCTCGGTATCCAAATGGAGACCATCCATCATTGCCGCAAGCACCTTGATAGTCGAGTGTGGAGCCTCGTTCTTCGTGCAGGAAGTTGCTCCGTCGCGCTGACTCGGATCGACAAGGTCTTTTGCTTCTGTTCTCTCGAAGCCTGCCATCGGCTGTGTTTGTTTGGTTCTTGCGACGCACGGGTCGTTGACTGTATTCGTTTCTCGGGATATGCCTCTAGCCTGCATAGTCGCTTCGTAGGCTGCCTCGTACATGTGATTCTTTATTATATATGCTGACGGTATGTCTGAATCGGCGTGATCCATGTTGTTCGTGAGAATGCAGAAGTATCGATGGGTGATTGCGTGATCGCTCTGGAACGTATCCGTTTCTCTTCTGATTGTTGAAGCGAGAGGTAGATGAACGGGGGGAGGGGAGCAAACAGCAAGTCGTAGGGAATCTTGGACTGCTTTTACGTATCAAAGTTCGCTCATATTAACTCACCTCTGTTGTGCACAGGCCATGCCACAAATCGTGAGATTTGTGTATATGTTCCAGCGGTGGTGTCCAAGTAAGCTGCCACTTCTCACTGTCTACACGATTCGTCTCGAGTAGAGGTCATGTTGAAGCCCGAACACGGTGGTCAGGAAGAGACCGAGATGACAATTCGATGGACGTGACATGGATGAAGCTTTGGAGATTGCCCCACACCACTCCACGCTTCTGTCTCGAACTATCCTCCGCTGGTATCAGTCAACCGAGCTACGACACTACGTGTCCTGATTAATGTCATAGTTTGTGGAACAACATGTGGTACGGAGGCCTTGACGGATATAGGGACTGATTCCAGCAGTAGCGCTCTCCACCCAAGAATCTACTCGTACTCCGCACTCTGATCCGTCTGCTTGCTCTAGATTGATCACTTACGAAATCCACCACAGCCTCAACAGCTTCTTCGATTTACAGGCACGATTCGAAACATGTCTGACAAGCGGCCCAGCGCTCGCGTAGCCGGAAATGAACACCTTTTGATCTTGGATATGGCGCCATCTGTTGCAGCGCGAGGGAGTATTCACACAGCGGAGCGTCGTGGTGAGAACATACTAACAGACTGAGCGTTGGAAGCCGAATGCCGACAAACAGCCGACCTGTAGAAGGATCTTGAGGGTGTCATGACACCAATGGGCAGTCCAGAAGGCAGCGCATTGGCTGTTATGATGGAAATCATTAGTAAAGTGTTATCCAGATCTTCTTCTGTAGGCCATGGCACCAACCCAAACGATCCTTCACGACCGGTGGACGTCAGCCATGTCTTGATTGCAATCAACCACTCAGACCTATTTGTGAGCATGAACGAGTTCGAAGAAATAAGTGGAGGGTCTTTTCAAGGTGTCGTCAATTCGGACAAGATGGCTGGAATCGATCACATCTATTTGCCATGAAAGTTGCTCCAAGTAGAGAAGGCGCGATCGGGCACCCTCACGTTTAAGCAGAGATCGAAACGTGGAACGAAGAGATCAGAGGGCTGGCTCGGGCGAAATCAAAGTGGCAAGCTGGGAAGAGGAGCCAAAACTCAGGGACTGATCGTCGACATTCGGCTGAGCCATGATGTGGTGAGGTATCCTTAGACCTGGGAATAAGGGTAGCCATCGCGATTTCCTACCACCTACTAGCAGCGGCCTATGATGTCCTCCCTGCACAAGGCGGTGCGGCTGTGCCTGATCTCTGTGTATATCACTGCGGCTGAAACAAGGATTCTTTTTGTATTAGGCATGTGCATTGGGCTAATTTCCGGGTTCAATCAAGAGAGTGGAGTGCTCATGTCGAAGAGTTGGAGATGGCCGATGCTCGGTGTGCGGCTCGGTGAGAGGTGAGAGTGCACAGGCCGGAGGTTGCGACCAACCGATGACGCCGATTCCAAGTTTTCTTCGTTCCCACCCATCTCTGACGTGTAGCTCGTGAAACAAACACCATCCTCGATCATCGAAGCGACATCGTTCAACGTTCGAGTGTGCCCTGGGCACGACGAAACAGATGTAGATGGGTGATGCGTTGCCTGTAAGCACCAAACAGCAATCCCCCCCAGGGGGCTTGCTTTCTTTTCCCGGATCACACAAACAAGATAGGGTGATGGCACGATCCTCATGTGTAGCTCCGATACCTGCGAACGACCATGCGCCGAACATGTCTTACAAGGGCTCTTCGAAATCTTCCTATCCCCCCACTCTGATGAATTGCCCAAGCGATATGAGAAGCCACGCAATTCTCAATGCTTGGTATCCGTAGTAGTCAGAACTCGCTGTTCATGAGCAATGACGATACACAGTGATTTCGTCCTTGAAGTCTCTGTCCTGTGGCCACCGGATCGTCGTCCCCTTGAGCATCATGGTGGTTCGAACCCACCAAATGATGTTGTAGGCCGTCGCGATCTTCAGGGCCACAGTGCCATAGAGTTTTTAGCTCCCGAAGAGCCTCATCCTTACACGACCACTGCTCCACTCTGGCCTCCGGATCATGATCCCCAGGTCAGATGCGTTCAGCGACAGCTTCGATACAGGCCTATTTCACGATCCTTGCCGTGATGTTTGCACCATCCGTCTGATGACAACTGACTCTCGCATATGCAGCCTTATGTTCCCGTACTTCTCCGCAGTCGCAACTATTCTCACACCATCGGCCTGACTACGGTTTCGCTCCTAACAACTTTGCGAATCTTCTCCTCTTTCCGCTATTCCGGGCAGACTACTTGCGCGGCTCAAATCAGATCGGGCCCTCAATTGGTTGTCTGCCGTCATTCGCTTTCTAGAAATTTGGCTCGGAAGAAATACTTATAGCCATCGACTTCGTTCCTTCCTCTCTAACTACACAAACTTTCAGCCTCACATACAATCATACACTCTCGTCATGCCTGCGCCTCATACCGCTCACACAATCGACACGCAAGATTCTCTCACATCAAGTATGGCTAGCACTACGCTACGAACTGTCAAGTAAGTTTTCCTGACCTAGGCCTTCTCTAAGACCAATATTGATAATTTTTGCAGACACGTCCGGTTCGCGTCAGAACTCTCATTCGAGAGAACACCTGATACGTCGGCTTCGGATCCCTTCTCCGACTCATACAAGGACTGGTCTCCCGATGCACCCACAAGCCCGCATCACGGTCCATCAACAACGCGCAACAACAGCCAACCCAGGCATTCCAGCACACGGCATACTATTCCTCACGGTTCGACCCGACGAGAATCTCTAGAAGCTTTCGACGACATCAAACGTCGATGGTCTGTTGAATCGTTGTCTGAAGAGTCTTCTGCGATCGACGAGGAATGAACCCAATCACCAACATCTACTTTCGACGAGAGGCTTCATACGCTTCGACGCTAGAAGATGGCTCTTTATGATCACACGACTTTATGATTACGATGTTTGTTTCAACCGGCGCATAATCTGAGGAGATGGAGGAATGATAGTCCTACCGGAACGCGGAACAGGGTCACGTGGATAGCGAACGGACGTGAGAATGTCATTGATTTTGGACATGCAAAACGCGACTAGCATGTCACCTGTACCGCAATCATATATCAAGTTATGAAAGGGTTGTCGATGTATGGCTGCGAGATTCTTCGTACATGATACTGGTATTGGTGCGGTGCAGATGTTTACCGAGGTTGTTCCCGTAGCCTCACATCTAGACCCATCAATTTCGGTCATCTCCTTTTTTACAACATATTCAACAATCTAAGCACCATCGCGCTTCTACACCCCTTTCGATGCGCTTGAACTTGCATATGATTCCTGATATAGGCGTAGATATAGCCATATACGAAGCTCGGTCGCGCGCTTGTCCTCGACGCGTGCTCTAGCAAGCTCTTTCTCGACTAGTTCCCGGGGTGTCGAATCTCTTTTCCAACGTCCATCCACGCGAGCTGTCTATGCTTGCATGCCGAAAAACTTTGTCTGAGTTCTAGAAGGAGCAACAATACTCTAGTATGGATGCCTGTCTTGCTTACATGGGTGACTGAGCAGAACACCGTCGTGATGGGTAAGGACATGCAGGAAAAAACAGCTCCTCGACATCTCGTATCCGGCAAATCCATTCGCAAGGCCTTTGCGACCCGGTTCGAAGTCGACAGTACGTGATGCCATGTTCAAAAGACAGACTGTGGGGACCGGCATGTCCGTGAGGCCTTGACCTACTGCAACTGCTAGTTCGTTGCTCTGACAAACGCCTGTAAGTTGAGAGCTGAACACTCCGTATCAAACTGGTCTCCAAAGCGAAGAATAACGATCTGAGGTTTCTCACCGCTAAGTTGTGCTCGGCCCAGCTTGAGCTCAATGATCGGCTTAGTACTTGCGAGCTATTCCACATTCGACGAGTTGATCACTTCCGCTAAGGGAACAAGTTTGCAAAGCATCACAGGGGCAGGGCTACGACAAAAGACTATACCGAAGAGTCGCTTGTGTATACTACTGATTAGAACTAGGTTCTAAGTAGCCTCAAAGCCAGCCGACCGTACGATGCGCCTCTCAATCTATCAAGATGATAGCACAAGCATCCGCCGTCTAGAACACTTCGTCTATGCACAGCCTTCGATGAACTACACTTTCGATGCCAGTCTGTTTAGTCAGAGTCAAAACGACTTTTCAGCTCTCCGTTGACAGTGTCGGAGATGCCGAGAAGTATCAGAGGCACAGCAAGAGTATATAAGGGATCTGAAGTGCGTCCAAAGCACAATACAGGACAGCACTCAATCATCAATCTCACATCATATCCTCCTCTGAAACATGCGCACCTCCATCGCTTTGAACAGCATTGCCTTAGCGCTCTCAGTTGCGGCTCTGCCCTTGGAAGTCTCATCCAACAATGTCTCGAACATGACCGTGCCAAGTGGCATGTATCTAGCAGACGATGGTTCGATCAGACTGAGCCTTGCCCGCCGTCAAGATATCGACTTCGATCTCGTGGATGAGTCACCCGAGCCAACAGTGGCAATTGACGACTCAAGCAACTACAACCAACAAGCCGCTATTGATGCTGTCATTACAGAGGTAGAGAGCAACCCTCTTCCTCAGAGACGTGACACAGATCTCCATCGCCGCGATATCGTGGTCGAAACGTCGAACGGCTACACATCGAATGTTCAGATTAAGGATGCAGCCATGAGTGTCCCTAAGAACTGTCAGGGTTTGGTATGTATAGTTGGCATATGTTTGGAATCGCCAATAGCTGATTGGAATCGTAGGACACTTTCCTTGGCTCGAAGCTTTTTACCACTGGTCCTTTTGATACTACCCTTTGTGCTGCAGCTTGCACGTGAGTGAAATTCGAGCTTCTCCTTGGGGCCGACCTGCTAAACTGACAAAATAGCGCCCAAAGCGAGTACAACGTCCGTCATCCTCTTGCCAACGGGGTTGTGAGAACTTGCCAGTTCTACAATACCTATGCGATGTACAGAAATGGGGTGTATCAGGGACAGTATTGGTGAGTCAAGTTTCGAAAATCCATGGTCTACAGCGACTAACGTATCCAGTTCTATGTATACGCAAGCATGGGATGCAAGCTATGCTAAGAACGATGGCCAGTGGCGTGGAAGCGTACACTACACTATGGGTTTGAGCTACATTGCTTCCAATGCGACTCAGTCAGGCGACGTTAGCTGTCCATCTGATGTGCCCTACCTCAGCCAGAACGGAGCTGCTTTCTGCACTGCATTTGTTGACTACGTTCCTCCTACCTCGACCGTATCGACGGTCACCATCACACCAGCTGTCTCTGTCCTGATCTCCACTCAGAGGAGCTTTGTCACCAACACTGCCTACAGCACTCAGCTCACCACTGACATTCAGACCGCAACTGTCACTCGCAACATGAAGAGAGACGTTCAAACACCTGCATCTCTGTCAACTTGGTCTCCTTCTCGTATCTCTGCTGCCTGTTCGTCAGTCGCAACCGGCACCGAAACAGTCACCGCTACCGAGACCGCTGCCACCCCTCTGAGCACCACTCTCACCACTCAGATGATTACACAGACCCAGACTGTTCCTACTAACGTGGTTATCAAGTCTACCACCACCAAGTCTGTGGATCCTGTCGCAACTCCCATCAAGGGTCTCAACATCGTTCAGAATCCTTCCTTCGAGAATGGTCAAAACAACTGGAGGGTTGATTATCCCAACGGATTCGACTGGAACTCGAACGCATATGTATGGACATATGAAGGTGCGGCTCAAACCGGAAGCAGTTATGCGTAAGTATTCACCTCCTCTCAACCTAGATCGAGTCCGGGGCCTTTGCTCATATACATACTACAGCATCTACCATGTTACACAAGGTTCTATCGATTGGGTGCAGACCTTGACTGGTCTATCGAACACTGCTGCATACCACTTGACCTTCTACACCCACACTCTGCTCAATGGCAACCCATGCTCGATTCAAGCTTTCCTGGGCTCTGACAAGATCATCGACACTCCGGTTTCTGATAGCGCAGGATACGGATCGACTGGATACAACAAGCGCGATGTGGATGTCCGCCCTACTGCCTACACTCAGGATCTACGCATCCGCCTCACCTGTGCTCAGGCTGACAACACTGCGAACATGTTCATGGACAGTGTTTCGTTCTTTGCGCTCTAGGATGGTTGAATGCAAAGGAGGTTGTGCAAGCAATACTCGATGGTTAGAACGGTTCCGAATCCAAAAGTTATGTTTTAGAAAGTCATGGAGACAGATTGCAGATGCTAAACAGATGCTCAATCCATGAGAAGTATGTTGTCCGAAATTTCGCTGCTATCGAGATTTTGATTCCGTCATTTCCGCTCCAAACAACTCAAAATACCCTTCCCAGCCTGGTGTATAACTAATCATGTTGAACACTCGACTCAAAGACACGAGATCAGCATTTTCCACACTGACACGGCTGACTGTTCAAACTCCAAAAACAAAACTCGACTGGTCCAGCAAGATCCCGCGAGTCTCGCATCTTCTCAACAATATGTGTATGATCACTCTTCTCCTTAGACCTCTCCGGCAATGACACTGACGGAGTATGCGGCACAGCCTTGTTTGACACTATCATACACATCAGTAAGGGGCATCTTGCAAAAGTCTGATGACCAACATGCCTTCAACCCTGATCATCGCAGCCTTTGGTTCTGTCTGCTTCTCCAAACTCCGGCCCTTGACCAGTTGCTCTTGCAAGAACTTCTTGTACCGCGCGATGGCTTCTTCTTCGTGATCGAGTATATCCCACCAGATAGGACTGTCGAAGTCCTCTACACCCTCGGAGCTACAGACAGAGGAGATGTCTGAGTCGTAGCGTTTATAGGGCTTGCAGGTGATGTAGGAGTGCTGTTTGGAGATGGGTCCTGTAGGTGGAGTGTGGAGCAAAGGCTCAAGATCGTAGAGTTGATTCCAGTTTGACATCTGTGAGGGTGGATGGAAGTGTCAAATCTGATGGAGGTTGGTTTTCGAGATCTTGTAAAAGACCTGTAGATACAATATTTTGTTGGTGCAGTTCTGTACGAGATACTCTATGAACATTGCGAGCATGAGACTCTAGATCTTATACTTGTAATTCTTCTGCACAGGATGGATTCATATACCGATTGCGTCCGTATGGTATTTTCGTAGACAGGAGACATCGTACATTCATCCGGGGCGCTTAAGCTAGCCTCACCTGACGCCCAGCACAAATCGTAACATTGCGGAGTGCCACCATCACGCGATTCTTACCTTCCTTTGTCTCTCTCCTTCGTGTGACTGTGCAAAGCCAAGTAGTACAGCTGAGTGTGGTCAAAATGTGTGCTTTATACGCGGCATGTCATGTAGTCATATTGATTTATTGCTAAATGCTGCATGTGGCTGTAGACTCGGTGAGAACACAACATCCAGGATGGTGGGACGGAAGAGATATGAACAGGGCCAAGTCAATTTCCCCATCTGAGTATACTGAAACATGAATCATGAATAACCAAAATGCACCTGCGCAGACAAGATTCGCGCCATGATATGCTTGTAGAGCCTCACCAGTTTCGATATCCGAATCCCTACCCCATATCCATAAGAAGAACCTATCTGATAACCTATTCCCGTGCGCTGTGATGTTCTCTGATAACATGTTATAGAGCAAAGGATTGTGCCCAATTCCAAATGCTACTCGGATCCTGCTTGCAAACCAGGCAAATGACAGGATCTGGCACATAAAGCAGGGTTCTGCAGAATCATCTGTCTTGCCCACAGCAAGCGCCGTTCAAGCTCTTCTTCTGCCACTTCTGGTACTGATTGTCGTCGTTGACAGCAGATGTCGTTGCCGTGAAAATTGCCGCGACGATCCATTTCCAGTCGCACTTCTTGTTCGTATTTTGCTTCTTCTGTGGTCTTGGGTCAGAGACCGTGTTGTTCATTAGTTGAGAGTTTGTTACCTTCTGGAGTGATGTCTGAAGCGTGCGGAAATAGGTCGAACACTTGCGTCACAGTTGTATTTACGACTGAGCCCATGACCAATTTGCTGGAGTGCCCCACAGAGATTGATCGTCCTTTCTGTCTTGTGTGTATTCGAGAGTTGTGATTCTGCGTGGGAGCATGGGCAATGGTTGAGCAGAGGTGCGTATATGCCTCGACCTACCTATCTATAGACACCCGAGGATGTCCTTGCTACTGTGAACATCATGAGACTGACGAAATCGCACGTAAAAGCAGCGGGTCGACTAGATGATCGAACAACCTGGAAAGTGCTGTCTCGCGATCTTTCGGACAAACTCGTGGCGTGACCGAAGCTGTATATCACCAGATGGAAGAACTTCGGCTCGAGCCAAAGTCTTCTATTTCCATTGCTGACCGAACCCCATCTTGTAACGATGCTTTGTTTTGTAGACTTGAAGTTGCGACGGCGTGCCGCCAGGCTTTATGGACCGCATTGTTGATTTGGGCAAGCATTTGCTGTGTAAAAGGCGTGTGCGACCCCTCTCATAGACTCACCCAGGATAACCGGGATAACGCTTCCGCAATAGGCGGTTGCTTCCTCCACAGAGATCGGCTATCGCTGTCTTCAAGCTGCGATAAAAACATGCAGCAACCCTTGTCGTGAAATCTGGAAACGATCCTTCTGACCTTTACTGAGCTGCTCTCTATCTCTCCAAAACATCTTCTACTTCAATTTACATATCCTCTCAGCTATCATACAATCATGTGGTCAGTCTTGCCAAGGAAGAAGTCAGCAACTTCGCCCCGCCTCCACCAAACAAGGCCCCTCACACCTCCACAAGAGGAGCCTAAGAAATCAACACAACAAGCCGTCGTGATAGACGCGAATCACACATCTCAAACCGCACCTGAGAGCTTCTCGGATAATTCTCGCGGCGAATGTACATGGCATACTCTTCTCTCTGCTCCTCAAACCGCCTCTCAAGACATGTCCGCCGGCGTCGCAGTATGTCCTGCAAACACAGGCTACCTTGCGCATCATCGCCACACTCAATCAGAAATCTACTATATCATTTCTGGCAAGGGTGAAGTCACTGTTGAGGGCACCGTGCATGCAGTGACTGGAGGCAGCACAGTATTTATCCCTGGAGATGCTGAACATGGTATCAAAAACACTGGAGAGCAGGAGTTGAAGTGGTTCTATGTGTTCCCCACTGCCAGTTTTGGCGACATCGAGTACAAATTCTCGGAAGTGGAGAAGGTGGATGAGCGGGTTGATGAATTTGTACCTCGCAAGGAGCCTCCGGTTCTGAAGATTTATGGCTGGGACGCGTGAAAAATGCCCCTTCTTCATCGCAACGCATAACGAATTTTTTGCTTGTCGCATACGCTTGGTTGGAGTCTTGTCTTTTGTTGATGTTAAGGATATTCTTGTATGAACACATTCTCCCACAATCTTACAGATCATAATAAATCATCTGCCTGTCATACCTTGATGGATCTCTCAGATGACCATTTTGGCGCTATGTGCAGGCATCAGCCAATCATCGACGAGCCGCCAGCTTAGGAGATCAACATCACGCGTCCTTGAGCTGCAACTACCTCGAGACATGACGGCCACACGCAAAAGCCACAAAGCGGTGCATTCTCCCTCCTTGCCATGCGACTCAAGACTCATAACATCCAGTCATCGAATTCCGAATCGCAATAATAATCTGTGCGGTCGAAAACCTCTGTTCTCTTGAAAGACCACCATGTGAGGCATCGCAAACCTCGGCAGCTATACAGAAAAATATGGCACCGCAATATATGCCCCTTCCCATGGGAAACTCTTACGCAGCGGCGTGGGCAGCCAATACCACTTTCGATTCTCCAGACTGGAACTGGTCGCGAAGCAACAACTTCATGGACGGTGACTACATACCCTACATCTGCGAAGCTCTCCTTGTGATAGCCATATTAGCGTAAGTTACAAGACTTGCATATACGAACCACGCTGATGCTGAGCGAAAGCGTCTGTATCCTCGACCACAGATTCACAAAAACTCTACGCGCAGGCCAGACTCAAAACTCACAAGCCATCTACGAAGCAGCGGTCGAGCGTGAATACGCGGACTGGCGAAACGAATGGGAAACCAAGTTCCCAGACCTCTTCATCGGCCATGCAATTTGCACAATATGCTTCGATCCCATCGGTGACCGAGAGATAATTCGCGGACTACCATGTCTACATGTCTTTCACAAGGGATGTATGGATAGCTGGCTGGAAGAATTGCACGTCACATGTCCTTTGTGCAAGCAAGACATACTGAAGCTTCCTTCACCATGCTATCGATCAGCTTCTGATATAGTATAGAAGATTGTCTGTTGCTTCATCGGAGCACTTCCACGACTCTTCCAACGAATCCTTCGAGACCGGCGGCACCCTTTTCACCGCGCTCTGTGCCACCGAACAAGCCTGGACCACCTCCCGGCATAACCAGAATCTTCGAGCCGACTTCGACGCATTCCTTAGTAGAGTCGAAATGGAACGTTACTTGCAGGTGCTGATGTGTGATTGCGCCAGCAGAAGCTTCATCGGTGAATCCGCCTTCTTGCGAGCCATTGTGTTCATCAACCGTCTCTGGTTTCAAACCTTCGCTTACCACCTCAGAAGGTTCTGGTATCCTGCAGGACAAGATTCTTGCAGACGACCGGACGCTTGCAAGATACACTACAGCTTGGCTTCCTACTGCCAAAGTGCCTAGATCGTCTCGTCTGAACTGTGCGACAATAGTGCTGGACGACGTTGCAGGCTTGTTGCAAAGCACCATGCCCCTTCTGATCTTGATGGTGGTCCACGTGTCAAGAGTCTTATCGTCAGCCAACTCAACACCAACAGTCCCCGCTTGGTCGGCGTGCAGTGTTGAGACAGGAAGGCGCAAATTCCTGATGCTGACAACCTTGACTTTGCGCCATTCTTGATCCGAAGCTTTGTTGAAAGTCAGAGGATTGCCTTTGAGAGCGCCTGGGAACGAGCGAGATGGCGGCAAAGTTTGGGCGAGTCGAGGACGCTGCTGAGTATCGGAGTCCTCGGAGTCATCACCACTCGATGGAGAGCAAGGCCCCAAGTATAGCTCTGCACCGGCCGATATTGTACCTCTGCTCAGATGGCCACTCAAAATTATGGTGTTGGCATCTTGAGCTTTGTTGTAGATGTCCTCGACATGGAAAAGGGAGGTGGTGGTATCTGCATCGGATGGAGAATGCTTTCGGCTGTCGGGTGTAGGAAGCTCGTTAAGTACCGCGTGTAGGTTGTCGAAGCCTGCACCTTGAACAGCGCTGGTCAAGACTATGGGAACTGCAGATAGAGGGTCGTCGTACAAGCAGTCAATAGTCTTACGTATGCCAGCTGATTTCTTCTGAGTGAAGCTTTGCAGCTCATGCGCGGAGACAGTACCCGGTGAATTTGGAATCATCAGCGGCTTTCTTCCAGCAGACTTGAGAGCTGAGAGCAGCTTTCCCAATGTAGCCTTCAGCACAGATAGCTGAGCCAGATCATACTTGGTGATGACGACCACCAGAGGCAGCTGGAGACGCAAACAAAGGTCTAGATGCGCCGCGGACAAGTCGATATCGCTAGCAGCCGGACCCAGTACCTCTGTGACCTTGCTTGAAGACCTCACTTCGTCATCGGCAGGAACACACAGTAACACCCAATGTGGTTTCCAGCCCACGAGACCCCTGACTGTTGTTCTTCGGTATCTTGGATGCCCAGCAGAATCGGCTACGAAGACCAGACGACCATCGGTAGAAGCTGTATGCATGTCAATCCACGATGTCACACCCTCGGTAGCATAGTTGATGACTTCTGTATCGCCTACTGGAGTCGGCGAATAGCCCATCAATTCTTGGGTCACTGAGCTCGTGATGCCGGAAGTGATTTCGTGTCGATGTTTGAGCATGCTCAAACGGCTTTTGCCTCGGCCATCGTCTAGTGTTGATGTTGAAAGTGTACCCAGTAAGGACGATTTACCAGACATAGTAGCTCCCGTGAGGGATATTCGAAGCTGCTCGATGGGTTTAATTTCAGAAGAGTGGTCTTGCGCCAGAGTATTGCTCAAGCCAGAACCACCGATCTCTGCAGTCGTGGAAAGATTTGGTTTCACCAGGGCCTCAGCAACGAGCAGTTCACTCTGCCGTTCAACAAGTTCCGAAGAGTTCGTTCCATCAGGTTGCATCATATAAGAGCAGGTACCCACCTTCACCATTCGCTGTACTTCAACAATGCATCCCAGGCTTGCCGCCATAGCACGCAGATTGTTGAGACTGTCTCGCATCTCATCCTCAGCAAGGCCAACAAGAGTACCGTCATCAGATACACCAATCTCATAGAGTGCACCTTCGCTTTCCTCAAGGCCTGGATGTATCGTTCCTGGCGTTGGCGGTGGTTGTAGCTCTGTGGTACTTTCCGGCAGCTGCGGTAATACGAGACTGGTCGATGCATTCGAATGATGTGGACAAGACTGTCCAAGTCTCCAGAGGAGCTGAGTAGTCAGGTGTTCGAACCTATCCTGCCTGTAGTTTGGTGTGACAGACGGAGAAGCACTTTTTGCTGGCAGTGTAGCCCCAGAGCTCGTACGTGAAGGACCGTTGTACTTAGAGTGTTTCGAGCCAGAAACTCGCGTTACAGTACTCATGTATGTATAGTTCCGACGAGGTCGAATCAGAAGATGGAGCTTGTACTCAACAGGGCCTTTCTGAGGCTCAGCCTCGAGCCTAGTGACATGACCAACTTCGTCCAAGTACGCAGCAGGCTCAGAATCAGCAACAAAATTGCTGTTACGCGAAGGAGTTCTGGAGCTGTCCATGGACTCCAGCTGTTTGAGCCATGGAGACGATACTCGGGGCTCAGTCTCGTCGAACGAGAATATAGATGCCGAAGCCATGGTGTTGGTGGTTTGTAGGTACCTATTGAAAGGCAGAAAGGTAATTTAGAGTTTGCGTGGTCCCTCGAGATGGCACCTGGCAAGTCTCGATCATGAGAGTCACCCACTCCGAACGTGAGTCAGAGTTCTTCGTTATGTAGAAACAAGAGGAAGCGTGTAGTTCAAGTCAAGAGGTTCGTGCTCGTTTATGCACTTGAGGTATTCGGGTCGAATTCGTTGTAGATGATGAATCAGCGATCTGGAGTAGGACGTGAGAAGTTGTTGAGGATGATGGCAGCATGGTGGCGATAGCAGGCAAGCGTGAGCACAGCGGTATGAAGATGATGTCGAGACGGTGTCCAGAATGTTAGACTTGAGCGTTCATTGTGCTGGCGGTGTCGGAGACCATCTTCATCAAAGCAATTATGCAGACACCAATGCCATACAGTCACAGCAAGGACGACTCGTCGTTGGCCTTTGCTTGGCAAATTGTCGGCTCTCGGGCCCTGATGCGATTATCGCATATGGACCGTGCTTTTTTTGTAACCGAGCATTCACGTTCACGTGCAAAAGCATGACTGGCAGAGCGCAGAGTCATGGGCGAAGCAAATTTTCGATTGATTGAATTATCGATCCGATAATGAGTCCGTCGCCGCCTGCGCTTGTCGTTTGCACGACCGGTGTGCTCGAGACTGGCACACTAGATTAACCGGTGAACCATCAAAAGGACGACTGAATAAGGCTCGGCGCTCTAATGCCGAGCAGTCCGAAACCCGTTGCGAGGTTTGATTGGCGTCCGCCGTCCGCTGATTAGCAGGGCGGAAAAATTATGGAGAACACGGCGCGAGTGTACGCTTACACCTGCCCTCGCAGTTCTATCAGAATTGGGTAAAGCGTGCTCGTAGATCGGAGAGTTCGTGGGCTCTCTAATAGGAAGATGGGAAGAGCAGCCCCTGGCTTGCGCCACCAGACGCTGTCCCCACTCCAATAGACAGCCTGTCCATCCCAAGAAGGCCAGGGCTCGACCCAGTTTCTCCGATTGGGCGGCTTAATTTAGAGCGCTGTCTGCGTTGTTCATCGCATGCATGCCATGGCACGATGATGTCGTCTTCGGGACTCTAAAGTCCAATGACATGGTGATAGTGCTGAGCACTCCGCTCTACCCATCGATCTGATCGTTTTCTAGGCATCGGTTATGTAAGGAGGGAACAATGTCCGAGGGCGATTACAATCATTGGCCTGCAACGAAAGTTGTATGCGACGGGCTGGAGAGTGGTCAAGAGATGAATATTACTCGAGTAGAGGCAAGAGATGCGGCACACAGTCAAGAGAAAGAGAGATCGGCATGCAGAAGAATCCACTCACGTGTCAGAATTCTGCAGCCTGCTCGATGTCGTGTAGTCAATCTAAAGAGCACATCTAAAAGCTATTTGGAAGAGCAAGCCTCATGCGATAGGCGAAAGAGGATGTTCCGGGAGACAGGCAGCTCCACGCCTGATCTTCAGCGCTAACCGAGCCCGTAATCAATATACAGAACGCTTCAAGTCTTGCAGATTGCAATAGCCACTCAGATGCATATGCGAGGAACGCCTCAAGGGACATGGAGAAACTCAAAAACATCGGTCGGTAATATGACATGCGATCATGCAAGCGATGTGACTCAAGAATTCAGAGCAAGAAGAAGAAGAAGACGCTGTACGGATGTAATCTGGGATAACGGATTGGCAGAGAAGGGTATCATATTGGGTCGGTCGTTCGCACGATGTTTAAGCGCATCGGCTCCTCCGGTAGTAGTAGTTGTTGTGTGCCGTTGTGATCATCATATTATAGCGCCTGCGCTACTTGGCCTCTGACGTTCTGCGTTGCTTTGAACACTTCTCATGGGCCAAATGACCGTTCCTGGCTGTCGTTCGGGTGAATTCCGCGCCACACTTTGGGCAGTATGATTTAGCGGCCGTTCCTGATTTTTCGCGTTGATGTCGCAGGAGGTTGCTGAATGTAGAGAACTCGCGTCCGTTGCAGCCATGTTCCCAGCATTGCGGTTTTGGTTTCTGGTTCACCACTCCTCTCACTTGAGAGTCACTGCTGTTTCTGGGCACTTGCTGGCGTGTGCTGATCGCTGGAGGAGGATAGCTGTAGCTTGGAGGAGCTGGGAAAAGGGGCTGGGATGCTTGCACACCCGATGCCGCGTATGATGAGGAATATGCTTGTGCGTCGTAAATGCTTGGTGATCGCATGCGGTCCATGCTAGTCTGCACTCCAGGACTTGCAGCCAGTTGTGGTTGTACCGAGTCCATTCCTGCCGTGAGAGGAGGAGTCAAGGGGTCCATATGCTGCGAGAGCGGGCTATGTGATATGCTTCTGTTCGCCAGTGTGCGGCTCGTGGTGGATGCCAATGGATACTCGAGAGTGTCATAGTTCGACGGGTGGAAGGGGCTGACTGCTCTGTTGAGGTTGTCCATTGTCGGCTCAGATACTTGGTTCAACGATGGCTCCAAGGGGGCTGCAGAGTAAGCCGGTTCCATGTCTAGGGGACCTGGTGCGTAGATGCTCTGCTGCGAAGGTGCTGAGGTTCCGAAGATGAAGCCAAAGTTGCTCGGCGGGTGAATATGCGAGTTCGATCCGTGCTGTTGGTAACCTTTCGAGCTATAATCAGCGAACTGTACTCTTTCGAGGTAATTTACGCGACTCACCATGGTCGAACGAGGGATCATGGAAAGCCATGTGACCGTAGTGGGGTGGAGGAAGATAACTCAAAGAACTGGAAACATGATCAGTTTGCTGTTTTTTCATCACTCGCAGGAACCAACTTACGCCATGTCTGTCGATGTGGTATGAGGAGGATGCTTGAGATCGCGAGAAGCAGAATCAAATCTGTTGTAGCTGTTTTGGAAAGATTGGAAGCCAGGTAGTGTAAGAGTTTCACCAGCTTGTTGAGTGGGCTGAGGGTCTGATGACGAGCTGAATGAAGTGGACTGTTGCTGAGGTTGAGGAGAATGTGTGTTGGCAGTCCAATCGTTGGTAGTCAGGTTGAGTCGGTCTTGTATCTGGTCTGGCAATAGCTCTGGATGGCGTTCGATGTTGGCTGACGAGATGGAGCGAGGGCGACTTGATCGAGAATTGCTTCGTTTCTTGATACCACCAGTGTCTTGTAGATGTATAGGGAAGATACTGTCTGTTCTTGTCCTAGGGTCTGATGAAGAGGATGGGCTCAGGTACGGGGAGTTCATGACGGATATAAGAGTTGCTCAGAGGAAGGGAACCTGAGCGGGAACAGGATGCTGGTCTACTTTTCATAGGCCGCATTGACATGAGACGTCTTAGGCGGAGGGGATCTACGCCGGGATGGCTATCTCGGGTGCTGGTTCGGTTTTAAACACTAACAAGGCGCAGTGGGCTTTCCAACAAACAACGGCGGGAGCACGCAACCACCAACACATGGACGGGCATCGCCTGAGCTAATTGGCCCGGGGCTCCAGGGCATAACTTACAGACCCCTGCCCCTCCATTTACTGCTGCGCACGGGGTCTGCTTGGAGCTAACATATCTCTAGATGCAGACTGAAGATTTGTGATGCGAGTCGGAGCCATCAGCACGACCAAGGTTGCATTCATCTCTGGCATGATGCCTGTGCTAGGTCCGGTCAACTGGGCCGAGTCTAGGGCCTCGCGTTGGAGATTGGATAGATCTTGATGAGATTGTTGCAACGTTGACAACCATTTCCCACCTCTCGAGTCATATATTGAGTTTAGTGAGAAGTTTGGCGCAGTAGTTTGAGGCTGTCAAAAAAAAGAAGGTAAAGGTGAGGGGCAGCTGGGACCCGCGCTTCTCCTTTAGCAAGACATGCCTATCAGGTGGTCGGCGCGTGCCAGCCGGCAACCAGATTGATCTTAGCGGAGACCTAAGTTAGGAACAGAGCGCTCGCTGTACCAGGCTTCCAAGCTTGGATTGACTCGCAGCTCTGAACCAATAAGAGAGGGTGGAGCTGCTTGACATCTCGTCACACAAACTTTACTCTGCTCATCCCTTTGCTGATTCCATCATCTTCGAACTCTATGAGGAAAATGATTGCACTCAGTCACGGAGCCCCCTTGCAATCCATTGTTGACAGCGTGCGAGCCATGTTGTGACCTCAATTCTCCTCAAGTGTGGTCGCAACCGGCCAATTTTTACCGAAATGTGGCTAGGCTGGGCAATAATCAAAACGAGCAACGATAATTAAAGGGCTCATCTTGCTCTGTCCTGTGGTTGCGGCGACCGAATAGCGGGGGTCAGGGTCTCGCGCCCTATGCAGCCTGTTCAGCCATGCCAGAATGGGATCGGCTGAGTTCCGTCCCACACTGATGCTTGGTGTTTGGCGGTTCGACCGTTGGAGCCTTCTGCCGTTTGCGACAAGCCTTCGGGCCGTACTCCTGGCGTTGTGAAAGGCTATCATCGGCTGTAGATGTGCGGTTCACCTAACATCAGCAAAGGGATCGTCTGCGTCATGGAGGGAACAGTAGTATCGTGGCAGCCAGCAGTTGCACGACAGGCCATTGCCGAGAGACCGATCTGTTATTGATGCTATCAATGCCAGTATATCCTGGCGCGCTCGAGTAGTAACAGGTGATTTCTTGGTACATTCGGGCCGCGCTCTGAGACCATGATGTAGTCCTCAGGGAGGTATCTCAGATCTGGCTGCCACGGTCGAAGACGCCTCGCGGAATGGCTCCAAGAAGGGTTAGTGCTTCTCAGCCAGTTGTTCCGGCTTGGTGCTGGTCTGTGGCCCTATCCCCGCATCGGGGTTTTGTAAACTTTCCACCGGCGGCCGTCTGCCTGGCATTTCTCGTCTAAACAACGTGGGTGCCTGAAGATGGGCATATCACAAACCGGTGAACAGAAATACAAGACGGCAAGACTGTATGGCGTGACCCCCGGGTTGGGTTCATCGACTTGGTGGCCGTGCTTCGCTGCTGACTTGATGCCTCGCGAATTCGCAACTGAGCACTCTCGCAGCGGAGCAACCACAATAATAATGGACAATCAGCCACCCATCACCGGTCAATCTCAGCCTCATGCTTGTCAACTGCCCCGTTCTCCACCGTCAGAAGTCGCTTGCTCTTGTCTTCTTACTCACTTTGCAGACAGCCAGACGGCGGTGTCGTTGACCAAAGCTTGACTTTGAGTCTGCAGAGCACGCTTACAGGTAGGGTGAAGGCATCTACCTAGTTCTCCCGTCACATGTGGACCTCGCGTGCTGCCACCTAAGCGGACTAAGATCGACGAGAGCTTGAGCTTCTGGCCATCGTAGAAGTTTAGGCAGACACCAGACATGGTGATCTGCAAATCACCGAACGTAAGCGGATGTGCTTGCCATATTGCGATAATGGTGGTTAATAACTGCCTCATGTTTGGCAGAGGCCGTTGTTCGATCTCCCTGACAGATACGAGGCTAACCAACAAATGCAAACTCGACAGAACCTTTGCAGTGAGACGCCGAAATCAGCCACAAAATAGCGTTGTACGACTCAGATGCTCGAGCTTCGCCCTGCTGCTTTTTTTCTCGTCCCCACGATCAGGGTGCCTTATTGAAGCTTGATCTTTGGTTTCAGATTAGGCAAGGTCTGCTTGACGCCAAAATTGGGCCGCTCATCATTCCCCGATCTAGTATGTAGAACGCTCGACGTCGACACGCGGCATGGAATCAATTTCCGCCATACAGATTTCATTCCGCCATGTCCAGTGCCTTGGCTACAATTTCAAGCAGCTCAAAACCGAGATACGGTTGATGTGGAGAGAAGCAATCACAAATCTTCACAATGGCGAATGGTCCAGGCGGCCAGGGGCCGAGTCGTTGGCGCAATACTTATCGAGTAACAAGCGCGTAAATTGAATATGATAAGATCGATGAGATGCTCGAGATGTTCCGTTCCCAACACGGGCGGGAAAGGCAGGGCAGTCATTTTGGTACACTTCTCAAAGTTTGGCTCTCTCTTGCAGTCTAGGACCGAGTGGAGCACTATCAATGACAACATTCAACCCATCTGATCCGGTTTCTGTCCTGATTTCCACCTCTTGACAGTCTTCCAGGCCAACGTCATTGGAATACTGTACGACTACAAAATCGATAGCTTTCGCGCCAAGCACAACCATTGGCGCATGCCATGTACCAGGACCATAGGTGACAGCTTGCGAACCATTGGCAAGAAAAGCGCGCGCCCGGGTGAGATCTGGCTCGCCCGGACCTTTAGGCAGCTGGGGCTCAGGGCTAGACTCCGACGACGACAGTGTAGAGTTGTCAACTGAAGAAGGTTGAGCCCTGAAGAAAATCTCGGTCCAGCTCCGTTGTCGTTTCGGGACATGTTGGGGATAGAGTAGTGGTTGGTCCATCGCTTTGCATGTAGGAGCGACGATGACAAGGTAAGCCGTTGTTGCATCTTCGGCCGCAAGACCGAGTGGAACAAAGGTTTGGGGGGTGAACGGGTGTCGTTCCAGAATCTGCACAGGAAATTTCGATGTCCGTTCCTGAGTGATATCCGAACTGCTACTGTTGGACTGCAATCGGCGCGGTGAACAAACGAACATGTTCATAACAGCCCTGGCAGGATTCCCACTAGGGGCCAGATAATAGTAGTCGGTGACATGGGAGACGTCGATGTACTTGAGAGCCGAGCCTTGGTTCGCCTTGACGACCTTTGGCTGTTGAGATCTCCCAGTTGCACTCACTGGATTCTCGACGACGGTGCCGAACTCAGCAAAGGCATCTTGAGTCAAGGGCTGTACCGCAAGATTGAGGTTTGGCGCGACTACGTGAGGCAGCATCTCCACAGTGAGACTCGTGTAATTTGCTGGGCCTTTTTATGAATGAGAAAGTAATATCATGACAAGCGTGCGAGTCTGTCTAATGATGGAGGCTCGATGATGGAGGCTCGATGATGGAGGATCCGCTATCGGACTGCGAGATGCCAAGACATCACTCTGAACGCGAACACGAAATCCAGAAACGCGTCCCACACCAAGACGCGTCTACCATCTTTCTGGCGACGACAGCACGTTATTGATATCCGCAGTGTGCTTAACATGAGCTTTCCTACCAAGTAAGTGAACAACAGCTGTCGCTCAGTGATAGATGTTGACTTTGAATCAGACCACCATTAAGAACATATTCGAAGACATACTCCAAGCGAAAGCAGCAGGATGGCCTTGACGATATACTCAAACGACGACGTATCTCGGTGATCGAGAGCAACGAGAGCGATGATCCACCTTCGTTGGCTTCCTCATCAGAGTTCCTATCTTCAGATCTCCCAACATCAGACATGGCTCTCTTCTCTGACGAGAATATCCCCCCATCGACTCCTCCATCTTCACCGCCCAGCCTCGCAGTCTCTCCAAAAGCTGCTCCTCCAAAACTACAACTTCCAAAGGCATATGTTGAAAAGCCTGCACCTGCCGTGAAGTCTACCCCAAACTCGTCAAAACCGCTTGTCCAGATGCAACTCAACTTCGGGCAAGCGATGCGAAAGACTTGCAAAGAGTGCCGCATGGAATATGTGCCGTCAGCTCCAGAGGATGTCGCTCTTCATAAGAAGTTTCACGCGCAACACACCAATGGCGTCCCCATGGACCGGGATTTTCTCACCAAAGTCAAGTCAGAGAAGGCTGTGTGGCATGGACCGCAAGGAGACTTCATCATATCCCTCAGCGGCTCTCAGGATCCCAAGCACTGGCTCAAGAAAGCTCGCGCTGTATTTGAAATGGCAACAGCAGATTTGGGTGCTGTAGATATACCTGACGAGAAGCTGTGGGGACCACGATTCGCGACTTCAGGTGCTCGCAACAAAGCATCCGATGCATACGAGGAGAAAATTGACCAATACAAGTTGTATCTTTACGTGGATAATGGCAGATGTGTGGGACTTTGTCTTGCAGAAGGGATTGAGAAGGCTTTCAGAGTGGTCGAGCAAAAGAAAAAGGTGGATGTAGAAAAGGATACAGAAACAGAGGAAGAGAGCAAGGCGTCAGAGCTAGTGGGGGCTCAAAGAAGTGAGCAACTCTCTATCAGCCAGGACACAGATGAGGCAGCAATTGGCATATCTCGAATCTGGACATCTCGAGGGTCAAGGAAGAAGGGCATCGCAAGGGCACTGTTGAAGTGCGTCGCAAAGACGTTCCTATCCAAGGTTACATCGAAAGAGTTGGTTGCCTTTAGTCAACCTACCGAGATGGGCACAGCACTAGCCAGGCGGTGGTTCGGTCAGGAATACGGATGGCATGTGTACATTGATTGACGTCGATTGGTAGAACAGAGACCGGCAATAACAGCAAGACGATCAAAGAGTTTCCTGATGGCGCATGACTTGACGTTGGCGATGCCGTCACCTAATCGCAAAGAGTTCGAAGTCGAGTCCGCGGGGTCGGCAGGTCCGGAAGCAAAACACACGGACGGCTAGCTCGTCGTCAGGCCATGGCGAGACGGCGATGATGTCGACCATGCGCATGCACGATGAAGCAATGAGCCGGTAGAGCAGCACAGCGCGATCCTTGGAAACATGGCGGGCAACCCTTTCAGAAAGTCGCAGTTTCTGTCGCTGGACGTTGGCGCCGCGCGCGAAGCAGCAGCGGCCGACATCGACACTAGTCAGGCACCAGCTACATCAACAATCACACAGGGTAAGAGCTGCCCACTGTTCCTGCCCCCCGACGAGCATCGACTGAGCGCTGTACAATATAGCCAAGACAAAAGGCAAGGTGCAAAAGAAAGTTAGGATTTTGTCGCCAGTCGTTAGCCCAGACTCGCCGGCAGCCTACCAAGACCACTATGACCCCTTCGACTCATACCTCAACCCCGTGGGCCAGCCTGCACCACAGACGACCCAGGAACAAGAGACAGACGTAGCTCGCGAGCTGCGCAAGTCCTTTATCGATTCGCTGGCAAGAGGAGCCACCAACCCTGGAACTGCTGTGTCGACAGCTCCGCCGATAGCTTCAGCTCCTGCGCCAGAAAGAATGGAAACCTCATCTCAGTCAGTGCAGCAAGCGCCCTACAACCCATTTGCCAAAACATTGGCTACTATGGAACCTCAGAATGCCGCGTCGGCCCCTGTCGGTCTCTCCAGGGACACATCCGCCGCTTCCGCTAAGCCGGCCATGGATGTAGATGCCTTTACACGCATGCTCTTGACTGGCAACACTCCATCTGCATCACCTGGACCCATGACTCCCTCTGCCGGTCTGCCATCTGCTACCGCCAATTCTCTTGGAGACCTACACCCCGAGTCTCCCTCTGCTTCTGACGACGAACTTCACGATGGACCTCCAGAACCAGACTACGAGCAACTGACAGGCCTGGTCAGGACACCAGATACCCTGACGAAGAAGCCCAAACCACCACTACCTGCACATCATCACGGCAAGGCTCTGCCCACGCCGAGCAAGGGTCCACAGACTGTCTCGTTTGCCGACTTCAATATCCCTGCTGCCTCTCCCGCTCTACCCTCGCCATTACCCGCCTCGCCGAAGCCACAACTCGTCCGGTCACCTTCCGATCTGAACAAGCCCCTACCTCCGCCTCCTCCGCCGCACCATTCTCCTAGCCCTGATGCTACTCCCGCGATTCCCATACAAGTCGACGGTCCCGCCCAATCCCCGCAGCTGGCTGCCGAGGACTTTAACCTCGATCTGAAGAAAGCACCTCCGCCGCCTTTGTCACGCAGAAGCAGTCAAATGAGAAGCTCGAGCGGCCGCCCTCGAAGCAGTTCCAACCTCTCAAGATCCTCCGTCCCAGACGACCACTCGGATGGCACGGCGACACCACCCACAAAGCCTCCTCCACCGCCATCGAGACGTCCACCTCACTCTGTAGAAACAGACCTGCCTATACCATCGTCACGACCACCCCCTCCACCGCCGTCTCGCAACAGAGGACAGGCTCCAACTGTCAGCCGCACACCCTCCACAAACTCAGTGACTTCGTTAAACAGTCGCTCGCCAGCCAATATACCACCCCCGCCTCCACCGAGGCGAGGCGAAAACAAGCGACGCAGTTTGGACGGTACATTGCTCACTGCTTCTGCTCCGAGCTCTCGTCGGATGAGCGACACCAGTCGCCGATCGAGTGGAGCAAGTCTTTACTCAGGAGGTAGAACATCGTCTGTGTCGTCCATCCCTACCGTTGATGAGGGTGACTCGGGCGAAGACAGGAGTTTCAATGCTACACCGCAACCTGAGATGCAACGTGCTAGCGAAAATGGCGGTGCAGCAGCTGCTGCTGCTGCAGGAAATGTTGATATCTTGGCCGACATGTCTGCCATGCAAGCAGAGATCGATGCTCTGATGGCGAGGTCAAAAGGCGGTGCTTGAGTTTTAGACAAGACTGGTGGGTGCATGGGTTCTCATTTTCAATCAAACGAATTTCATGACAAAGTGGTGTTTCTTATTTCCTTGTTCTTTGAGGGCTTCTGCGAAAACAAACTAGACCTGGGTTCTTTCTCTATTTCCATCTCTCATCACTTTACAAAAGAAAAAAACAACCATCTCCATTTGATCCCTTCTTCCCTCCTTTTCATGCTTTTGCTTTGATCTCGTTGATCTCTGGACCTTGTTCTTCCTGTCGCGTTCGCGGATGCAAGAGGTCTTCTCTCCGTTCTCTTATCGATCCTCTCGTATTCGACGCAAACGATGAAGATGCAGGCAGATCAGTGTTTCCCTTTAGACTCTCGCCCCCACCTCTTCAAACACCCACAAAAGTTTCCCTGCTCCAGCCAAAGTGCTTCTGGAGTCTCTTTCCCACGGACTGCAGCATGATACTGTCAATCTTGGCCACTGGATGCGGACGGTGGACAATAATCTTCTTCTTGGAAGGATGCTCGAGGGCAACACCCGAGCCACCGACGTTACGAGCGTTGAAATTGAGGTCATTCATCGCGTGGACGAACAGGTCCCAGTCTGTATCCTTTGCTGAAACTTCTTCGGTAGAGGTTGGATACATCTTTCTGATAACTTCGAGGGCGCGGGTGGTTGCTGCGATTCGCTGCTGATCAGCGACGAACTCGACCTTTGTGTCGAAACCAGGCTCCAGAGGTACTGCATCGTTGACCGATGCGCTGGCTGGTTGAAGTGGACGTGTCTTTGGTTTGACTGCTCGTTCTTCAATGGCTAGTGTCGACACGTCTGGGCCGGTCTCCCAAGAGGCTGCCTCAGTCATGATGTTCGTGGTGTTTTTGGTCAGAGCTGCTGCAGCTGCGATGGCGGCTGACACCTGCAAGCGCTCATTCTGGACTATCTCGGTATACTCGGTGCTTTTTGAAACAGAGATGACCGAGATAGCGTCGTCAATCTCTTCCTGTTCCATGCTTGTGAACGTCAATTCCCCACGGAAAGTCACACGCGCCTCTTCCCAGAATTTGTTGAGAATTATGCGTTCGGCAGTCCTGCTTTCGAGCCATGCTTCGTTCTTACAACCGACTGCGGGTGTTGATTGTTCGAGTAGTTTGATGCTTTCCGCGGAGAATGCATGCAGCTTTGACTTGTATGCCGCAGCATCTATGACCAAGAGTCTCGTTGAAAGGGTTGAGTCCTCCTTAGCCAATTTCCGGACTTCTTCGATTCCTGGATGTGCAAATGCTGGACGATGTAGCCGTAGAGCGAAGAGCATCTCGTGTTGTGCTGTAAAGTCTGACATCTTTGCGTAGACTGTCTCGTCTAGCCGTGCGCGCTCCTCAGGACTGGCCTCGGCTAGATGGGCCTCGAGCCTGGCAAAGAGCTCAGAATGGTCAAAGCGAGAATCATCGTTTGGCCTACTCTGGAGCTCTGTCAAAGTCCAGTCAAGTGTATCTTTACAGTATTGTTCGTAAGCAGGCCCCTTATCAGTCTTGCGTGTTGCGGCAAACATTTGCTTTCCCGGTTTGCTTGGGGGCGTGCTCAACATAGTCCACTCCCAGATGTGCTGGAACCCTGGCCGTTGCGAGATGTAGCCAGATAGATGCTTGATTTTCAGGTCCACTCTGGTGAGAAGAGTCGATTCCAGAAGAATGAGACTTGACTCGAGACGGCGTGGGAGCGGCTGACCTGGATAAATGCTGTCTCGGAACCGACGGTAGTGGTTGCGGACAGAAGACCACTCGTCAAACAATCCGCGCCAGACCAGATAATCTTCCACGGCTAGATGGATGTCCTTGGCGATGAGCACATATCTCCAGGGAGTCCGGTATACCTCACCAACCGCTAAGACTCTCACGAAGCGGCGAAAGTAAGAGAGATCCGTCTGTAGGAGCCAAAGATGGTCATGTGCTGCCTGCATTCGAGCTTCTGCGATAGAGCAGTAGTAATCAACGTCAAACTCGGGAGGGGCGGAGAAAGGTTGATTGACATAGTCCGACCACAGCTCGATATTGTTGGACTGCTTGAATCCGGCTCGTACCATCTCTTGCCACTTGTCAGAAGCGCTCGCAGTGTTGCGATCGACTCCTTCCAGGATAAGATCCACGATGGCACGGAGTCGGGAGAACATCAGAGCCTGCGCCTCGATGATTAACAGAGCTCGTGGATAGCCAACGATGTCCGAGCTCTCTGCGGCCTTCTTGCTCCAGGGAACGAGCTTGCCGTAGTCGACACCATGCATGACGACACAGTATTTGCCACAGTACTCCAAGTCGAAGTATCCAAGAGCCCAGGCCTGCCTGAATTGGTGGCTGTCAAAGGGCGCCCACTCTTCTGGCGAGTGATGGACACGTTGGTGCAGCAGACTCAGAAGGACCGATGGGTTTGCCTTCATGATTGCAGTGCTCATGTAAGGCAGCAGCCAACTCTTTCTATGCTCACGCAACTCCTGCCATGTAGCAATGTCGCCTTCGATCCAAAGTCTGAACCACGGCTTCTTCTCGATAGTCAGGTCGGCTAGTAGCAAGAGAGCCTCGCGCTTGTTTCGGCTCTTCTTTCTCCATCTGCTTATGATCGTGTTTCCAAAGTTCTTGCATAGGTCGGTAAGATAGGCTCTATCGGCGTCGATCTGGCTGATGAAGTTGGCGAGTGAAGTCTTCGCAGCTGCAGGTGTGACTGTGGTCATGTATCTGAACCTGTCGTAGTCCTGTTGGTTCACGCTGAGGAATTGTGAACTGCAATTGACGCACTCGCATGGAGGCTCTCCTTTCCCTTTCTTTACGAATGTTATGCCGGCGACTGCGACCTTTGGGACGGACTCAGGATGTTTCTGTAAGAGCATGGTGGCACGATGTTCTGTTCACCTGATATCAGTACAGTCCACGATGCAGAACCTGGCTTGCTTACGGATGTCTGGAGGATAAGCACTGAGTCTCAGAGGCGACTGCGAGACTTGGGTGTCTCCCTCGATGAGAGTACGAGCGAGTAAACACAATAGGCGCCGGACTGATGCGACTGCACACAACGAAGAGAGGTGCTGCGGTTGCGAGAGCTTACTCGCGGAACAATCGCTGTTAATCTTGCTTTGCTGTGTGATATACAGTACAGTGAGCAGTAAAAGGACGTTCAACTTTTGTTGCGTCTGTGGTGTGAAGATGCGTCAAGTATCGAGCTGGAGAGAAAATAGCGCAGTGAAACGAACAGATTTAGCGGTACACTCAAGGAGACGCGCCTACTTTCACTTGAGAAACAGCACACGCGCAACGAGACAAGAACAACAATAACATCTGAGGAGAGAGAAAAAAACGCAATCGAATTGCTCTATAAACAAGATTGTCGATTTTCACTCTGTTTAAATTCCATGTACGCTCGCCGGGTGGTCGGACAGTTGCCAAAGAGTATGAAACACCCAGAAGCAACCGCCGCACACAACGGCATATGATCCATACCCAGATGACCTTGCCAAAGGAGCGTCCCCCAAAGACAAGTCCTGGAGGATGAGTTAGTAGAGCGCATCGCACAAAGCGAATTGATGCATCCAGACAGCTTCTGGCCAACATGATATCGAGGATAATCTTCTTCAAAGGGACTCCACTGGAGAAGAGAGGTCACCATCAAGTTGCCGACGTAAGAAGCTCCAACACTCCAATCAACCAATTGAAGTGGCATGAGAAAGAGAAGCAGAGGCAGAGAGGAGGGCTTTATTTATAGAGGTGCTGTGCTGGCTGCGCGCCGGGCTCGCTTATGTAAGCAGCGTGTTGGCGGAGGCTTCTAGCAGTCTTGGCTTCCACTCTGCACTCGACAAACATTCACGTTTGTGAGAGGTGAATTCGACAGTGAAAGTGATAGTTTTCGTACTGCAGAAACATTCCATATGTTTTCCCCACATTTTGCTGTCTTGACATGCGCCACAGCCGTTGCAGATCATGACATGAAACACTTGAACCGTGCGAATGTTCCAAGTGGATTTGGCGTTGCCGATTAATCGCTGCACATGGATACACTGCTGCTATCCAGACATATATACGGTTCAAAAAAGCTTCCGAGCAATAACTCCTCGATAAACATTGCAGAATCCCAGCTTCATTGGGCAAATTTCTGCTTATTCGATCGTTACCACCTTTTCTAGGTCAATCTGTAGGGGAAAAGGTGGGAAATCTCCAGAAAGGGATAAATAGCTGCGAATTCGAGATATACTGCACCGAAACCATTGTAGCTAGTCGAGTTCCATACTCGCCATGTCTGTGTATGTATACCTCAAGCTGGATACCTACGTTCATGTATGCGGGCTCTGTAGAAGCTCCCGGGACACGGCAGCAGGGTTGTTAGCACAACAACCAAGATGACGCACAGACCGTGATGGACTGTCAAGTTCGAGCCGATGCGACAGCAGCATTTTAAAGACAACTGACATGGCGAACATGTTTGGAGCTTTGAACAGATTCATCTCGCGCCTTGACGCTGATCCTCAAGCTCAGAAGCAGAGCGGTGGATCTGACACGTACGGATTCCAAGTGCTTCGCAACACCAATCCAGAGCTACCCCTGGAGCCATGGTTCGACTCGATCATTGGCATCAATGGCCGCACCATCGTACACGCAAATCTTTTCTCCTATAGCAAGTCCATACGCTAAGAAGCAACAGGACAACCCAGAACCTAGCCTCTTCGTCCAGGAACTGCGCAACTGTGCCGGCACCAACATCAGCCTGGGAGTCTACAGCGCCAAAGGACAGCAGATTCGCGAAGTCTTCATCTCGGTCCCGTCAGACAGCTCGCCGCTAGGTCTCGCCTTGCAGTGGTCGCCACTCACGACAACCGAAGCCGTCTGGCACATCCTCGATGTCATCCCCAACTCGCCTGCCGACGCCGCTGGTCTACTGCCATACAGCGACTACGTCATTGGAAGCCCGGAGGGTCTGATGAGAGGCGACAGTGGGCTTAGTGAGCTTATTGAAGATGTAAGGGAAGATGATGATAGACATGGAGCCTGGGACTGACACGGTACAACAGTTCCTCAACCGCCCGCTCCGACTATACGTTTACAACAACGAGTACGACGTGACTCGCATGATCACAATCACACCTACGCGTGGTTGGGGCGGCGACGGCGCCTTGGGCTGTGTTCTGGGCTACGGAGCTCTTCACCGCGTCCCTGCTCCGTTGAACGAGCCTGCGCAAGCACCTGGAGAGACACTCTTCGAAACGGCCCGCTTCAGCAATGAAGAGCGTCGCTCGACCTCGACTCCAACTGGCGACTTCCTCGTACCGGCCAACCTGAATCTCAGCGCGACGACACCACCGGCAAGCATCAGCGTGGGTGGAGAGAAGAGAGGTGCTAGGAAACAAAGAGTGCATCATGCTATATCGCCTACTGGTGGACTTGACGACTACTTTGCTGAGGGAGAGCAGAAGAGTCGTGAGTTGGACAATGCTCCTACACCCAAACCCACTTCAGGTCTGCCACCACCCCCAAAGGCAGGTGGTCTACCAAGAGCTACCAAACCGCCTACCGTCGATGCAGCTTCTGAGGATCTGGAAGCAGAAGTAGGGGACGCTTGATATATTCCATGATGGGGATATGTAATCGTCTGTCGCTTCGCTTCTATAGTAAATCTTACAAACTGCTTGACATGCACGCTCGTTTGATCGCTTGAAAATCTAGACTTGCAGTGTGATGCAGGATTGGATGTGACCGCTTCGATCAGGCAATTACGATGCTCGGTGCCAAGCCGACGACTGAAGTAGGAAGGTAGTCGCAGCGGGAAGCTCTTGCTTCAGCAACTCCACCGACGCTGTCTGACACTTCCTCTCCTCTTCTCTCCTTCTCACACGCTCATACCCAAACCGCATCCATCAATATCAGTTTCATCATCAATTGGCACTTCTTATCACCATGCGTTTCCCATTCATCCTTGCCTGCATACTGGCCCTCGCATGCCTCTCGGCAGCATCATTGGACGTCTGTGCTACCGCTGTCGGGGACGCCGCGCCAGAAGCCATCTACCCCAAAACATCAAGATTCGCCCTGTTGCTCAAGCCTTTTCGCGGTGTCATCGATCTCTTCTACGGCCGCCTCCGCCACAAGAGCCAGAAGGAGACCGACCGCCAGCCCTGGACCATCACCACCTATCCCACCTACGCTCACAAGGCCGACGACGGCTGGAAGCTCCACATCCACGGCAATCTACACCACCGACAGCCATACGACGATACCAAGTTGAACAAGATCCTCAATGGTTTCCTTCTCCGTACTCGCCTTGAAGAAAAGAAATAGAAGTTCTGGGAATACGGCTACCACACTCTGACCGAAGAGGAGCTCGCCGTGGGCAGACCTCTCGCACACGAGATTGCTTCAGTACCCATCTGCCATGGCACCATTGGCGCCTTCATCGATACCTGCGACGAGGGCTCCATCCTCCCCATCGCAACCAACGCCGAAGGCTCCTTCTATGGCACAACCACCGTGTCCAACTCTTGTGCTCTCGCCAACAACCAGTCCACCGTCGATATCCCCTCCCAAAAGGTCACTCTGATTCCTTGCAACCTCCGCTCCGGTATCGACAAGGATGTCCCCAACTCTGCAGAGGTCTTGTTTGTTCCTCCAACCGGTGTCACCATCATTGCCGATCTTGACGATGCCCTACGTATCACTCGAGTGTGGAACGTGAAGCAGGCACTCTTGAATGTCTTGGTCCGCAAGTTCCAACCATGGAAAGACATGCCTCAAGTCTTGTACGATCTCAAGCAACGCATCGAGGCCGAGGGTCAGAACGTACACATCCACTACCTGACAGACGCTCCCGAGGCTATCGCCAGCGCTTACACCAACACAATGTTCGAGCACTATCCCAGAGGATCCTTCGACTTCCGCCCACTGAACTTCACCAAGACTGAAGAGATGTTCAATGCCCGCAAGTACAACATCAGGAGACTCATGAAGAGCTTTCCCAACCGAAGATTCATCTCGATTGGAGACACTACAAACACCATGAGCAGATTTCCCGACGACTTGAGAGATTTCTATCCTCAGATTCAGTGTCTTCTTGTCCGTGATGTCTCGGCCACTGAGAGGTCCGACTGGGTCACTCCCGACACCCGTAGCTTCTTCAAGCTGGATGACACTGAATATCTCTTCTTCCGCACCCCAGCCGACCTCCTCAGACTGTCAGGAAAACATCTAGCAGCACTTGCACCACAGAGCTATGCGACGCCCAAGACTTTTGGCTGCTTCGACACTGATCGCAGACTTGTCCAAGCCATGGAGCCTGACCATTCGCGCTGGAACAGGATCAAGAGTTGGGCCAGGGCCGCTTGGTGGAACATCAAGTGTGCCGCCATTCTACCCATGTGGAGACCCAACCACAGGTGTCCCTTCGACCGCATCCCAGGTGAGAAGTATTACAACAATGTCACTGAGCCAGAGGTGCAGTTGGCATCCTACACCGACAATTTGCCCTTGGAAGAGTTCTCAGGTCGCTCATCGAAGCCAGTCGAGCCAGAGGAAGACCCCGAGGTAGACCCCGAGGAGGATTCAGAGGACACAGAAGATGATCCAGAGGATGAGTCGGAAGATTGCGAGTGTTCAGAAGACGAAGAGGAAGACGAAGAGGAAGACGAGTCGGAAGATTGCGAGTGTTCAGAAGACGAAGAGGAAGACGAAGAGGAAGACGAAGAGGAAGACGAAGAGGAAGACGAAGAGGAAGACGAAGAGGAAGACGAAGAGGAAGACGAAGA